>NC_090446.1:1394750073-1395111371 GCF_031143425.1 Pleurodeles waltl | reverse complement strand
TGGTCATATATGTATTCTCTTAATGGGGTGGCCATAGGTTTTGAGAGAAGGGGAAGCTCCCCAATGAGGTATTAGTGAATAAGAATTGTATTGAATTCCATTTATTAATGTCTTACATCATCATAAATGGCTGTCACTCTGTGATTTATCTGTACTGCACTTTTATATTAACATATTTAAGCCAGGGTAGCAGCTCATGTATGGAGGTTTGCACTATGTCTGTAAATTACCCTCTGGTTGATAGGGAAGGGGATCTAAAATGAGGAATGATGACTGATTGCACTTTATTGAAATGTACTTTTTGGATTTTCTGTATCATAAGGAATGGCTGGCAGTTTTAGATTTAGCTGCACTGCACTTTAGATTAAGGTACGTAAGCCAAGATAATTGTTGATCAATGTTGGATTGAACTTCATCTTTCAAATTTTATGCTTGGTGGTTGATATGGTGGATTTGAGGTCAAAGCTCAATGTTTAAAGTGCAGGGGAACAGGAGGTACCCATGTACTGTACAATGTACAGGTCGCTGTATGAAATGCAATATTGAGACCACAACATTCCCAGCAGGTTGCATAAACATTGTTAGATTTAGGAAATAATAGGGATTATTATGTGTAAATGTGTCCACATTGTTAGTAGCATGGGGACAAGAGGGACACTGATTAATTCCTGGCATTGGAATTTAGACATGAGAGGGAGAATTGGTTGTAGGCCCCATACAGATATATATATAATGAAGTACTTTACCTGAGAATCTTTAGAATCTGTGTACATGGCCTGTGACCAACTGTAGAGCATTCAATTCATAGATCATCAAGATTATTAGTCAATCAATCAGTCAATCAGGTAGTATTTATGTAGCGCGGCTTGTTACCCGCAAGGGTTTCCAAGTGCTTTGCTCCGGGTCTCATTTGAAGAGCCAGGTCTTTAGCCCTTTCTCAAGTTTGTCAGTGAGGGCGAGGTGTGGAGGTGGAGTAGGAGGGTGTTCCAAGCTTTAGTGCCTCCTGCCAAACCCCAAATCTAACACTTTCTCCAATGTGGTTACATCTGGAGTGGAAATACTAAATGTAATCCCCTCAAAGTCCAACACTTGTCCCAGTGTGATTAAGTTTGAAATTGGAATAGTAAATTTGATCCCCCCCTCCCAGTGTCAAAAACTTTCACCAAAGCGGTTAAGTTTGAAAAGGAAAAATTTGACCTTCGCAAAGTCCAAAACTTTCCCAAATATGGTTACGTTTAGATTGTGAATAGTACATTTACTTCACCCCAAACCCCAAATTTAACACTTTCTTCAATGTGGTTTCATTTGGAATGGAAATACTAAATGTAATCCCCTCAAAGTCCAACACTTTCCCCAATGTGGGGAAATTTGACCCCTCCTACAATGTCAAACACTTTTGCCAATGTGGTTAGGTTTGGCATTGGAATAGTAACTCTAGGACCCCCTCCTCCCCAAAGTCTAACACTTTCTACAACATGGGTAAGTTTTGAGTGGGAATAGTAAGTGCAACCCCACATATTCCAACCTTCTTCTAAATTTGATGAAGTTTGGAGTGGAAGTTATTTTAAGTCGCACAAACAATTTTTAGTTTGCTTAAGGTGGTTAGCTTGGAATTAACAATTGTCGCAATTAATGCATGTTTTTAAATACACATTTTTTAGTTTTTAGTTTAAAAAAATATTCATTTTGACTATTTTTATTACCTTTCTCGTGCACATTAACAGGTATATTGTTGATTATATGTTTAATGTAAAGTTCTTATTTCTTCATTGGTGGCGAGATGGGAGACCAATGTTATGAAGTGTTGGTTGCAGGCCCCATGCAGGAATATAGGCCCGAAATTACAACCTTGGCGGGCGGCAACCAATGCCGCCGCACTCCCGTGGGGTCCATTATGAGACCTGGTTTCCGCCCGCCGGCCCAGCGAGGATCTCAGCCGCAACACGGGAGCTGGCTCCAAATGGAGCCGGCAGTGTTGCGGCTGTGCGACGGGTGCAGTTGCACCCGTTGCGCTTTTCACTGTCTGCTCTGCCTTTTCATGGCGCTTTGAACCTGGCGGGAGGGGGACTCGTAATCCCCTGAGCAGCGCTGCAAGCAGCGCTGCCCTGGTGGATTTAAACCGCCGGGACAAATGAGGCAGGAAACCGCCGTTCCCGGCGGTGCGACCGCAGCTCTTCCGCAGCAGTCGTAATTCCCCTGGAAGCACCGCCAGCCTGTCAATCAATCAATCAGGTAGTATTTATATAGTGCAGCTTGTCACCCACAAGGGTTTCCAAACGCTTTGCTGCGGGTCTCATTGGAAGTGCCAGGTCTTTAGCCCCTTTCTGAAGGCTGTCAGCAGGGGCAAGGTGTGGGGGTGGTGGGAGAGGATGTTCCAAGCTTTGGCGGCAAGATGAGAGACGGAGCGTCATCTGGTGCAGCAGTGCCGTACGTGAGGAATCTGTGCGAGGGCAAGGGTGGTCAAAATGTAGCCAGAGATTCAGGTAGGCGGGTTCCTGGTCTCTTAATGTTGTGTTTAGTAGCAACACGTGTGTAGTCTCAAGCTTACACTGCCCCTTCTTGTATAGTTGCAACGTGGTGTCTCCATGTATGTCTGCACTTAGACATATTGGCCCTCATTACAACCCTGGCGGTCGGTGATAAAGTGGCGGTAATACCACCAACAGTACGGCAGTAAAAAAAATTTAATAATGACCACATACACTTTAACACACCGACCGGCAGGGCGGTTGCAACAAGCACCACGGCGGTAACTGCCAACAGCCAGGCGAAAGACAATGTACCGCCCACACTATTACAACAGGCCTATCCTCCACCTTTTGCGGGGCAGTACCAACGACATCAAAAGCACGGCGGAAACAGTGCACAGAAGGGAAACAACTCACCCTTGGAGACTTAAGGAAGAACCACGCCGCCATGGAGCCCAAGTTGCAGGTGTTTCCCATGCTCATCTATCTCCTTCTTCACCATGAATACCAACGCCAGCGAAGACGACCACGGTGAGTACTGCTGCCTAGCACACATGAGAGGGGGAGGAAAAAGAGAGTGACACACACACGCAACAAGCAACACCCCCACCCCTAACACCATATACACAAACAGATGCAGTAACATTATATATCAACCCCATACCCCTCAGGAATAATGCAAGGACAAAATACATTGATTAAAGTGAGTGTAATAAGATAAAATACCAGAAATACGTCCTTCAAAATCAAAACAGTATATACATATATACAAATGGAGGGACACTGCCCAGTCCACAATGTCCGTAGGCCACAGGGCCACATCACATAGGCCAAGGCCCCACAAGACTCCTGACACAACACGGGGAGAGCACTGCAGGGGCATCAGGTCGAAAATACACAGGCACCTCAGGGGGACGGGGAATGGGGGGGCACCTCAGCCGGAAGATGGAACAACACCACTGGTCCTGGAGGGGGCAACACCACTGGTCCTGGGGAGTGCAAAGCCACAGTCTCTCAAGTGGGTGGTCTGCCCACTGCTTGGTCCTGGGGAGTGCAAGGCCACAGTCTCCCAAGTAGGTGGTCTGCCCACTGCTTGGTCCTGGGGAGTGCAAGGCCACAATCTCTCAAGTGGGTGGTCTGCCCACTGCTTGGTCCTGGGGAGTGCAAGGCCACAGTCTCTCAAGTGGATGACTTCTCCACTGGTTCTGGAGGGGGCTTTTTGCCCAGTCTGCTTCATCCTGGCATCCTGGCATCGTGAGCAGATGCCTTCTTCCACTGGTTCTGGAGGGGGCTTTGTGCCCTGTGATGCAGCACATGGGGAGTGCAAGGTCACAGTCTCTCACCTGGGTGTCACACTCACAGGATTTGCATGGGCCAGGATGCACTACAGTCCATGGATGCAGGACTACACACTGCCCGCTGGCAGTGGTGGCAGTGGCGGGGCTGGTGTCGAGGATGCCAGTGGTGGGGGGAGGCTCCAGCCCGTCCCCTGCAGCCTCGGACGGCTTCCCACTGGGGCTGCTGCTGCTGGCACTGCTGCAGGCAGTGATGCTGGTGGCGGTGCTGGTGGCGGGAATGCCTGTGGTGGGAGGAGGCTCCAGCCCGTCCCCTGCAGCCTCGGACAGCTGCCCACTGGGGCTGCTGCTGCTGGCACTTCTGCAGGCAGTGATGCTGGTGCTGGTGGCGGAAATGCCCATGGTGGGGGAGGCTCCAGCCCTTCCCTTGCAGCCTCGGACGGCTGCCCACTGGGGCTGCTGCTGCTGGCACTGCTTCAGGCAGTGATGCTTGTGGCGGTGCTGGTGGCGGGAATGCCCGTGGTGGGGGAGGCACCAGCACTTCCCTTGCGGCCTCGGATGGCTGAACCGCCATGGTTGGTGGTGGGGGCTCTGGTTCAGTCCCTGCACCAGGCCTCCTGACCTTCCTGCCTGCAGGGGCAGGCCCCTTGCCCTTGCCCTTCCCAGCTTGTGGTGCCTCCTTGCCCTTCACAGCTGGTGGTGCCTCCTTGCCATTGTCCTTCACAGCTGGTGGTGCCTCCTTGCCCTTGCCCTTCACAGCTGGTGGTGCCTCCTTGCCTTTGTCCTTCACAGCTGGTGGTGCCTCCTTGTCCTTGCCCTTCACAGCTGGTGCAGCTGGTGCAGGCACACTGTCAGTGGTTATGGCTGGTTCCCTGAAGCCTCCCCCACCTGCAGTAGCTGCTGACACTACTGTGGCCGTGGGCTGGGTGGCTGAGGTGCAAGCCTGGGTTTTGACCACCATGGCCTGACGTGAAGGACAGGGGGAGGGTTAGGGAAGAGGTAAACGGCGGATAGGAAAAGGTTCTTAGGGACACTGGGGTGGGAAGAGGGTGAAGGTCTGGGAGTGGAGGGAGAGGGAGTGGTTGTAGGAGGTGTCAGTCTGCAGTGTTTGGCTGCAGTTGCATGGGCTGGATGCTGTTGTGAGGTGGATGGCTGTTGGGTGTCTGAGTGCTTGCGTTTGTGTACTTTGGGAGAAGGGGGCACAAACACAGTGGGAGAGGACATTAGGGGACGTGTGCATCGATGTGCTGGTGGTGACTACCAGTGAGGGGTGTGTAGTGATAGGTGTGATGATGATGGAGGTAGTGGATGAGGATGTAGTGCATGCAGGTGTGAGTGGAGACGCTACTGGGAGGGTGGTGGACGAGATGGAGGAGGGGGACACAGTGCAGGCAGTGGATGTTGGTGTGTCTGATTCTGGATGGTGTTTGTGTGAGGGCCTGTGGGATGATGTGGGGTGCTTTTGTTTGCCTGAGTATTCCTGTGTATTGTCTTGGGTGCATGCTGGTCTGAATGTGTGCTTGGGATAGGTTGGGGTTGAAGGGAATGGGACTGGGTAGAGGAAGTTGGAGGTGGGAGGCAAGAGACAGGGACAATGGCTGCCATCAGGGAGGAGGCCAGAGCCTTTATTGATCTCTCTTGGGCCGCCATGCCAGAGTGAATGCCCTCCAGAAATGCATTTGTCTGTTGCAAATGGCCTGCCAGCCCCTGGATGGCATTCACTATGGTTGACTGCCCAACAGAGATGGATCGCATGAGGTCAATAGCCTCCCCACTCAGGGCAGCAGGGCTAACTGGGGCAGGGCCTGAGGTGCCTGGGGCAAAGGAGATGCCCACCCTCCTGGGTGAGCGGGCACAGGAAACTCGCTGAGGGGCTGCTGGGTGGGCGGTGCTGGTACTGTGGATGGCGGCTGTACCTGTAGTTGGGGTGGGCACAGAGGTGCCCGCCGGCACCAGGGAGCTTCCATCGGAAGAGGTATCACTGTCAGAACTGTCCCCTCCTGTCTCCGCCGTGGTTCTCCCCTCGCCCTTCGTCCCACTAGTGCCCTCACCGTCAGTGGATTCGGCCTCCTGGGCCATGTGGGATGCAGCTCTCTCCATCGCCGGTGCCTCTGCTCCTCCGCCAGATGATGCTAATGCATACAAGGACAGGGTGACAAAACAAAAAGGGGGGGAGAAACAAAGGATACACATGGTCAATGGCTGCCCCAACACCACCGTTGGCGTACACAGCACACTCACACAGGGAACAGGCCTAATCACTATGCAATGCACTACCAGTCACAATGCTAGTCACCAGCCCTAGGACAGGCATACCTAAGGCCCATAGCAGTATACCGGGGATCTACAGACCCCTGCCCAGTAGTGGAGGCCTACTGGTTTGGTTGGAGGACTTTCACATCAGAACCCTGCCCAACATGGGACCTACCATGCAATGTCCTGCCTGGCCTAGGGGCACCCACAGGCCCACATCCCCCACCCGGAGACCATTCCACCACGCGCAATTTGCAGATTTGGAAACTGTGGCCTCAAGCGCCCATCCAGCTCTGGATAGGCCACCGCCAGTATGCGGAACATCAGGGGGTCAGGGTTTGATGGGCACCCCTTTCTCGTTGGGAGGCCATCCCCAGCTGGGCCTCCACCGTCTTCTGTGCCCAGGGTCTCAGGTCCTCCCACCGTTTCCGACAGTGGGTGCTCCGCCTGCCGTAGACCCCCAGGGCCCGCACGTCCTTGGCGATGGCACGCCATATACCCTTTTTCTGATGGATGCTGACCTGCAGAAAAATAAACATTGAAAAATGTATCAGCAATACCGTCTGGCCTCTTACACTCATGGCCCACCATATCCCTCACATCCCCTTATGGACAGGCATTGGCCACCATACACGCAGCACGCTGCCCAGGACCCTTCCACCCCCCCTTACAGGTGGCCCTCACACACAGCACTCCATGCATTCATGCCCCATGCATCGTGCTCATAGTGTACTAACCTGTTGGTCTGGAGGCCCATGCAGCTTTCGGTACTGGGGCAGGACCCCATCCACCAGTCTCTCCAACTCTGCAGCAGTGAAGGCAGGGGCCCTTTCCCCAGTGACTCAAGCCATGGTCGGTTCCAGACACAGGTCACAGCAGCACTTGCAGTGTAGGTCCTCTTCTGTTGAAGGTCAGGTAGCAAGTGAGTGAACAGATAGAAAATGGAGGTCACGTCTGCGGCGATGCGTACCGTCACCACCGGCGTACATCACCATTGACCACTGTAACCCATGGGACCCATAGACAACCAAAGAGGAGTTGCATGGCGGTACTCGACTGCCTCCCGCAACGGTGCACAGCGTCAGCGGCATTACCTCATTTCTACCTGTCCATCCACACAGGACAGGCGGACGCAATTTTGGGGGGGGGGGCAGGCCATGGCACCTAACTGCGTCACAGTACACATAGGCACCATTTGGGCCTAACCAACAACATACTGTTTCAGTCACAACATGCAGTGCAGTGTACAGTTTGGAAATGTGGAATACTGACCAGATGGTCATCATTTTGCCCCCTAGATTGCAACTGCTGCGGATGAATAGGAGATGGAGACATCCCCCCATGTACAGACCCCTGGTGGGCTTGGCAGCAATGGAGGACAGGCACATTATCCTCACCTACAGACTTGACAGGGCCACAATCCAACAGCTGTGTGCCCAATTGGAGCCAGACCTGATATCCGCTATCCACCACC
This sequence comes from Pleurodeles waltl, assembly GCF_031143425.1. Classification (NCBI taxonomy): domain Eukaryota; kingdom Metazoa; phylum Chordata; class Amphibia; order Caudata; family Salamandridae; genus Pleurodeles; species Pleurodeles waltl. Next base: position 1,395,103,881 of record NC_090446.1, on the reverse strand, counting down.
CCACTGGGATTCCCCCTCTTGTGCAGGTGCTATATGTGCTCCATTTCTTGGCAACTGGTTCTTTCCAAGTGACAGTGGGCTTGGCAGCAGGAATGTCACAGCCAATGTTCTCAATAGTGCAAACAAGAGTGTTGTCTGTAATGATGAAACACATGCGCAGCTACATTGTTTTCCCCCAGGTGGAGGATTTGGCCACAGTGAAAGCTGACTTATGCAACGGGACATATCCCCAACATTGTTGGGGCAATTGATGGTACACATATTGTCTTTGTCCCCACTGGAGAAATGAACAGGTGTTCAGAAATCGAAAGAGCTTTCACTCGATGAATGTTCAGATGGTGTGCCTGGCAGACCAGTACATCTCCCATGTCAATGCAAAGTATCCTGGCTCTGTGCATGATGCCTATATCCTGAGGAATAGCAGCATCCCATATGTGATGGCTCAACTCCAGAGGCACCGGGTGTGGCTAATAGTTGAGCCCATGGTTCCCACCCAGTATATGTTGGTGTATGGGTATGGAGTTGGCCCTAAGGGTTAGTGTGTGTCTAACAGGTATCCCTCGATATTTGCTGGTGACTCTGGTTACCCAAACCTCTCATGGCTACTGGCCCCAGTGAGGAATCCCAGAATAAGGTCAGAGGAACATTACAATGAGACATATGGGCGAACAAGAGGGATTATAGAGGGGACATTCAGCCTCCTGAAGGCCAGGTATCGGTGCCTCCATCTAACAGGTGGTTCTCTGTGCTACTCACCCAAGAAGGTCTGCCAGATCTTTGTGGAATTTTGTATGTTGCACAACCTTGCCAGGTGCCTTTTCTGCAGGAGGATGAGGCTGGAGATGGGCATGTGGTAGCAGTGGCCCCCGTGGACAGTGACGAAGAGGAGGCAGAGGATGAGGATGAGGACAATAGAACACCAATCATAGGACAGTACGCCCAGTGACACACAGGTAAGACACTGTAACCTCACCTTCCATTGACAGTTCTGTGTTGGATATTGTCACTGGGACGCTGGTTTTCCCACTACTATGGCCACTTACTGTACCCTTTGGCATGTCTATTTTCAGATATCTGTGCCCCACTCTGGCTCCTGGTGTATTGACTGCAGCCAACTACAGGTCATACGTATGTATACATTACTGTACAGTTGAATTGCAGTGTTTATAGCTTGTTAAACAAATACATAGTTCAATCAATTGACAGACTCCATACTTGTATTTTTTACAAGGGTGTTTATTTATGTGCTAATAAGTGGAGGGGGTATTGCTATCGGCTGGGGTGGTGGTGGAGGAGAGTCCAGGGTAAAGTTCCAGTCTATTTGTATCACAGGTGCACTGTCCAAGGGGGCATAGGAAATGGAGCAATGGCAGTTCAAGGTGGACAGGGTGACAGAGTGGGACACAAGGGGTTCATTCAGCAGAGTCTTATTTCCTGGCAAGGGTTTTGGCAATTTTCTCTGGCTTCTGCCTGGATCGCAGGGACCGTTTGCGGGGTGGTTCTCCTTCTGCAAGGTGAGGGGTGCTGATGGCCTGTTGTTCCTGTGGCGGGGCCTCCTGTCCACTAGCGTCAGCGGAGGTGGAAGGCTGTTCATCGGTTTGGCTAGTGTCAGGGGCCGTTGGTGTGCCACTGCCTCCCTCATGGTGTTGGCCATGTCTGCCAGCACCCCTGCAATGGTGACCAGGGTGGTGTGGATGTCCCTCAGGTTCTCCCTGATCCCCAGGTAGTCCCTCCTGCAGCCGCTGGGTCTCCTGCAACTTGGCCAGTATCTGGCCCATCGTCTCCTGGGAATGGTGGTATGCTCCCAAGATGTTGGTGAGTGCCTCGTGGAGAGTCGGTTCCCTGGGTCTGTCCTCCCCCTGTCGCACAGGAGTCCTCCTAGCTTCCCTGTTGTCCTGTGCCTTTGTCCCCTGGACCGAGTGCCCACTGCCACTAACCCCAGGTCCCTGATCGTTCTGTGTTTGTGAGGTGGCCTGGGGTCCCTGTAGTGGTGGACACAGTGCTGATTGACGTGACCTGGGGACAGTGGTATGGGCCCGCTGGGTCAGTGCTGTGCTGGTGTTTCCTGCAGGGGAGGCTCTGTGGTTGTCTGTGACTGTGCCTAGGTAACCAACTGTCCGGAGGTCCCTGATTAGCCAGGTTGGTCATCCTGGTCCAGGCGTGCAGAGCTGCTGTCATCACTGTGGGCCTCTTCTTGGGGGGGGGCTGGATGTTGCTGGCACCTCCTCTCCAGTGACGTTGTGTGGGGGACCTGTGGGGATGTAAATGCAGTGTTACTGTTTCTGTGTGTGCCATATTGTGCATGGGTGTGTTGCCCTCTATGGTTGTTATTGCCCTGGCAGCTTAGGCTTGTGTGAGTGGTGATTTGGTGGGCTAGGTGACTGTCTCAAGTGTGCATGCTTTGGTGATGGGTGTCCATGCAGGTCTGTGATGGGTGTCCATGCATTGGTGTTGCATGCAGGGCTTGGTTGTGGGAGGGGTGGGTTGTAATGGTGGGGTGTGTGGGAGGTGGTGGAGTGATGGGAGGGTGGGGGTATGTGATGGCATGCAGGTAGGGGGGTGAAAGTAGTAAAGATTTGACTTACCAGAGTCCAGTCTTCCTGCTACTCCTGCCAGCCCTCAGGATGCAGTATTGCCAAGACTTGCTCCTCCCATGTTGTTAGTTGTGGACCACCAGTCCTCTGTACTGCTATCTGGAACCCGTAGGTCATTCCACCTTTTCCTGATGTCATCCCTTGTTCTTGGGTGCAGTCCCATAGCGTTGACCCTGTCCTCGATCCTCCGCCATAGCTCCATCTTCCTGGCAATGGATCACCTGTGATCCGAATAGCTGTGGGCCTACCCGGATGATTTCCTCCACCATGACCCTTGGCTCCTCCTCTGAGAACCTGGGGTGTCTTTGTGGTGCCATGGGTGTAGTGTGTGTGGTGTGTGTGAGGGTGTGTGGGGTGATGTGTTGGGGTGTGTGCTGTAAGGTACGTGGATGGTGTATGGGTGATGGTGTTTTATGGCTCTGGTTCTGTGGGTGCTGTTGGTCTGTCTCTCTCAGTTGGCAATATTTTTGAGTCGTAATGGGTTGTGGGTAGTGTGGGTGTGTGTTTTATAGTGTTGTGGGTGTAAGAGTGTGGTGTGTGTATGGGTGTCAGGTGTGTGTTATTCAAATTGTCCAATGTAGTGTTGTTTCGTATGTATGTGTATATTTTGAGTGCAGCAGTATGTACTGCCAATGGTTTAGCACCATTGAATGTCCGCCGTGGTGATTCATGGGTCATAATGCTGTGGGCGTAGTTCTGTTGGCGTAACGGTTTGGGTTTTGGTACCGCCAGTTTATCACTGACCTTTGGGCTGGCGGACCTGTATGTGTGTCTGTATAGTGACGGATTACTATGTGTGTGTCATAATATGGGTAGCGGTAAACCGCAGCGGCGCGGTATGTTGACGGCAGTCGGCATGGCGGTAAGTGGGACTTACCGCCAATGTCATAATGAGGGCCATTATGTTTAGCAAATGTTTTGAAAGGTACGGAGAGTCATAGAGGTCAAATATACTACATATGAAACATTTTCAGCAGAACACGTTACTTAAATGATTCTTCGTAACTGTAGTGTGTATCGGCATAAACAACCTACATGTAACAAAATTGTTGCCACTTGACACAAGACACCTTTAAGATGTACTATTATCTTCTATGTAAAATGTGAATAAGCAACACTTTTGTGTTACCATCTTTTATTACGTTTCGCCTGCACAGCGCTTGTCCTGTGCTTGTGAAACCTATTCTATTTAATATAAATCTTAAAAGGGGCTGACATCATACCCCCTTGCTTTCCTTGCTTTTCATTCGTTCCTGTGCTTGCCACTTCATTTTCCTCTATTTCTATTGGCTATTGCACTATTTCCTGGATTTACCAATGCTTGTTCCTAGTGTTATTGTTGTTATTGGTTTCCCGAGGCCCTATTACTGTGTTCCTCTGCTTTGGTTTCGCTGCATGTTATTGTTTTAAAGCACTAAATTACAGTTACAGCTGCCAAACTTACAGTAATGACTTTGAGTGCTACTGCTTTTTTATTGTTAGACGCGGACCTCTAGCCACTAGCCAACTGCTGCGCATCATAAAGGGCCGATCATCTGCTAATTTTGCATAGTGGCTGTGTCTGGGGTGAACTTGCACAAAGTCCCATAAGTTATAAAGCAAAGCCGGGTCAACCATAATGCCCTTGCAAGGATAATGGCATGTGCAATGAGGCGAAAATGAGACAGCAAGTTGTTATTCACATACGATAGTTATGAATTACATGTGTGCATTAGGAAAAGGCACACGTCACCACAGCTTGTCTGTCTCTGGCCGCAGTGTGTAGGCAATTTACGAGACGCTGTCTCTCAGTTACAAACCCTACAAGAAACACCACTGGCTTATGTTTGCGCCATGGATCATGACGTGCATCGAACTTTTATGAGCAAGTGCCACAAATGGCAGATGATATCCTCGGCAGACTGTCCGCAAAAATCTTGCAAAGTAGCACTCCTATTTTGCACGCAGTGCTCCGTTGTGTGAAAGACTGCAAGTTTGGGCCTTTGTTGAAACATAACATCACTGAGGTGAAACAAACTCTCCCTTCTGATCATTATGGATTTGCAAATTGTTGTCTGAAGCTGAGATTAGTCTATAACAAACGTCTTCAAGCGGGCGCACAGCGATGAGTGGTATCAGCATGCTTGTCACACTACAATCTAGGGGCAGTACCTTCTCAACTCGCCCTGAGCTGACACTCAAAGTCAAATCATTGTGACGTACCTTTTATGAACTAATTTTCACACAGACGCCTTAAAATGTTAGTGTTTATAAACGATTGCCAGCTTATTCTTGATTATATAGGCGGAACCATTGCGTTTACCAATGCTTGTTTAATATTCCATTTTTGATTCTCTTCCTGTAGTGTGCTCTAAAGTACACGCAACGTGGTTAGTGCTATAAAACCAACACACAATTAAAGGTAAATAAATACATTTTAACTACAGCCATACAACACATGCACAACACACTGCCAACAACTAACAAAAAATCACACAGAATACACCACCGTTCTGTGCACAGTAATTCTAGAGTATGTTTTTTTGTTGCTCCGTATCATTGGTTTGGCCTGCTGTGCCCTGACAGCTGGTTCAAAGAAGAGGCAAGTATTAGCTCGAAGTATAAATCCAGTGTGTGGTTAGTGTGAAGCCTAGATGCTGGTCTTCACTTGATTTTGTTCCTGCAAGAGATCCTTGGAATTATGTCCTCACATCGCATTCAGTTCATTTTATGTGCTCTCCCTTTCTCTGACTTGTTACATTTCTTGTTACTTTGTTTTCAAAGTTTTTTTCTTGCTAACATCCTGTAATTCTCATGCATTATAGCATTACTAGCCATAGGTTGTAATTTTTTAGGGTCGAGCCTGCGTTGCATGCGCTCGCGCATGCGTATCGCAGCGAGACGCTTTTGTATTTAGAAAAGGGCTCGGAGCCCTGTCAACTTCAAGTCAGTGTTTTTTATTGGTTCGTGGGCTTGCCTAATAAAATCTGCTTGCTTTCATTAGTCGAAGGCAAGCATACGTCATGCCTTTTCCGGTGGCTAGCCCTCCTCCAGCACAGCGACCAAGTACAGAAAACATGCGAGGCTCGCTGTTTTCCATCGGGCTCGTGGACTTCTTTTTCTCTAATTTAGGAGCGCGATCTCGCTTGGCAGAAGTCCAGCGCTTTACATAGTTAATTTAACTTTTTCGTGTTGTGTACACAAATGCACTTTTGCCCGATAGGTGAAAAGTCGGGTTAGGAGTTTACAACGCGATCAGCTCTAACATGAGCAAACGCGAGACCCGTTGCATTGTAAATGCTTGTTATGTTTTACGTTAAGAGCATGTCTTTCACACCCTTTAAAAGTTGTTTACAAAAAACAGGACAGTCAACACCCCTCTAGTTTAAAAGTTGCAAAGGAAACTATGTTATACCCGGTTGGCATAGAAAAAAACTCTAGGGCATAATCGTAGGGAGAAAAGGAAACTTTGGGAACTCCCGCAGGGCCAATAGTTGGAAGATTTGCAAGACCGCCCTTACGGAATCTGAACTTTGCAACCAGCACTCCTGAAGGATTAGGGTTCTCCTTTCCTCACTTTTAGTGTGACCACCCGTCCGTAAATTTCACGGACTGTCCGTAATTTCGCCCTGCTGTCCGTTGTCCGTGATGAAAGCTTTAACGGACGGCATTTGTCCGTAATTTTAGCCTTTCACATAAAGGGCAACGGAGGCAGGGCGAAATTACAGGCAGAGGAGTTTCCCCAGCTGGGCTGAAAGGCTGGGAGTCTCCTGTGCTCTGAGGGAGGGAGGGGCAGACAGATAACAAAAGGCATTCTTGCCAGGGGGTCTCCTTCCCTAAAGACATGCAAATGTGGGCAACTGGTAAATCTGCAAATACAAAGGGGCTTGAAAACCTGCATTGACTTTACTAAAAGGAGTCACTTGAAGTTTTCTGCTGGCAAAGATATTTCTTTCAGAGAGGTATTGTAATGGTGTTCCAAGGTGAGCTGTGGAGTGTGTGGTTTTAATGGAGTGTTATAAAAAAAAATTATCACTAGGTATAAACTGTATATTATTCAAATCTGTATTTGAGAAGCACTTTTTTTTTTATTTAACTGAAAGGTATTTGCGCATTTTGTAGCAGCCTTTATTATGATGTAATTGTTTTTTTCACAGTTCTTTCAGGTACCTCGGTACCTCATAGTACTAACAAACATTGGCAAAGCCAATAGGTCTCATCAACGAAAGAGTTACTGGCTTTGCTAATGTGTTTTAGCCATTAGCTATGTTATACACCAGAGTAGCTGCTGTTCAGCATGGCTTAAAGCTAGTGGCATAGTGGTATGGAGTGGAGTAGAGTAGCATAGGAGCAGTGGAGTAGAGCCCAGTGGTGCAAAGTACAGTGCAGTGGGGTACAGTGCAGTTGTTTAGAGTGCGTTAGCGTAGAGTGCAGTGGTTTAGAGTGGAGTGGCATGGGACAGAGTAGAGTGGCATAGAGTGCAGTGGAGTAGAGTGGCATACAATAGAGTAGCAGAGAGAGCAGTAGTGTAGAGTGGTGCAGTGGCATAGATTGCAGAGTAGACTCACGTTGCAGGGAGTGCAGTGGTGTAGTGTAGAGTGATGCAGAGTAGAGTGGTATAGAGTGCAGTGGCATAGAATGCAGTAGTACATAGTACATTGGTGTATAGTACGGTGGTGGAGAGTGCAACACTGCAGAGTAGAGTGTCAGTGCAGTGATGTAGAGTGGAGTAGAGTGGCACAGAGCAGTGGCGTAGAGTACAGTGGTACAGAGTAGAGGGCAGTGGCGTACAGTGCAGTTGCTTAGAGTGCATTGGCGCAGAGTGCAGTGGCATAGAGTGGCATGGGGTAGAGTTGCATAGAGTGGAGTAGAGTGGCATACAATAGAGTAGCAGAGAGGGCAGTAATGCAGAGTGGTGCAGTGTCATAGAGTGCAGAGTAGACTCATGTGGCAGAGAGTGTAGTGGTGCAGAGTGGAGTATTGTAGAGTGGTGTAGAGTAGAGTATAGTGCCTAGAGTGCAGTGGCATAGAGTAGAGTGGTGTAGCGTGCAGAGTTGCAGAGTAGAGTGTCAGTGCAGTGGTGTAGAGTGGTACAGAGAACAGTAGCATAGAGTACAGTGGTGCAGAGTAAAGGGCAGTGCAGTTGTTTAGAGTGCACTGGTGTAGAGTGCAGTTGCATAGATTGGCATTGGGCAGAGTAGAGTGGCATAGAATGCAGTGGAATAGAGTATATTGGTGCAAAATGCAGTAGTACAGAGCAGAGTGGTGTAGAGTATAGTGGCAGCCAGAGCAGTGTTGCAGAGTGTCAGCTTGCAGTGGTGTAGAGGGCATTGAACTAGAGTGCAGTGGTCAGAGTGGTATAGAGTACAGTGGCATAGAATAGATTGTTTCAGAGTAGAGTGCAGTTGCATAGAGTGGAGAGGTGCAGGGTAGAGTTCAGTGGCATAGAATGCAGTGGCACAGAGTGCAGTGGCATAAAGTAGATTATTTTACAGTAGAGTGAGGTGGCTTAGAGTGGAGAAGTGCAGGTTAGAGTGGAGTTGCATAAAGTGGCATAGAGTGTGATGGCATAGAGTAAAGTAGTGTAGAGTGCCGTGGCATAGAGTGCAGAGTAGATTAGAATAATGTACAGTGTATTGATGTAGAGTGCAGGGGCATAGAGTTGAGTGTTACAGTGTAAAGTGCATTAGCATAGAGTGTATTAGCTTAGAGTGCAGTGGCGTACAGTGCAGCGTGCAGAGTGGCAGAGAGTGGATTTGTGCGGATTAGATTGGTCTTGCCTAGACTGGAGTGATATGGCGTGCAGACGAGCAGAGCGCAGTGGTGTAGAGAGGCGTAAAGTGCTGTGGCTTAGAGTAGAGTAGTACAGAGTAGAGTAGAGAGACATAGTGTGAAGTAGAATAGAGAGCAGTGGCATAATGTGGAGTGGTTCCGAATGGAGAAGAGAACAGTGGCATGGAGTGGCGTAAAGTGGAGTGATACAGAGTAGGGTGCAGTGGTGTGGAGTGGTGCAGAGCAGAGTGGAGCATGCATGGTGTGGTAACACACTGCCATTACTGACAACACATTTTTGATTGAAATGACCTTTACATTTGCACAGATATACAGTTTTTCAAATCAAACTATATTGTGCACAGGCGATGATGTGTGGGAATTGCATCACCTAATGCAATGATTTGTTTTAATCATGTAAAGGTATTTGTTTCCAGCACAGTTCAGAATTAACAAAAATGTGCTTGATTTGTACTTCTAATTCTGATATATTCTGAAGTCTATTTAAATGTTGTCATGTGATAGAAAAAACTCTTTCCTAACCCCAGTATCCAGCAAGATTGTTGCATAAATCCTCTCACTTTGAAGTCAGAGAAAGGAAAGGAAACACTAAGTTCCCACCGAAGACAGCGCCTGACATTTGACTTTGTTCTTTGAATGCACAGCAAATATGATAAGATAAGAACAAGATTTACAGGCCTGTTTACAGAAAGGGAGCACTCGGCAGGATACTGTAAATAAGGTTTTGGCAAGGGAAGGGACGAATTCAAGCTGCATAGCCTAAAACAAATAAAGCCAGCAAATTGAAAGCAACAAATTGTGAGTTACAAACCACAAGGCCAATGGCAAGCAACGGGCAGAATGCATTCACAAGGAAGCACTATGAACTTACTTAAAGTGGCAGCTGTGGGATACTTTGTGGGGGAAGTCCAGTATTTTAGTCCATATCTTGCAGAGGTTTGGCTACATCAATCATCCAGTATGACAAGAAGACCTGGAGGAGTTTCCATGTTGCAGGATAGGTCTGTACACCCATTCTATCAGTTTGCCACCATTTCCTATGGTACAGAGCTTCTGGCACACCTCTTGTAGGGTTAGTGCTAGGTAGCAGACATGAAATAGGGCATTTAATGATTATTTAAGGTGGTTGTAGGTAAGGAGTTGACCGGGGTGAAGATGGTAGTCTGCCACAAGGGTTTGGAAATTTAGTAGCTCACTGTTCAGTCCCCAATTTTAAGACACCTGCAACATGCCACTGATGGAGTTGCTCTGAGCACAGCCATCCTGTGCGAGTGGGAAGGCTTAGCAAAGGTAGTGCAGGAGCATAGGGTTTCTTCGTGTCAGTGAGTTTACAGGTTCTGGCAAGGCAAGAGAAAGCCATGCATGATAACCCCGTATGGTGATCCATAGAATGGTCAGTAGGAAACGATGAGCAGTGCATTAAGCCTTCCTTAAAAGTCTTTACTGGTAAACCCCATCTCATGCAGGGAGGTGGGCAGAAAGCCAGTGAGCCACCCATTGGACATCTGCAGCTGAATAAAAGCATTCTAAGTCCAGAAGATCTAATCCACCCGCAGTCACAGTTAGCTTTAGAGTGGAAAGAGCTCCCGATGGCGCCGCAGCGACCAAATCAGATGTGTGGCCTGTCTGAAGAAGGAATGAAGGACGAGCAGGGGAAGGTTTGCAAAATAATACTATCATTGGGGTAGCACACCATCTTCGCTAGTGCCACATGGCCTCTACAGAAAGCAGAAGAGAAGACCAAAAAGCAAACTGGGCTTGGAGGGACCGTTCGCTCTGCTGAGATTTTCATCCTGGAAATCAGTGTAAGAATGGTAGATATTAATCACTAGGTATCAAAAGGTAACTGGTTCCCAGTTCAATCTGAGATCTAATTGTGTATGAAGGCGAAAACAGTGCCATATGTTAAAGAAACACTAATTAAATTTAAAAATTTGTAAATTTTGTTTGTGCAATTTACATCCCAAACATTTTGAAGATTCTATGTGTACTTGACACTTAGGGATAACCCAGATCTCTAGTTTGGCTTTTGCTCAATTTCAAAACCATATAAAGACATGGACTAAGCGGGCAATTGCCTTGCACAACCTTGCACGGGGTCTGGCCCCTGCTCACCCTTCACAAGCACTAACAGCGAACCATTGCACCAGAAGAGTTTGCCAAGGTGGATGGGTGTTGATTGTTCAACCACTTGACAGTGCCCCTTCTGTTTCGCTCCTGTGTGCAGACAACTCCCCAGGTACCCAATACCTTCAAATAGTCTTGGTGGACCCATCTTGTCTGATTTTAGGAATTGTCCCACCGTGTTCTTCTCTTCTTTATTTATCCAGTTGTTAGCAACAGCCCTTTGAATTACTTGCCGTGGATCTCCCATTGGATCTCGATTTCATCCTACTCTTTTATTATCTTTGATTGGTAGTCCGGGCTCCCATTTCTGAGATAAATGTAGAGTCCCAAACATACACTCTAGTGCAGTGAGACTACAGACAATTTATGGGTATATCACATCCTGTCATTAGGTGTGAGACTGTCACCCACACCATCTGCCTGCCTCTTTAAAAAAAAATAGGTTGAAAGTCCATGGGTGGTTGGGGTAAGCCAGATGTTTTTGCTCAATTTGCTTAAACTAGCATAAGGTTAATTACCGTAATGTTTCCCAAACTGTTTGCCAGGGGTTTTGAAATGTTCAGAAACATAATCAAAATGTTGCTGTTACTTTCTCTTCAGGAAAGATCGGGTAGATTTGGGTAGGGGTGATGGCCTTGCCGTGAAGGGCATTAATTTACTACTGAACAAGGACGTAATGTGACACCTGAATGTAGCACACCAGGAGGCAACCACAAAAGGTCCACAGTGAATAAATAGTGCTATGTTAAAAAAGAGTACATAAATGCACTGACAACATAGTGAGGCATGGCCTCTCTTGCGTGTGTCTGTAAAACTGACGTTTGTTCTTGAATTTTTGTCCTGAATTTTGACCCTTTGTCCTGAATTTTTGTCCTGAATTTTGACCCTTTGTCCTGAATTTTTTACAGTCCTGTCCAGAATTTGCCTCAATGCCAGGTGGTCACCCTACTCACTTTACTACTGAGTCACACTCAATTTCTTCTTTATTGAAGTTCACATACCGCATGCTTGCATCTTTATGCATCCTTTGCACGTGCGAGCGAACTACCCCATGTCATTTCCACATGCAATTTCCAAATGCAAATGTCTTCGTTTTCCCAGCAATAAAAATGATTATGAAAAACAATTTAAAAAGGCTTCGTTAGTGGTTTGTGCACGAGTTCTGACCTGAGCTACTGACGCTAATGAAACAGCGTGTCCACAATGACTCCATTGTCTTCCTTTTTATTACACTCCTGCCTATCCTCGCCCATTATGTCCTTCTGTAATTGAATTCCATTTAATTACATGCTGCAAAAAACCTCAATGGAGCCGAGGCATCCATCCAGTGCACCTGATCACAAGGGGTAAGGCGCACATAGGTGGCCCGATAGAGAAAGGGCTGATCGACCTCGGCCGATGCAAAGGGAAAGGCGTCATTGAATCTCTGGCTTCTGGTTTTTAAAGACCATCTTTGTGCTTAGAGAGAGCATTCTAGGAGCTTTCACGGTGAGAGGTGACCTCTACTGCTGAACCTACTGGTGACAAGGTCGGCTAGCTACATTTAATGTGAAAGTGACACCAGCAACAATGGCACACCAGCCGCAACAACAGGAATACCAAAGGACATTTCTACATCCACTGCTGTCTTCAAAACTTTCATCCAAGTCATATCAGCAGTTCCAGAAGCAAATCCTAAGGACTGAGCAGACACGGGTGCCAGAGACAGCATGCAGTGCGACCTTCAGTCACTAGACGATTTCCCACAGCCCATGAAGGACATCAAGGGCCCCCAGAAAATGATGTAGGCTTGATAGGGTAGGAAGCAACAACGGGGGAGCAGTCACCATTGGAAGTGCAACTACCAATGCTACCTGCCAACATCAGCATCATGCAGCACTGCGTAGGGACGACAAGGCACCGCAGTGGCTATTGTGAGAACATCCCTGAGGGCAGGAGTTTACAATGACAAGATGTAGGTTTTCTTTTGGCACAAGGTCCATGCTTCCGGGCACTGGTGCAGGAGATGAAGATGTAATACACCACATTCTTCTCCACCCAAATAGGTATCTACTAATTCGACCCGACTTCATATACCAGTGATGGTGCATGCAGGAAATTGCCCTGCAATCAGAACAAAACATTGATGCCAACTAGCCACCTTCCATTTTGTGATGCCAGATGGACACCTTCCATGTTGAAGACTGAGCAAGCTTTGGAGACGAAAGCACTAATACATTTACAGATTCACAGTACATATACCTGTAGACCTTTCCCCGTCACTCATTCCCTTCCTCCATTACCTACAATTTGCACCAGTACTTGTGACGAGGAGGCTGGTGGCTTGAACATCCTGCATAGCCCCTGAAAAGGCTCATTCTCGTTCTCTTGGGGTGGAAGACAAGCCGCACACAGACCAATTAGCCAAGCTCACCTCATGTTTATAGTGATGCTGGTATTCCCAGACATGCGCAGTGGAGGGCATGTATAGGTTAGGGAGGGTGGTACAATGGGCTATGCACTGTAACTCTACTACAGACAGTGGGGTTAGAGAGGGTATTAAGCTGGTATAGAGCTGGGAATTTGCTCAGTCTTCTAGATAGGAAGTATTGCAAGATGCCTACTGGACAGTGAATGTGTTTGGGGAGTTGCTAGGGGAACGTAATAGGATGTTTATGGAGTGTGAATTTGAATTGGATGTTGTGGTGAGGGAGAGTGGTGGAATGTTTTTTGAAATGTGAATGTGCTGATGTCACAGAGGACAGCAGTACAATATGGTACTGTCATTTGTTGGGATCTAGAGCTGAAGAGCGTTGCAGGATCTGCATTGATTTGTGTAATTTATCCTGGAAGTTCAGATCAGTGGGAATATATCTTGCATAGTGAATTTCCTTTGACATTGCAGTTGGATGTTGGAGGATGTATACTGGACAGCAAGTCCTACATGTAGGAATAGTTCACACACTGCCACACAGCATGTAAAGGTGCTGCAGTGCTATGCATGCATGGGAGAGAGCATGGATGCGCCATATCTTCTAAGACGTGGCACAGTTGTGCTCTCTCCCTGCCCTGGTGCACTTTCCGTAACCATGCACAAACGCAGGCACCCTTGTGAAATTGTGCCAGGGTAGCTGCATTGTGGACACCAGAGTGTTTCTGTGCAGAAAGCAGTCCCTTCCTGCACAAAACTAAACTTTAAGGCATTTTCCTTTTTGTGTGCTGAAGAATGCAGCCCACATACAAAAAGGAAGAACCAATTAGGAATGAAACCATTTCTCCTTGTAACACCTGCCTCATTGAGGTGTAGGATTTTGGGGGAAATTCCTATGTATAGTTCATTGTAGATAGGACTTTGGCCCTCATTCTGACCTTGGCGGGCGGCGGAGGCCGCCCGCCAAAGTCCCGCCGTCAGGTTACCGTTCCGCGGTCGAAAGACCGCGGCGGTAATTCTGACTTTCCCGCTGGGCTGGCGGGCGGTCGCCTTCAGACCGCCAGCCAGCCCAGCGGGAAAGAGGCTTCCACGATGAAGCCGGCTCGGAATCGAGCCGGCGGAGTGGAAGCTGTGCGACGGGTGCAGTTGCACCCGTCGCGTATTTCACTGTCTGCGCAGCAGACAGTGAAATACATGTAGGGGCCCTCTTACGGGGGCCCCTGCAATGCCCATGCCAGTGGCATGGGCACTGCAGGGGCCCCCAGGGGCCCCGCGACCCCCCCTACCGCCATCCGGATCTCGGCGGTCCGACCGCCGGGATCTGGATGGCGGTAGGGGGGGTCGGAATCCCCGCGGCGGTGCAGCAAGCTGCGCCACCGCGGAGGATTCAATGGGGCCGCGGTACACTGGCGGGACCCCGCCAGTGGTGCCGGTCCGACCGCGGCTTTACCGCCGCGGTCGGAATCCCCATTGGAGCACCGCCGGCCTGTCGGCGGTGCTCCCGCGGTCCTCCGCCCTGGCGGTCAAAGACCGCCAGGGTCAGAATGACCACCTTTGTGTCCAAACTCATGGGTGATTGCATGGGAATGTCCATCCACCACCCATGGAATTCCCTTTTACATACCACTAACGGCTTTGAAATTTTTGTTCACAATCCAACGCAAACCAGATTGTATTTCCCACCAGCAGACTTTCCATCAGGTCTGCAATAATAAAATAACACAAACCTGAGACAAAGGCTTTGTATATCTGGACCTTAATTTCCTGGCCATATTTTTGTCTAGGCAGGGTGGCAGTACGGCAAGCTGTGTGTCTAGGAAGAATGGTAGGCTCTATATGAGATCTTTCACGATAGTTAGGAGGATGATAAGGATGCTTCTGGCACAATGAGATTGTTAGGAATATTAAATTAAGATGAAAAAAGGCTGGAATTATTGGGTTAGAAAAGGTTACAGGATAGACTGGGATTGTGATGTTTGGTTTGGAGAAGGTACACCAGTGTAGTTAAGATGCATATGTGGCAGTGAATTCACTGGCCATGTTCTTATTTTTCAAATCAAATCAAATCAAATCATTAACATTTATAAAGCGCGCTACTCACCCGTGCGGGTCTCAAGGCGCTAAAGTTTTTTTGTATTTGAATATTTTTTAAAGTGCTACATCACACAAGGTGGTAGTCTCTGATCTTTTATGCTGGAGTAAGGAAAAGTGGTAGTATGTACTTTGTTTCTCCTTATTGCCTACTGCAAACTAAATGTGGTTTGGCCCACTGGAAGATGGAATAAACCTTTAACCAAGGAGACAAAATGAGGTCACTGTCTGAGACAAGATGAGGTCTCAAACTACTTCCTTCTTAAAGATTTAGGCCCTCATTACGAGTGTGGCAGTCTCAAGACCGCCAAACTTGTGATGTGGTCCGACTGCCCTACTATGATCGTGGCAGATGGGCCATGGTCCGACTGTCGGCAACCAGGTTGCTGCCTGTCGACAGCCTGGCTGTCTCGGCGGTCGCAATCCGCCAGGGCAGAATACACCCGACGCACCACAACATTGCCGCCAACTCGATTACAAGCTGGCATCAATGTTGTGTTGAGTTTTCTGGTGGGCCAGCGGGCGGAAATGTTGTTTTCGTCCGCTGGTCCAGTGGAAAACTCCTAACAGGGCAGGCAGCATACCACCAGCACTGGCGGTATGCTGGCTCCAGCGGCTTCGGCGGTCTTTTAAAAAGACCGCCGAAGTCATAATGAGGGTCTCAATCTTTGCCCAAAGGACTTGCTTACAAACCCCTAGCGCCCCCCTTGCACTGTCCTAGAGTCATTTTATTTTATGCTAAGGCAGCTTCAAGGAGGCCTTTTCCCCCACGCCAGATTTACAAAGTGGTGCAATGCAAGCAATGTGCCACTTTGTAACCCCTTGACAACATAATGTCTGCACCAGGCATAATGTGTGCAAGGGGGAGGGGGGGTGTTCCCCTGTTAAGAGGCCCAGAAAAATGGTGCAGTGAAATTTACAAGATTTCACTGTGTCATCTTTCCCGTCATTTTTAATGCCTGCCGAAGGTAGGCGTTAAAGTTATGCTCCCATTGTTTCCAATGGGCCTCCCAACGCATTGCTGCACTAGTGTCATAATTTTTGGTGCTAGTCAACCAATGTGTCACAATAGCGTCAAAGATTTTGACGCTATTGTGCTAACGTGCCCCATGGTTTTCAAGATAGTTATGCATAAGCTATGATGTGTCATTTTTCTTGCGCCCCCCCTCCTCCCCACTAATGTCACCATGGTGGCGCCGTATTTACAATACGGCGCTACCATGGTGACATTAGGGGGGGGGGCCAAGAAAAATGACGCATCATAGCTTTTGCACCACTTTCTTGTAAATAGGCCCCTTAGTTTATCTACGGGAGCATGTAGCTGTTTGCCTGCTGGGAGACAGCATTAGTGACACGCGGGGTCTATTTTGTCCCTTAAAACTCATGACAGTTTGGATGAAAATGCCTACTTAGTACACAAACTCACTGCCTCCTTTAACTAGGAAAGTTGCCACTTCTTCCTCAATAGATTTGTTATAGAATGCCAGACACTTACTGCTTATGGCACTGCTCGATGTTTAATGGTTGTAGGGTGATGTCATGGTTGTAGTTGGGTACACGGACAATATACTATTGAAACTTTTTACTCATGGGTAACATTCTACAGAGTAGATGACAAGACGAGGTTCTTTACAACTAAGGTGCACACGGTCAATGTGCCTGCGTGGTATGTTCCTTTGCTGTCTGAAGGTGCCATTATCATACTAAAAACCATATGCAGTGATTGCAGGGGGAGTTATCCACACATTTCATCAGGGCAGCCCATGTTGGTATTAGCAACATACAACCCTTCTCAAGACAGGCCAGCAAATCCACGGGTCACATGTGCTATACTTAAAGAGTTAATAAACATTTACAAGCAACTTAGACAGCTTATGTTGCAGATAACTGTCAAGGAATACCATGCTTCTGTAGCTCAAAGGATTTTCTACTCAAGTGGCAGCTTTCTCACCGCACACGTTCGTGACTGCTCATAATGAGATAATGTTGCCGGGTGCCCCCATGAGCCTGAAAATCAAGCAAGGAGATGCCAGTTCTCGCTCGCCAGCATAGCAAGAAAAAACATGGCAGCGCTTAGTAATATTTGCCCAGAACTCTGTGTTACAAGCTCAATGAGCAGTGGTCAAAATTCTGCTGTCTGCCAATGGACCAAAATTTATCACCCCCTCCTGATCATATACTGTTTTGTCATCAGCATGTACCGCAGTATATAACTATGTTTTTTGTCCTTTTAAGTCAAATTCACAATGGTAAACTTACACGTTTGTGCTTTCCTGAATGTTTACTATTCACAAAGGCATTTTACTAGTACTATCTCTACTACTGCACAGCCTGCGCACACAAAAATATAGGACTGTCCTATCTTTTTATGTACTGAGACTCTGCAGTTGTAAAGACACTATTCATAAAATACCTTTGTGAATAGCAAACAAACATAAACTTACACAAAAATACCTTTGTGAATCAGGCCCTATCACTTTAAAGCTATGGAAATGATTTAGATCTACTACTAAAAAAGGACCTTTTACACCCCATAATCTATATTTCTGATACATTTCATTTAAATCTGTGCACCTATTTTTATGCTACGTCTGTTTAAGCAATTCTCTACAACACAAAATGCCACTCCACTCCACTGTATGACATGCCACACCATTCTGTGGCATGTCACTCCACTCTACAACACCACACTCTACTGTACGACAGTTCACTCCACTGCATTACACTCCACACTGCTCCACTCTGCAACATGCCACTCCACTCTACGGCACACCCCTGCAGTCTACCACACATCCCTCCACATGATGACATGCCACTACAATCTATGATACTCCATGCCACGCCACTCAATGACACGCCACTCCATTCTACCACACACCATTCCACTCTATGCCACTTGTTAGACTTGGCATCCTTGGTGTGGGTTTCCCTAACTTTTTGCCTTCAGACACCCTCTTTTTGCTGACTTTGTTTTTACTGCCCTTAGGATTCTGCACACTTACCACTGCTAACCAGTGCTAAAGTACTTGTGTTCTTTCCCTAAAGAATGAATAGATTGGCATATACCCAGTTGCCATATTTAATCTACCAATATGTCTCTAGTAAAGTGCACTACATGTGCCCAGGCCTTGTGGCTTAAATGGTCCTAGTGGACCTGCAGCACTTATTGTGCTACCCACTCAAGTAGTCCCTTAAACATGACTCGGGCCTGCAATTGCAGATCCTTTGTGTCAGTTGACCCTTTTCCCAGGTCCTGATAGTGAAATCTCCTAAATTATTTTTTCACTACTGCAAGGGCTATCTCCCCAAAGGATAACATCGGAGTTGCCTTATAATATTTTATAAATATAACTTCCAATTGGGAAGAAATAGATTTTCCAAGTTTGACGTCTCTGTAACCACAATTTAAAATCACAACTTATGGTGAGTCTGATTTTAAATTGCAATTCTGAAAATGCCACTTTTAGAGACTTGGCATTTGGTGCTTGCTGTCTGTCTCTGATTACTTGTCTGGAGTGGGTGACAGCTAGGCTTTGTGTATTCCTCCTAGGGAGTCACACACAATGGGAGGTAAGGGTTGACCTGATGGGTGTTGATGGGCCATGCTGTGTACGATGGCGGGAGAAGAAGGACATAGCCTCACTTACACCTGAATAGGCTGTGTCCTGTCTACACTGAAAGGGCTGCATAACCCCCTATATTGAGTCTGGAGCCTGGACATGAAGGGCAGGGACTCTGGGCACTTCAAAGGCATGACTTTGAAGTCTCCCCCAATACACAGGCCCAACTGTGTATAAGTACTGGACCTCTGACACCACCGCTTCAGTACATTTCTGGACCTGTGTATTCTCTATGAGGAGGAGGGACTGCTGTGCTGCTGAAGGATTCCCACTGGACTCCTTCCGTGCTGTGCTGACATGCTTGCTGCTGCCCTCCTACCTGGGAGGGAGAAGGACTGGGCTTGAATCTCTCCATCCCAGAGCGACTCCAAGGGTTAGGTGGCTGGCATCCTGATTTGAAGTCTCAGGGGCATAAAATACTTCCAACCATTCTGCTCCTACACCTGGACTCTGCCATCTGTGAGTCTGCTACAAAGTGATGCCACCCGAGTCCTACACCCTTGAAAGTGGGCTTAAGGTGCTTGTTCCAGTAGAAATTACCCATCCTCTACTGCGGGAGGAAAGTTGATGAATCGCCGCTGTTGCGGGAAACAGAACCAGTGCATCTCTGCTATTGCATGAGTAGGAACCAATGTAACAGAATTGCATTGCCGCATCTTGGGACCAGCGAATCGCCTTCGCAATCGTCAATGCACAATGCTTTCCCCTGCATGAGCTCCTCGCATCCCTTGTCAACGACAACGGAAAACCTCTGCATCGCACTACTGCATGGATTGGAGCCAAAGTATCGTCTCGACTGCGCCACGCATCCTCAACACTGGTCTGAACAATGCAAGCTCAGACAACAAGATCCTTGACTTCGATGCATCAGGATCTCACACTGCAGCATCGCCGCATCTTGGATCCAAAGAATCACCTCAGCTTTGTGGTGCATCTTTGTTTTGGACCCACTCCATGCTCGGCAACTAAGATTTAAGGTACTTTGGTTCAGTGGGCCTAACTGGGTTCCTATAGGTGGCCCATGCTCCATGCTGGTCAGCTTGACCTTTTGACTTTTTCCGGGTCCAGCGCGACCAGATATTCCCAGTTGGTGCTTCTTGTTTCTATGCACTGTTTTACAGTTTATTCTTTAGAAATTCATACCTTTAGTTGTACCTATTGTTTTTGTGATGTTTTGGTCTTGTTTTATTTATTAAATTAAGTTCTATTTTTCTAACCTGGTGTGGGATTCTTTTTGTGCTTTGTTTTCACTGTTGTACTATTTGAAGTGCTGCACAAATACTCTGCATATTGACTGCTCTGTGCCAGGGTACCA
Source organism: Pleurodeles waltl (assembly GCF_031143425.1). NCBI lineage: Eukaryota > Metazoa > Chordata > Amphibia > Caudata > Salamandridae > Pleurodeles > Pleurodeles waltl. The sequence goes on along the minus strand of NC_090446.1, from coordinate 1,395,083,952 downwards.
GATGGTGAGCAGAGGTTCATTTGGGGTTTGCTTGTGCCTTACCCTGCAAAGAATTATGGTTGTTGCTTGACCAGGGCCCACACCCCAGTCAACCAACAACCCAATTTCTCATACCACTCCACTCTATGACAATCATGTTCACTCTACGCCACTCCACTCTACGACCCTCCTGTCTAAGGGACTGTACCACACACCACTCTATTACCCAAAACTCCATCCTACTGTACAACTCGCCACTCAACTCTACGCCACTCCCCTGTATAACACACCACTCCACTCTATGGCAGTCTACTCCAATGTATGGCACTCCATTCCACTCTACTCCACTCTACAGCCCACCACTCTACCCTACAACATGCCACTCCAGTTTACTACATGCCATGCCACTCTACGACATGCCACTCCGCTCTATACCACTCCATTCTATGCCACTCCACTCTACAACATCCCACTTTAGTCTACACTACTCTAATCTATGCTGCTCCACTGTAAGACACTGTGGGCCTGATTACAACTTTGGAGGACGGTGTTAAACCGTCCCAAAAGTGGAGGATATACCACCTACCGTATTACGAGTCCATTATATCCGATGGAACTCGTAATACGGTAGGTGGTATATCCGCCACTTTTGGGACAGTTTAACACCGTCCTCCAAAGTTGTAATCAGGCCCTGTATGACATGCCACTGTGTCACACGCCACTCCACCCTAGCGTATGAAATGCCACTACACTCTACCCCACTGTATGTCTCTCCACTGTATGCTACTCTATAAAACTCTACAACACGCCACTCCACTCTACGACGTACTACTCAACTCTATGACACACCATTACACTCTACAACACTCTATGCCACTCCACACTATGACATGCCACTCCACTCTACTACACACAATTCCACTATTCGACATGACACCCCATTCTAGACCACTCTGCTGGATTCCACTGTGTGACACTACTCTACTGCATGACACTATGATCCTTCACTCTACAACACTATACGCCACTCTGCGCCACAACACTCTACACCTCTGTATGCCACTCCATTGCATGACACTCTACACCATTCCACTCTTCAACACTCTACTCCACTCTATGCCCTTCCACTGTATACTTTTTACTCCACTTCACAACACTGTAGGACACACCACTCCACTTTGTCACACCATATCCATCTACGACATGTAACTCCACTCTAATGCATGCCATTCAACTGTACACCACTCCAGTGTATGTCACTGCAAGGTACACCATTCCACTCTACAACACTTCACTCTATAAGACATTCTATGCCACAACAGTCTATGCCACTCTACTCTATGCTATTTTCAACTCTATGCCACTCCACTCTATGTACCTCTACTGTGTACTGTTCCACTCTACATCACTCCACTCTATCCCACTCTACTCCAGTGACACTCCAAACTATTCCACTCTACCCCACTCCACTCTACACCATTCCACTTTATGCCACTCCACTCTACATCACTCCACACTATGGTATTCCACTCTATACCACTCCATTCTACACCACTCCACTCCATGCCACTCTACCCTACACTATTTGACTCTTTGCTACTCGGCTCTACACCACTCTACTGAATGCCACTCCATTCTACACCACTCCACTCCACACCACTCACTTCTACACTATTCCACATACATACTAAACATAAACTGCACACACATTAGAAATTCTAAAGTTATATAATTTATCATAGTTATATAATTTGACAACATTTTGGCAGACCTTTGAAGTGGTGTATTGCTATCATATTGAACCTTTACTTCCCATTAACACATTGAAATATTTGTAGGTTGCTGTTAACTCCTGTACCAGATCCTATTGGATGTGACCACAATGCACAATCAGCATCATGTGTGCCATCAGCACCACATCAGCGCAAGAGATTTGCAATAGCAGAGGCATACCTTGTGTTTTTTTATTCTGAAACAGGTCAGCTTTAAGTCTGCCTGATGCTTTGTTTTTTGTGGGAGTGTGTTCACTATTCTCACCTCCCTTACAGCCGCAAAGCAAGGGAATCATTGAGAAAGCAAATGGGGCTCAAAAGCAAGCGTTGACTTAGTGGGTGCAAAGTTCGGATCTATCCTGGTACAATGCCCTGCATGACATAAACCATGCCCCAGTCATATTTCATGAAAATGCATTGCAGTCCAAGGCTGTGTAACAAATGCTATTTGCCAATCCTATTTATGACACAACCTCACCACTGGACCACTGCACCACGAACAGTCAGATCTTGTTCTATTACAGGACTCACAAGAGATCAGAGAAAACATACTGAAGCCACAGACATTCCAAGACCTGATCCTGAATGTACAGAAAATAGTGTCTTGACTCAAAATCCAGACATCCTTGTTCATGAGAAGATTCATACGAATTAGCCATTTGGCCAAGAATGCTGCTCTCCTGTTCACACAATTGGATGAAAGCTAACAACTATAATTTTTCCACAGTTACCAGAATCTCCAGGTTTTGATTCGCTGTGTAAAGAATTATCATGTGACTGCATCTCATCAGCTGACCCTAAACACCATAGTGCATTCAGCATAGTCCTTAACACAGCATTCCACTCTATGAACATGCATTAGCCCAAGAAACTATACCTCCCTTTACAGTAATGGTGCCTGCCAAGGATGTTACTAACTAGTTAGCTTCTCAAACTGCAGAAGACATTACTGAGGATCTTAGAGGTGACGCTTTTATGGCCTTTGTCCCACATTGCCTGGCCCTGCTGCACACCAGAAGTCACGTCATCATGGAAAACCTGGAGACGTGATCTGCTCCTGCCTTGGTTCTCTGCTTGATTGCAACCTTACAATTAACGTTCATTTTGTAGCTTACACTGTGGTTATTGCTACACAGACGGTGCATGGCACTACTAGAGGACTCAACTCCTTGTCCAGGCCGCGCAATACTACACCCACATACTTTATCTTACTGCTTCCAAAGGAATGCATCACCTGCCAACATGGCTGCGACGTCATTAAAAGATGGACTTTATTAGACAAGAGAGAACTATCAGATTCAGACAGCTCTTAAAGGTACTCCATGTTTTTCATATTCATCAAGATGGTTATATATCTCCAGGATCATATTCTAGTCCTTGGTATAAAGTGTAAATCAAACGATGACTGGCTTAACATTCTGCGAATCATTTCAGGATACTGAACTTTATTTGCATGCAGAAAATGATAAACGTTTGTTTTCCTCACTGAGAATAGTGGATTTTACATCTTGCAAGAACTTCAGCTGAACTCTACACACACAGCCAATTGGAATATTGTCCCATGTGGTACATCAGTAGCACACTATCGTTAGGAGTACAGTTTACTTGTTATTATCTAGAAAAACCTGAAGTGTTACCAATGTTTCTTGTATGTATGTATGTATGAAGGTATGTGCTATTTATTTAGTGTAGCCAAGAGGCAGGGGAGCGTGGACAGGGTTAAAAGTCAATGAGTGGTAGGAGAGGTGGCTGAGTTGTGAATGGTCGATGTGAACCGTCCCTAAACACAGATTGGGTTATTTGTCTGTATTTATTACGATACACCAGGTTATATGCATTGGCCTCTTCTGTCTTTTTAAATATTACTGGGGATCTTGAATTTTGACAGGTGAATGTGATACTCTTTCCCCTGCTCATAAGTGGTCTCACTAGTTTGTATTTCTAAAAAATATTGTCCATCATATCTGTAGCTATGGATACACCATTAGTGACTCAGGGGGATTATTGTCACTCTCCTCGTTGGTCTTGGGGAATGGTCTTCTAAAACAAAGTATTGTTCTCAAGAAACTGTAGGTTGGCTAATACAGTAAAATGAATTCAATAACAAAATGTCAAGGGAATTTTTCTGGTCCATTATTCACCCAACTACAAGCAGGAGGTAAGTCAGTGTTTGTTAATGCATATTTTGTAGGGAAGCCCTGTCAACCATGGGTACAAAAGCACGCCATTGCGGCTATTACATCTCACATGCAACAGCTCATTAGGGCAGATACCTAAAATGTCATTATCTTTCTACTAGAACTCACTTATTCAAAGAAAACATGAGATGCTGACTGATCTATATCTTACGTTACTGAGCTCAAAAAGCACGTACACGGCTCAGAAATCCACCGAGTGTAATGGGAATTTACAGAATGAGTGTGTGAATGGCTTTTTTCCTAATTCACAATAATATGTACTTGTGCATACTAATATAACTAATCTCTGAAGTGGTTTCCTCTTCCTTTAACACAGTAAAGGACGGCGCCTGCTCTCAGAGCAGGCCAGGTACAAAGCATGCAGAAACCCAATTAGTTCGGGTCATACTAATCCCTTAAAATGTTCATTCACTGGAATGTAATAAATAATAGAGCCTTGTTACTCGAACCTTACATTCCTAATGACGTGCTGAACACCTCAGACTGTATGGCTAGTATAAGGCTTTAATATTTTTTCATGTGTTCTCTTGCAGACATGAGGGGTGTGTGTTTAGTACGGCATCAAAAATAACAATGTATGTAGCGCTCAAAATTAATGTTAAACCCTACGTACAACATTTCATTTTAGAAGTTAAACATGTGTTGATAACTGAAAATCCAGTGGGTCATATTATTATCAAGTTATCATTCTTTCAAAATGTGCCTTTGAAATATCAGGCATACAATGTATCTTGAAGGCTATTTCTCATGATCTCATACAAAGGCTTGTTCTGCAACCAGATAATGGGAAGATTTTCCTTTATAATAATGAAACTTGTTTTTGTCTTCAAATGTGTAGGCTATAGGTACTAAGGGCCATATGTACGAACACTTTTTCCCATAGACACAGAATGGGTAAAAACCTTTGCTACATCTGGCCCTAAGTGTATCAGCTCTCACACACTGCAATGTGATTACTATTTTTCCAGCAGCTGCTGGAACAGTAACTTGTATCAGGTGTCCCATCATGAACTAAGGGCCTGATTTAGAGTTTGTAAGGCGGGATATTCTGTCCCAAACATGAAAGATACCTGCCCAACATCTTCAGGTGCCATAGGATATAATGTTCTTGTAATATTGTGCTTGTCATATCCCTCACGTTTGTGATGGAGTACCCAATTCACCAAACTCTAAACAAGGTCCTATTAAACTTCTACTCTTATAATCTTGCAAATCTGTTGCAGCTTCTCACCTATCCAGCGGACATTTGTACTCAGCAGTTTTCTGGAAACATCACAAAAATAGCTACAATTCTTCAACTGGCCAAAATCATTATACTGACTTACTATTGAAGATATTAAGATTTTAAAAACAACTGGAATCTCTACAGAATGTATGGGCACTTGTGTTGTTCACACATGGAAGATTGTGTTAAGTGGTATTAACATAATACTTGGCCAAATATCATGTTAGTTTTCAGAATTATGAAAGTCACATCTTTCAGTACTCCATTATCCAGACATCACAGACCTCATCACACATAGCAACTGTGATGCACTCTTAATTAGAGAAGCATGACTTACTAACACAAAGGCCCAGATAATGCAAACACTTGAAACACACTTGCACAACTGACAGCTATAGACTTATCCATGTTCGCCTAACAGCTACTCATCTACAAACAACTAGACCTCCACCTCATGTTTATTAACATATGCTCTGTGCTAGTTCATGATGCTAAAATCACAGATTTTATCACATATGACAAACCTGAAGCACTATGCATCACTCCCATACATTCTTACACATCCTAGACATCAGTGTGCCACAAGTTACAACATTCAGTATGAAGACCACAAACACAAGAAAGGCGAGCTTACCGTCATTTCTGACTCTCCGTCTTAGGTGAACAAGTTGCACTGAAATATTTGTTGCTCCTCAAATGTCATTTCCCTCTCTCTATACTGCAACCTCATCAACATGCTCAACATGGTATGGAATTGCCATGAACCATTCTTGCCAATGGGCCACATCCTAGACCTGGTTGTCTCAAGCTCAATCAACCCTGCACTACACACCACCCCTACCCTTGGACTGATCAGACCATCTCTTCATGCCCAACCAAAACACTGAGTCTAACAAAGCAAGAACAGCAAATCTTCCTTTCCATCAAAAATGTCTCCTTTGCCAAATTACAACTCGAACTTAGCGCTCATTTGGACTCCAACATTATTTGTCAATGACCTTTCTAAAAAAATCAAAATATTACTGAAAAAGCATGTTAGCTTCCATGCTCCAGTGAAAACCCAAAAGTTCAAACCAAAACTATCTTCCCACTGGTACTCTAAAGACCTCACCAACATTAAAAGCATCATTCGCAATAAGGAAAGGGAAATGTAAGAAAATCAGATCCCCTGATTACTTCACACTACTAAAATCTATCTGCTCTGCAAGCAGATAACTATTCATCACATCACCCAAAACTAAGTAGTTACTAAACAGAAGTAGAAAGCGATTGAAGACAAGCAAGCACCGACCACCCCCATGGCCCATCACTCATCTACCCTTCATCACCAAGATCATCAAAAAATATCTCTACACTAAATGCCAATTGTCTCCTTCACAACTACCAATCATGCTTCAGGCCATTCTGCAGGACTGAAACAACCACCATGAAAGTAGATGAGAACATCTTCTGGTTGTAGACAAGGATAAGCTGTACCTCCTGATAATCATGAGCCTCTTAGCCTGCTTTGACACCAGCAGCTACTCCAACATCATTCACATCCATCCTTCCAAAATATATTTACCAGCAATGCCTTGGACTGGGTCTCATATTACATTTCTAACCACAATGAGCTCATTCAGATGGACACATCTAGATCGCAGAGGGTCCCTGTCTAATCTGGAGTTTCACAGAGATCCATCCAATCCTCTATCATCTTCAGCTTCTAAATGGGACCCCTCAGAACCCTACACACTCACATTGGGACCCTGGGCAAACCCATCCCATGAGAAGAGTCTGTCTACTGGAGGACCTTATGCTAGGATACCTAAGTGACTGAGAACGACTGGAAACTACTCCCTGCAAGGGAGGTTCTTACTTTAAAAAGGTCAGGTAATAAGAAGATCCTCTACCCAGAGAAAGCTACTGACAAACACTGTTATGCTCACAGTTTTGTTTAGTAGAATGAGACAAGCACATAGTTGCAACAGTACTGAGGATGATTTGTCAGCATATCCCTGCAATTCAAAATTGTCAACCTGCTACGTCTATCTGATTAGAACAGGGATATCAGACAAGAAAAGTATGAAAGGTATCATTCAAAAACAGTGGAAAGAGGTAGCTTCAACCATCACAGACTTAAGAACAGGATTGTCTGGAGCTCATGGCTACGAAACTCCAACAATGGGTTTGGTCCACACTCAATACTACCTACAATAGGTTTGGCCTACACTCGAGACCACCTACAGTAGGTTCGGCCCACACGTGATACCTCCTGCAATGGCTTCGACCCACGCTCAATATCTCCTGCAGTGGGTTCACTCACACTCGATACCTCCTGCAGTGGCTTCGGCCCACACTCAATACCTCCTGCAGGGGCTTGGCACACACTCTGTATCTCCCTCACAGAAGCCATATTGCCAATCAATCTGAAGTAATTGAAGACATAAGAATTGTGAACTGCTTTTCTCTACATTGGGAATGGAAGAGAAGTTCACTCTCCTCTTCCATTCCTTCATCTGTGACCAGAAGCATGTTGATTTCAGACCTCTCAAAATGAGGCTTCAGTTGATTGACATGGAGCACCCTTAGGGGGTTCCTATGGGTTTGGAGGTCCACTAGGTAAGTGGCCTCCCCTTTCCGCTCCTTTACTTCAAATGGGCCAGACCAGCGGTCCTGGAGAGCTCTAGGCTCTACTGGCTCCATTACCCACACTTTGTCTCCAGGTTGAAACTCTACCAGGGTGGCCTTCTGGTCATACCAGCGTTTCATTACCTCTTGACTGGCCTCAAGGTTACTTTTGGCCTCTTTCCAGAAGCGGGTCACCTGGTTGCGGAGGGCCAACATGTAGCTGACCACATCCTGAGGGAGTGCCTTTGGAGCTTTCTCCAACCCCTTCTTGACAATGCTTAAGGGTCCCCTGACAGGGTACCCATTGAGAAGCTCAAAGGGATTGAACCCTACCCCCTTCTGGGGTACCTCTCTGTAAGCAAAGAGAAGGCATGGTAAGAGGACGTCCCACTTACGCCTCAGGGCCTCAGGGAGGCCACCAATCATGCCTTTCAAGGTCTTGTTGAATCTCTCCACAAGACCATTAGATTGGGGGTGATAGGGTGTGGTGAACTTGTAGGTTACACCACACGCATCCCACATAGATTTCATGTATGCAGACATGAAGTTAGTGCCTCTGTCAGACACTATCTCCTTTGGGAATCCCACACGGGTAAATATCCCCATCAGAGTTCTGGTCACCACCGGTGCAGTTACGGTCCTCAGAGGGATTGCCTCTGGGTAACGGGTGGTATGGTCCACCAAAACCAGGATGAACCTGTTGCCTAGGGCAGCTTTGGGGTCCAATGGACCAACAACGTCGATGCCCACCCTTTCAAAGGGGGTGCCAACGACAGGAAGTGGAATCAGGGGGGTCTTAACCCTTTTTCCTGTTTTACCACTGGCCTGGCAGGTAGGACAAGATCTACAGAACGTATCTGAGTTTGTCCTTCTTCTGGGCTAATAAAAGTGGGTGGCAAGCCTGTCAAAGGTCTTGTATTGCCCCAAATGTCCTGCCAGGGGAATGTCGTGAGCCAGACCCAGTAGGAAGGTTCGGTAACACTGGAGGACCACCAGCGCACGTGCTGCCCCAATGGCCGGAACCTTAGGCTCACTGTAGAGGAGATCATTCTCCCAATATATGTGGTGATCGCCAGAGGCTTTACCTGCTGCCTGGGCTGAGGCTTGCTTCCTCATACCCTCTAGAGTGGGACATTCTTTCTGCGCCTTGCAGAATTCCTCCCTGGTGGGTCCACCCTCAACTTGACAGCCAGCAAGCTCAGGTAGATCACCTAGGGTGGCAATGTCTTCCCCAGTTGGCTCGGGAACCTCCTCCTCAGGAACCCTGTCAACCACTGCGGGAACTTCTGGGACCGGTTTCCTGCGCCCCTTGCCCCTCCTCTTGGCAGTTCTCTGGGCCATTTTTCCAGGCTCCAGACGCCCTTGACTTCCCTCTCGGTCAGCCATGGACCGTGTGGTCATGCAGACCCACTCAGGTAACCCTAACATCTCCAGGTGAGATCTGAGCTCTACTTCTTTCCAAGCAGTATGCTCAAGATCATTGCCTAACAGACAATCTACAGGCATGGCAGGACTCACAGCTACTTTCAGAGTACCAGAGACCCCCCCCCACTCAAAGGGAACCAGAGCCACTGGTAGGTGACTCTCACGATTGTCAGCGACTATGACCTGGTGGAATATATTAGGGACTATCTGCTCTGTTGACACCAGCTGACTCTTGATAGTAGTCATACTGGCTCCTGTGTCACGCAGAGCCTCCACCTTTTGCCCATCAATGGTGACCCACTGCCTGTACTTGGAAGTATTTTGGGGCATGTTGGCTTTGGGCACCATTTCTCCTTCTCCCAGGGACACTAGGGAAATCTCTACCTGCTCCCCAAAGCTATCTGGGTCCATCTCCCCCCCGAGCACTACACTAGTCAACCCAGGTGTCTGTCCAGTAGTGGACGGTGCCCTCTTAGAGCACTGGGGGTCACCTTTATAGTGACCATATTGGTAGCACTCTAAGCATTTGGGGTTGGATCTCCCTGATTTATCATAAGTCCCTGGCGTTTTCCCAAATCTGGAAAAGGAATGGTTGCCACCCCCTCCCTGTGAATTCTTTTGCGGGCCTTTGGAGAGTTCCTTATCTGTAAGTTTATCTCCCCCCTCTTTCTTTTGTTGGGAACCCTGACCACCTTTGTGGGAGTCCCCCCAGGTACCTTTTTGGACACTCTGGTGCTAACCCAGAGGTCCGCCTCCTCAGCAAGCTTCATGGGATCAGTCAACTTACTAGCTACCAAGTGCTGGTGCAACTCTGTAAAAGTAATATTGAGCATATGCTCTCTCAGAATCAAGTCATATAAACCTTTATAATTATCTACTTTGTTGCCCCGCACCCATCCATTCAGTGCCTTGCTGGAAAAGTCAAAGAAATCTACCCATGTTTGTGTGGTTTGTTTGGTGCTGTCCCTGAACCTCTGACGGTATCCCTCAGGGGTCAGCCCAAACTTGGCAAGTAAAGTGGCTTTCTGAAGTGGGTATGTGTTTTGTTCAGGTTGATCCAATGTGAGAAGTGTGTCCCTCCCCAATGGCAGCACATAACCCCACATAGCTACCCCCCATTGCCCTTCAGGAACCTCATGAGCCCTTAGTGCAACTTCATAAGCAGCTAACCATTTATCTATGTCATCTCCTATCACAAAACTGGGCACCACATTTTTGGGTATACGACCCTTCTTTTCTCCAGCAGGTCCTGTCTGTAGGCTGCCACCATTATTGCTGGATTCAGACTGTCTTGCCTTGATCTCCACCTCCTTGAGACTCAGTTCATGAGCCAACAATAATTTCTTTTCAGCCAAAGCTCTTTCAGCTTCCAACTGTTTGGCTGCTCTTTCAGCCTCAGCTTGTTTGGCTTCAATTTTCAGTTTTGCCATTTGCAATTGGAACTCCCTTTCTTTTCTCCTTTCCTCTGCGGTCAGGCTTTGCTCAGAGACACTGCTCCCTGGTCTGGAAGGGGACAAAATTGCAGTGGTAACATTACCCAGTGATGCCAATAAATCCTCTGAGAGGCCATTTTCTGGCTCCTCTTCCTCCTCATCCTCCTCAAAATGGGCTTCTGCCCAGGCCCTCAGCGCCACTTGAAAGTCCTCCTTTTTGGAGGCCCCTTGGGTGGGTACTCTCAAAACCCTGCAGAACCCTCTTAGCTGTTTGACAGTATATGTCTCCAACAGGGCTTGGTCCAAATCTCCTACTTGAGACCCACCCAGAGACATGTTGAGTGAGGATTTAATTTTTGAAAATTGTCAGGAAGAACAAATTTGCAAAAAGAGATAAAAATCAAGTTGACCTTCAACTGTGGGTAGGTAGTGAAATACTTAGCTACTGTATGTCACTGCACAAATACAAGACCTATCCTCACCGCTGATCACCAATGTTAGAAATTGGGTTTTTGGTTGGCAGTCAGGTTACCCTCTGTCCAAGCAAGAACCCTCACTCTAGTCAGGGTAAGTCACACACAATCCAAAATTATCCTGTGCCCACCCTCTGGTAGATTGTCATGAGCAGTGAGGCTTAACTTAGAAGGCAATGTGTAAAGTATTTGTGCAATAAATCATACAATAACACAATATAGCACCACAAAAATACACCACACAGTGTTTAGAAAAATATAGAATATTTATAAGGATAATTGCAGGTCAAAACGAATAAAGATGCAATGTGAAATTGTAGAGATATCACTGAAAAGTGATATAAAGTGTCTTAAGCCTTTAAAAAGCAAACAAAGTCTCTTTCAAGCACAAAGTACCTGGTTTAAAGTGGAAAGGGCCGCAGAGAAGAGATACGTGGGATAATGGTGTGTGCGTCGATTTCTCCCCTGCACACACAGAATTGCGTCGTTATTTTTCACGCGGGCAAGTTGTGCGTTGTTTTCTGGCGCGCGGACAGTCTCTTTCTGTGGGTCGCGGGATTACCAGATGTCCCGGGGACTGTGCGTGGATTCTTCGGCTTGTTTTCCGGCGGCGCGTCGTTCCGGGAGGCTGTGCGTGGAATTCTCGTTCTCACGGCAGGTGTCACGTCGATTTCCCCTTTGGAAGTCGGGCGGCGTTGTCCTTGCGAGACCGTGCGCCGAAGTTCCGGTCGCCCCAAAGGTGTCTCGTCGATCAGCGTCGGTGTGCTGCGATTTTCTCGCCCCGGAGCAAGCTGTGCGTCGAAATCTTCGGCGCACGAAGAGTCCAAATGAAAAAGATAAGTCTTTTTGGTCCTGAGACTTCAGGGAACAGGAGGCAAGCTCTATCCAAGCCCTTGGAGAGCACTTTTACAGCCAGACAAGAGTTCAGCAAGGCAGCAGGGCAACAGCAAGGCAGCAGTTCTTTGTAGAAAGCAGTCAGGTGAGTCCTTTAGGCAGCCAGGCAGTTCTTCTTGGCAGGACGCAGGTTCTGGTTCAGGTTTCTTCTCCAGCAAGTGTCTGATGAGGTAGGGCAGAGGCCCTGTTTTATACCCAAATGTGCTTTTGAAGTGGGGAAGACTTCAAAGAGTGGCTAAGAAGTGCACCAGGTCCCCTTTCAGTTCAATCCTGTCTGCCAGGGTCCCAGTAGGGGGTGTGGCAGTCCTTTGTGTGAGAGCAGGCCCTCCACCCTCCCAGCCCAGGAAGACCCCTTCAAAATGCAGATGTATGCAAGTGAGGCTGAGTACCCTGTGTTTGGGGTGTGTCTGGGTGAATACACAAGGAGCTGTCAACCAAGCCCAGCCAGACGTGGATTGTAAGGCACAGAAAGATTTAAGTTCAAAGAAATGCTCACTTTCTAAAAGTGGCATTTCTAGAATAGTAATATTAAATCCAACTTCACCAGTCAGCAGGATTTGGTATTACCATTCAGGCCATACTAAATATGACCTTCCTACTCCTTTCAGATCAGCAGCTACCACTTCAATACTGTATGAGGACAGCCCCAATGTTAGCCTATGAAGGGAGCAGGCCTCACAGTAGTGCAAAAACTAATTTAGGAGTTTTACACTACCAGGACATGTAAACTACACAGGTACATGTCCTGCCTTTCACCCACACAGCACCCTGCTCTAGGGGTTACCTAGGGCACACATTAGAGGTGACTTATATGTGGAGAAAGGGGAGGTTTAGGCTTGCCAAGTACTTTTAAATGCCAAGTCGAGGTGACAGCGAAACTGCACACACAGGCCTTTGAATGGCAGGCCTGAGACAAGGTAAAGGGGCTACTTAAGTGGGTGGCACAACCAGTGCTGCAGGCCCACTATTAGCATTTAATCTACAGGCCCTAGGCACATATAGTGCACATTACTAGGGACTTATAAGTACATTAAATAGTCCAATCAGGTATGATCCAAGGTTACCTTAGTGTGCAGAGTCTAAAATCCAGCAAAAACAGTGTCCAAAAGTGGAGGGAGGCAGGCAAAAGGTAGGGGTGACCACCCTAAGGCTGTCAGGTCTAACAGGACTCATATCCATGTCTCTTGATAAAATATGTTTTCAGCTGCAGTCATCAGTTCTTCATTCTCAGTACAAGTAAATGCTCCTCAAACTCTACAGTAAGTTACTCTTTTCACAGACCCAATCACTATGCCATGTTGTGTTATTATATTGTTTCCTTCCTAAACCTTGAACAAATCAGTGTAAAAAGATTAAGGGGGTCATTCTAACCCTGGCGGTCGTCGACCGCCAGGGCTAAAATGACAGGGGCACCGCCAACAGGCTGGCGGTGCCCCACAGGGCATTCTGACCACGGCGGTTCGGCCGCGGTCAGAAGTGGAAAACCGGCGGTCTCCCGCCGGTTTTCCGCTGCCCTTCTGAATCCTCCATGGTGGCGCAGCTCGCTGCGCCGCCATGGGGATTCAGACACCCCATACCGCCATCCTGTTCCTGGCGGTTCGCCCGCCAGGAACAGGATGGCGGTATGGGGTGTCATGGGGCCCCTGGGGGCCCCTGCAGTGCCCATGCCAATGGCATGGGCACTGCAGGGGCCCCTATAAGAGGGCCCCACAATGAATTTCACTGTCTGCATTGCAGACAGTGAAATTCGCGACGGGTGCCACTCCATTCAGAGCCGGTGTCCTTGTGGGAAGGTTGTTTTACACTGGGCTGGCGGGCGGCCTTTTGGCGGTCGCCCGCCAGCCCAGTGTAAAACCCAGAATACCCGCAGCGGTCTAATGACCGCGGTGCGGTATTCTGGATGGGGGAACTATGGCAGGCGGCCTCCGCCGCCCGCCAGGGTGAGAATCACCCCCTAAGTAATGATCGGCCAAGTTCACTTGTTACGCCGAAATCTTAGAAACCTTCATACCAAATGGGAACAGTGCCCCTTATTGTGAACTTGGCTTACAGTTTTCAGCTTTGACTGATTTTTAGGTGGAGCCTAGGCAGTGTGCATGCGCTGTCTTCTAGACATGCTATATTCACTTTTTGGGTTTCAAACCGCCCATCGCTTTTGATTGGCTCCTTCATGTGCTTTTTGAAATTTGTTTGTTTTCCTTGGTGAATAGTCTACATTTGTCCCTCCTTTTGCTGTTTTGGTCACGCCCTGAAGACTGGCCATGTTACATTGATAATTTCACGATCAACCATATATGTTAGTTTCAACGCACTACTTTTTTCCTATGCATCTGCTTGTGGTTTACGATTCTTGTGTTTATTGGCTTTCTGAACTCACTCAGCCATGGCTTTTACTCTTACTGTTTCACTCCAGTCAACGTGGAAATGCCCAGTGGAATACAAGGCCTGTCCAGGCTTGGCTGAGCTAAACCTCTGTTAATAACAAAGATAAACAATCTTCCTGCTTGCCCTTGTTTGTGATCTTTTCAAGGACTGGGTGGACATGTTTGTGCAGAAATAAGGTCACCGCTTCCAACCCAAACACAGGTTCTCTGCGTATTGGTGGGCAGAGTGAGTCGTCCATACTGTAGTGGAAGTCTTCAGATGTCATTGTCAGGCCCTGGAGCCCAGTTATTAGAGGCGGATTTACCAGGGAGACCCTACCTCCATATAAAGGCAGTACATGTTTTTGGACCTGGAATGGAGAAAAATATCCAGACAGGGTATCACCAATTCCAATAGTTTGCTGCCAATGTCAGCCCTTTTCAGCAAATATTTTCCAGCTGCTTTGAGCAGATGGATAACATTCAAGGAAACACAATTGGTTTTACCAGGCGCAGTCCCACAGCCGGTAAATCTCGTAATCAGGCAGGGTAATAACACCCCTTAGGGCAGTGGTTTTCAAACTTTTTAATGCTGCGCCCTTCCCCCCCCCCCAGGTGGAAAAAAATAATCGGGGCCACCCCTCAGAATTTTTCACAATTGTTCTATTAAGCTGGTAATGTTGAAATATGTTTAGAATTATTTAAACATTGCAGTTAAGTTCTGTTACCTTTTTAAAATGCCATAAATTGTTTTCGGTTTCAAACAAAGCACTGTTATCGGCCTAATGGTTCTTTGGCCAGAGCTGGGTGCCCCAACACCTCTTCCCTCTCCGCCAGCACCCCCATTCCCCTCCGGGCCACTCAACTCATAATTGGCCCCTTTTAACCAGCATCATTGACACGAGCACTTAAATTCACAGTTACTTAATATAGTACAAAAGGCCTCTGCTATGTCAGGGTCAGGTTACATTGCACGTGTAAATAAATGTGGGAAAATACGCCTTACTAATGCCTTTTTCTATTAACTCAAATTTAACTGAAATTAAATGTAGACAAAAAATAAACGAGCCTAAACATAGAAGGAAAATTGAACAAGTAAATACCATGAAACATGAGGCCTCAATGATGAGGAGGTGTTTTGCACCACACTCTAACATAATGTGCATTGCCCATATAAAGGATCTTACTGGTGAGTGAGTGTTAGCCACACATGTGTGCCACCTGCCACTCTCAGCACTCATACGACAGAAGCAGGTAGTAATTAAATAAGGTCATTTTTTCAAGACAAACTGGAAGGGTCTGGTAGCACCTATATTTAGGAAACTTGTAATTACTGATCTAAAGTTGTAAAAATTGCAATTCAAAGGAAGATTACTCATGCATTGCGACTCTCGCTAGCTTGAGCCCACATCCATGCTAACACGTGTCCTGCCTGCATGCGGGATAACCCATCCATCCGGGCCAGGGGGTGGAGGGGAGTGTTGCTGTGGTCTTCTGCAAACTATGCGTCATCGTGAACCAAAACATCGTCAATAGAGCTGTACCACACGTGACAGGCAGGCGCGACCTGTATTGGCCCTGCATATATTGCAGTTATTTTATCATTCACAGGTTTAAAAATCAACTCACCTAGAAGGGTGTGTGTGGTCCAGGTAACATTACATTTTGTCGTTCGGGTGCTCTTGGATATAGACTTGGAAGAGGCACAAGTGGCAGCAGAACAAGAGGACGTGCAGACATCGTGGTGTATTTTTTATATTAAAGTGTGCGCTGCAGTTTATCTCCCAGAGCCTGGATGACTGCAGGTACGTCGCAGGCAGTAGCCAGTGCTTCAGTGGACCTGGAGTCAGCTCCGCGCTCATGAGCCGAGCCAGGTGCCACGGTGACACCGGAAGTAGGCGGCGGTAGTTGTCTGGACTCAGCCTCTTCCCTCTCAAGCAGAGATATGCAAAACTGCAGGAGCAGGTGCCTTGGCGCTGGGATGTCAATTTATTCCTCATCATGGTATCTCTGTTTATTTATTATCTGATGTTTCTTTCATGGCTTTGTTTTTTTGGGTGAAGAACTTTATTTCCAAGTACGAAGACTTAAGGTTGCTGAATATCAGCCTTAAGCCAGGACTAGCCCTCGGAATCTACTTATGCATCAAAAGAATCTAAACATGCACGGCTTGGTCATACATACCATTGCAAGGTACGAAGAGTGTACGCGTGTCTCCAAGGGTTCCCCAGATAGCATCCTTGTCTTGGCGAGCGGCTGTTCATGAGGACATAACCCAACCAGGCCTCTTCCTAGTGTGGATGACTCCCCCCACGGGCGACACCAACTTAAAAGGGTGTTTGCTGGTTTGACACTAACAAGCGCAGGAACAGGCATGTGACCTGCTTTGCAGTGAATATAGATGCCTGTGTTCACAGACCACCCTCGTGTGTTTGGCCCCATAGTACAACTTCTTACACAAGCTTTTGCATCTTATGTCTGCTTCTTGTTCTTCGGGTACTGGTGCCCACTAATATACACTGTACACCAATCATGACTCTCGCTTGGCTGGGAAGACATCATACTTTTGTCTTTACTGACAAGTAATGGATTCCATGACACTGAGGGAGCTTGTAAATGGCTGCCTTGCATACAGGGAAATATTGACCCACCTGCCAACAGCCCATACCACACCCCACTAGAAAGACACGTGTCGGCGCCTCGCAGAAGACGTTTTAAGATCCTTTGGTGAAAACATGTACCAGCTGTCTACCACACGCAGGGGCATATTTATACTCTGTTTGCGCCGAATGTGCATCAAAATTTTTGACGCACATTTGGCGCAAACCTTGCCCCATATTTAAACTTTGACGCCTGAGCCCGCGAATGTCAAAATTCCTCCCTGTGAGTCATTTTTTGGATGCAGGAAACTGCATTACGTTAATGACATGCAAGGTGGGCGTTCCCACCCCAAAAATTACTTTAAGGCATGTGCCTTATTTATACTCCCGCGTCATTTTGATGCACAGGAGAGGGCGGGCCCTAAAAAACAGCACACAGCCTGATGTGCACTGTTTTTTAACGCCTTGGTCAGGGCAGGCATTAAGAGATCTGTGGGCTCACTTCCATGGTCTCTGACCTTGGAAGGAGTCCAGAGGTGCCCTTCCCTGCCCCCAGGGACACCCCCTGCCACCCTCGCCCACCCCTGGAGGACACCGAGGGATGGGGGGACCCATCCCAGGCAAGTATAGGTAAGTATATTTAAAAAAAAAAAAATTAAGTGGCATAGGGGGTGCCTATTTTGGCCCCCCCTACATGCCACTGTGCCCAATGGTCATGCCCAGGGGACAGAAGACCCCTGGGCATGGCCATTGGGCAAGGGGGCATGACTCCTGTCTTTGCTAAGACAGGAGTCAGTTCAATGGGGTTTGTGCATCAAAAAATGGCGCAAGTCTGGTTTGAGGCATGATTTTTGCCTCAAACCTAACTTGCACCATTTTTTGACGCACAACCCCCATTTTCCCCTACGCCGGCGCTGCCAGGTTTGAGTAATTTTTCTTACTCTGACCAGTCTGCAGCGCCGGCTAACGTCATTCCTTAAATAAGGCGCCCGCACAGAGCGTAGGAATGGCGTTAGCCGGCAGTAAAAAAAATTACGCAAACCAGCACCGGCGCTGGTTTGCCTCAAAAAGTATAAGTATGGGCCGCAGTATCACACTGATGCCTCCAGCCTCCCTAGTGGGGATGAAAGAGCATCTCCCACCTTCCCTTGTGGTTATGAACAATAAGCACAGAGGCAAGGAAGGGACACAAAAGTCAGTATAAGAATTCAAACTTCCTGCAGCACCTAAGGGTCCAACAACAGTCAATTTCTTCTCATCTCTCCTTCTCCATAGCAGCACAGATAGATGGACTATTTTGGACTGTTAAAACACGTGCTACTGTAGTGCTCTTGTTACTTTACAAGCCTTCCTATATTGGCTCTAAACATCTGAAATGGGAATATTCATGGGGTATTTTTTTGCAGTTAGTGCAATTAGAATGGCCTCTGGCTTGTTTGCACTTGCAGGAACCAGAAGTTGGAGGTTTCAGGTCCGAATCAGAAAGGCATGTAGGAGTGTGTAAAACAATATTACCGTGGTATTACTTTCCTACTCACAAATACTTTAGTGAATTGGGCCCTGTGTGTATATTTTGACCTCCAGTTAGTCGATCCAAAAATGTCCCCGGGTCAAAACGAATACTGCGACTACCACAACATTGACCAAGTTTCCATCGCCAAAATGGGTTTCTTGAGGGGGCGTGGGGGAGGGGTAAGCCACCCCATACACTCCCTATGAGTGTACAACACTGGCAGCAAGTAAGCATGTAGCCAAAGATTGCAAGGCAGCCCCGCGGGAAGGAATACGCAGGTTTGGCCACACAGCCATCCTATACTGCTGCAGAAAGTGATGGTGCCCAGGGTAGCATGATTCGCGTCACATTACCTGACAGCAGCTTTGCCATTTCCCCAGGGTCTCCTGTCAGAAGCTGCTCAGAGATGGCAGCTGAGTGGGCCACCCTGACTGGATCAATACCAGGCGCGAGTCCCCGCTCCCCACGAGCGCTCCCCGGCTCCGCCGCCTACTGTGTCAAAGCCGAGGGGGCTGAGAATGACAACTTCCCATGCAAAACGCCTGGCAGATCACGATTTGCATGGACATCGAGTGGAATATCATTAGTATTTTCTCTCATTATCGTCTTCAGCAGCAAATCGAATCTTTGGAGCACGCGCAGTAGTAATTTTGAAGTAGGGATCCCTCCCACTCCAAGCGGAAGTGTGCAGGGGCGAGTGTCTAGCTTGAGATCTAGAAGTCGCGACGGCGGGCTTGTCGTGACACAGCGTCAAGAGTATTCAGGTGCTGCTGGCCTCTAGGGTGCGCAGCCCCTCATTCAGAAGGCACTGCTGGAAAGATCCCTGATACCCTGAAGCCCCTTGCTTCACTCTCTTTGTCCTTCCTCCTTCACTCATTGTCTGGAAAAATGTCTTTGAGTGCACCTGGTTCATGGTTCGTGTCATGGACATCAGTTAGCGGTCAGCAGGGGTCGCAGCCTCGACCTCTGGCCTGCTCCCTGCGACCCCTGGCACTGCCTTTGGTACCCCTGGACTCAGAGGTGGCAAAATCAGTTTCAAGAAGACAGGGTGGCTTTGTCCTCCTTGTTTTCAGCTCATTTGATGTTACACTAACAGGAATAATTGTTTATTATTCACTATTAATATAATAAAATCTGGAGCATCAGGCAAGTAAACCATGTTCTAAAATGCATGTTGTGGGAGTGTGTGTTTGTGTGATAGAGTGTTTATGTGCATGCGTGTGTGTATGTGACTGAAAGTGGCAGTCAGTGATAAAAGTGGCAATACATTAGATGACATGTCAATAAGTATGTGTGAGTCAGGGTGAGTGATAGTGATGGAGTGAGGGTGAGAGTGAGTGCAAGAGTCCAGTCAAGTTCGTCCTTAGTATGCTTCCCAGAGGGCTCTGCCTTCTGTGCGCAATGCGCCTGCCATTTTTCCATGCTCAGTGCCCTCTTCTCTCAGTACTAGGCCCCAACCCCTGGTCAACGTTGGTGCATTCTGGGACTGCCCTGTGTCTTATTTATGCTTCCCACTGGCATGGGAATGCTGCCCCTGCTCTTTGCATGCTGGTGTTTCAGAGCTGCTAGCTAAGGGCTCCTTACTGTGAGCTGCTAATGCACTCTACTGGAGAGTACCCACACCTTCACTTTAAAATACAGTCTCCATCATTAGGGGGTAAGTACTATGCCTGTGAGGGGATTGAGTGAGCATTGTGCCTGTATAAGTGTAGGGTGAGTGCTGGGCCTGTGAGAGGGTAGAGTGAGTGTTATGTGAGTGCAGGGCGAATATGGGTGAGGGAGTGTAACAAGAGTTCATTGTCCCCAGTGTGAGCATAAGACAGATAGTTTCTCTGCTGTGTGTGAGGATAGGACAGGCGCTATCCCTATGTAAGTGTCAGGAGTGTTGTGCCTGTGTGAATAGTGTGTCTGTGCGAGGGTAGGGTGAGCTCAATGTGAGTGAGTATAGTGTGAGCTTTGTGTCTGTCTGTGAGTGCAGGATGAGCACTGAGTGTAGGCTGAGCAGTCTGCATTTTATGAGTGAATGACAAGTGAGGCACTGGCTTCTATGTGCTAAGACGAGAAACACAGGTAGTAAAACACGCAAAGTCTTTTGCATGATTTCTTTTTCATGTCTTTTCACATGTCATTGCTAGTACTTTGCGCTTTTAATTTGTAACCACCATAACTGTGCCTATATACATATGGACAATGTAGAAAAGCATGAGGCGGGCAAAGCAAGAAAGCCGTCTCTAAGCCAGACCTAAATTGAAAGCATCAAAAGAGCTGCAGCACATTAACACTTATAAAGTATGGTGTCGTGGTTTGTGATCTAAAGCATTGATGGTCATCCTGGGTGAGCTCGTGGTTTTGTATGGTACTTCTGTACGTGTTTCTTTAGCAATGCAGCAAAATTGAAGCACTTCAGAACATTGACATACCTTTAAGAATCACAGGCTGAATGTTTTGTGCTCTTAACTGGAATTGATAAAGTTGGTTTTATGTGGATGACACTGACTAAGTAGATTGCATGGCACACAGTGCACCCTCATCCAGTATGACTAAGTATATTTGTTTAGTAGCAAGCATGTTATATTGTATTTTCCCTAAAAAAAATATTATTTTATACTCTCTTCTCTTCACATTTAGGTCCTTATGTAAATATGATGATATGCTGACTTCGTTGGTTGGTTGTAAACTGCTTTATGAAGCCCTTGGCTGCCTCAACATGCTGAGAAGAGAGAAAAGGATGGATCAGGTCAGAGGGAATGAGGGAGGAGCTTTGCACTATGATTGCACCACACTGGTTGGTGGAATGTAGTTTACAAATGATAGCCAAACGTAGGTGTTGGTTGGCTAGACAGGTAGTTGGGAACAGAAGATGTGAGACAAGAGCATGAAGGAGAGTGTGACTTAACGCCTAGAGCGGTTGACTTTGGAACTGGGGAATCATGTTCGAGTCTCAGCGTCGAATCACCATCTTGTGATTCTGGGCAAATTACTTAGGGCCTGATTTAGATCTTGGTGGGAATACTGCCGTCCTGCCGTGATGGCATTCCCTAGTGCCCCGTCAAGTTGATGGAGTTCCAACCGCCATATTCAGATGTGTTGCGGCTGAACTTCAGACCGCCTTGACGTAGTGCACTTCCCCGCCGCCAGGCTGGTGGATTTCCGACAACCACATTTAGATGTTACAGTATTGCAGGCATTGTTCTGGCGGCAGATTGCTGACGGAGGGAGCCCGTTGTGAAATGCAATGTACATTGACAATGGCATTGGCTATGGAAAGGAGGCAAGTATCACACACCTCAAGTGCATTTGCCATATGTGTCCACTTGCTTAACACTACACAACACACTACATACATACAATGATCCATTGCCATTCCACCACACCACAACATATGCATGCAGAAAACATACAATGCCATATATCCAGAACACTACACCCACATGCAACAGAACCAGAACTACCAACACAATTACACACTCATCTACATAAACATACTTACACAAGAGCACAACTACACAGATCACTACATCAACCACAATCAAACAACCACACTCACATAAATGTTGCACACTGTAAAACACCACATAACCAAACATACACAACAAACACCAGACTCACATGCAAGTGGCACACATACAGACACAATCACATCACTCACTCCAGCTCCCTCTGTCTCATCCAGCCAATCCACTTCCACCCCTGGACTATAGGAAGGAGAAAAGTGAAGGACAACACAGCAAGGGGAAATTGTACCACATAAACACTGTTCACTGTCACATATTAGTTGCATTGACAAAATAATGTGCACAAGAGTAGGAGTACATGTCTGATGAGCTGAGTCTTACCTTTACAAATTGTGCATTGCAGTACAATTCATTTTGTCATTGGAATGAAATTGTTGTTCCAGTGAGATATATGTACTGACTCACATTCACAACTGGAAGCACACGATTTCACTTACAGGTCCCCCTTCACAGTGCACACATGGACATAGTTTACAATTGTGATGTTCTTTTTATTTAGCTGCAAGCAATGATGTGCAAATGAATTCTTGCATCAAAATAAAAATTGTGTACGTCACATATATTTTTTTTAAACAGGTGTGTCTCTATTAATGTTTGACACAGATGTTTGGCAGGCATGTGCATGTCACTAGTTGTTTTTTAATATATTCATGTGGCATGTATCCTAATGCACTGGTTCCGAGCTAATGTTCAGTGGCCAGACAATGTTCACTAGTAATATGGAATTCTTAACTTCGAGTCAGGCGACAACAGGGTCATGTTTCCTTCGTGGTCAAGTGGCAGCAGCAACAACAGGACTTGTCTAGTCAGGTTGTAGTCGAAAACAGAAGGGGAAACGGCAAAAAAGGTAGGTTTTTACTTTATTTCCCATCCAGTCCACCAACTCAGGTGTGAAGGTTTCCCCACCACAGTTGGGTTGGCAGGAAGGAACATCATGATTAGCTCGGTAGGAACACTGGCTGGAGTCCTGCCACCAGCCACTATTTCCTATGGTGCCGTCGACACGGGTTGAGATTTGCGGCAGAGTCGCCAGGACTTAGGCGGGCTTTAGTCTACAGTCCTGCCAACATTTAAATAATGTGGGGGGACTGCCAAGGCGGTGGACAGGTTTTCAGACGGAAAACCGATGGCAGGTCCGTTACCGCCAAGATCAAAATCAGGTCCTTAATCTCCCTGTGCCTCCAATTGATGAAAGCATCCTTGTGTAATATAACTGGTGCTCATGTAAAGCACTCCAGTACTTTCAGGATGAGTTTGCACTGTATAAAACAGCAAACAAAAGGTCAGTGTGAGTAGCTGTGAGTTAATCATGTAGGAATGAGTGACAATCTGCAAGGTTGAGTGCAAGAGAGGAATAATGAATGAGTGTGAGTGAGAATGATTGAAAGAGGAGGTTAAAAAAGGGCATGAGCTAGTGAATGCATATTAGCATGAGGGAGAATGTAGTGTTATGCTTATGAGTTTACCTTTGGCCCTTGCACAATACTGGTATAGGCATGCTGGAGGCAGTTACCAACAGACAGGGTACTGGCATACTAGAGATAATGCTTGATATATAAGACATCCATAGCAAAAGGCTGGTGCAGTCATACTGGAAGTAATTCTTGGTGTAGTGTTAGAAATGGGGTCTTTGATTGGCAGTCAGGTTACCCCCTGTCCAAGCAAGGACCCTCACTCTAGTCAGGGTAAGTCACACACAATCTAAATTATCCTATGCCCACCCTCTGGTAGCTTGGCACTGAGGAGTCAGGCTTAACTTAGAAGGCAATGTGTAAAGTATTTGTGGAATCATACAATAACATCATATAGCCCCACAAAAATACACCACACAGTGTTTAGAAAAATATATAATATTTTCTGGTTAAATGCAGGTCAAAACGATCAAAGATGCAATAAGTAAATGTAGAGATATCACTGAAAAGTGATCTAAAGCGTCTTAAGTCTTTTTAAAGCAAACAAAGGGGGTCATTCTGACCTCGGCGGTAAAATGCGCTTACCGCCGGTCAGAAGACCGCCATAACACCGCCGCAGGCGCGGGAAACCGCCACAGTCATTCTGACCCGCAACAGGCAAACCGCCAAAAACCCGACATCCACAAAAGTCCGCCACACCAATGGCCAGCGAAAAACTGGCGATGACCAAACCTCCACCGTCACGCCAACAGAAATACGCCCATTCCATTCCGACCCACGAATCCACGTGGCGGTCTTTCAACCGCGGTATTCCATTGGCGGTACACACTGCTGCGGTCAAAATACACACACAGCTCCAAAACACTGCCACATTGGACATTTTGAAATACACACACCTGATACACATACAAACACCACTCCCACACACCCAACACAATATAAAACACACACCCACATCACCCACAAACCCCTACGACCACCATTTATTGACTAAGGCCAGAGAGAGACACCACCAGCTAGTACAGAGCATTCACAGGCACATAACACCATCACTCACACAACATCCACGCACAAAACACCACACACCACCACACTCATCACCACAAACGCCACCCCACACCTCATCCACACCACCCCATGGCACCCCAAAGACACCCCAGGTTTACAGACGCTGAACTCAGGGTCATGGTGGAGGAAATAGTTCGGGTAGAGCCCCAGCTCTTCGGGGCACAGGTGCAGCACACCACCATTGCCAGGAAGATGGAGCTATGGCAAAGAATAGTGGACAGGGTCAACGCTGTGGGTCAGCATCCACGAAATCGGGACGACATCAGGAAGCGGTGGAACGACCTACGGGGGAAGGTGCGTTCCATTGTATCCAGACACAACATCGCGGTGCAGAAGACTGGTGGCGGACCCCCACCTCAACCCCCAGAATTTACAACATGGGAGGAACAGGTCTTGGCGATCCTGCATCCTGAGGGCCTCGCAGGAGTAGGCGGAGGAATGGACTCTGGTAAGTCGAATCTCAACTACTTCATCCCCCCCCACCCACCGGCATGCCAAATCATACCCCCACCCACCACCCCCATCACACATCCTCCTTGCTAATGTCTCACCATCACAACCCACCCATCCCAACACCAAGCCCTGCATGTGACCACAAACCATGGACACCCATCACCTAAGCATGCCCACTGCACATACCCATCCCCCCCCAAACCACCGTCACAACAGCCCCCACAAGGGAATGCCAGCACTGGGGTACACGGGCACCCACCCATTGCACGCTATGGCACACACAGAAGCAATAACCATACTCTTATACCCCTGCGGGACCCGAACGCCACGACACCACCCAGGAGGGTCCAGAAATGTCCATTCCACCCCCAGAAGAGGCCCACAGTGATGACAGCAGCTCTGTCTCCCTGGACCCAGATGACCAGCCCGGCCCATCGGGGACCTCGGGACAGTCGGTTCCCCTCAGACAGCCACAGGCCACAGCAGACCTACCCCCCTCTGGGAACACCAGCACAGCCCTCACCCAGCGGGCCCATGCCTCTGTCTCCAGGACACATCAATCAGCGGTGTGTCCACCACTACAGGGCACCCAGGTTAACCCACCACCCCAACAACAACAGGGACCTGGGGACAGTGGTAGTGGGCACACTGTCCAGGGGACAGAGGCCCAGGGAAACAGGGGAACTGGGAGGGCTGCTGTGCGTCAGGGGGGGGACAGGCCCAGGGAACCCACTCTCCACGAGGCCCTCTCCTCCATCATGGGGGCATACCACTGCTCCCAGGAGACGATGGCGACGGTCCTGGCCAGGTTCCAGGAGATCCAGGTACTGCAGGAGGAACAGTTTATGGGGTTTAGGGAAGAACTCAGAATCATCAGTTCCGCAATGGGCACCATCGTTGTGGATCTCAATCAGATTGTCAGCACATTGCGGGACCATGTGGCACCACAAAGGGCCCCTGTCACTAGCATGGACCAAGAACAGGCTACCACCTCTGCCGGCGCTAGTGGACAGGAGGCCCCGACACAAGAACAACAGGCCACCAGAACCCCACCCCCTGCAGAAGGAGAACCACCCCGCAAGCGGTGCCTGAGATCTAGGAAGAAGACAGAGTAGGATGCCAAGACCCCCGCCAGGAAAGGATACCCCCTGATTGTCATCCCACTGTCCCACATTGTCACCCTGTCCAACCTTAAACTGCCCCTGCTCCACCTTTCACAGGCATATGGACAATGCACCAGTGAGACTGAAAATCTGGACTCTGCCATGGACATTCCTCCACCATCACCCATCACCGAATTGCAACCATTTCCCAAAATGTTACACTTTAATAAACACACTTATTGCACAAAAATAATCTGGAGTCTGCCTGTATTTTTGAACAAATGTATTACACAGCACCGTGCCAAAATGTCCAGTTACATTGTGATGACAACATACCACTGTCACACAGCTGTAGTCCATGGGGAAACAAAGCAGGGGTCACGGAGTGGGGTCCACATCTCTGAAATTGGAAGGGAAAGTCACAACTCAGTCAACATACACTGGGGGGAAACTCAGACAGTAGAGAGGCAGGAGACTTTAATTAAATGTAAAATGCCGGTGTTGATTCTTACCTGTATGTCATTGAAAATACTGCAGTATTACTGTGTCCCTGTTGTCTGTGTCGTCCTCTTCGTCTTCCTCCTCTTCACTCTCCGCAGGCTCCACAGCTGCCACAACACCACCATCTGGACCATCCTCCTGCAGGAAAGGCACCTGGCGTCGCAAAGCCAGGTTGTGAAGCATACAGCAGGCCACGATGATATGGCACACCTTCTTTGGTGAGTACATTAGGGATCCACCTGTCATATGGAGGCACCTAAACCTGGCCTTCAGGAGGCCGAACGTCCGCTCGATCACCCTCCTAGTCCACCCATGGGCCTCATTGTACCGTTCCTCTGCCCTTGTCGTGGGATTCCTCACTGGGGTCAGTAGCCAGGACAGGTTGGGGTAACCAGAGTCACCAATTAGCCACACACGGTGTCTCTGAAGTAGTTCCATCACATAAGGGATGCTGCTATTTCGCATGATGTACGCGTCATGCACTGACCCAGGGAACTTGGCATTTACATGGGAGATGTACTGGTCAGCCAAACAGACCACCTGGACATTCATGGAATGATAACTTTTTCTGTTCCTGTACACCTGTTCACTCGTGCTGGGGGGGACCAAAGCAACATGTGTCCCATCAATTGCACCAATGATGTTGGGAATATGTCCAAGCGCATAGAAATCACCCTTCACTGTAGCCAAATCGCCCACCTCAGGGAAAACAATGTAGCTCCGCATGTATTTCAGCAGGGCAGACAACACTCTGGACAACACCTTGGAAAACATGGGCTGAGACATCCCTGATGAAATGGCCACTGTTGTTTGAAATGACCCACTTGCCAAAAATGGAGTACTGACAGCACCTGCACTAGAGGGGGGATCCCTGTGGGTTGGCGGATGGGTGACATCAGGTCTGGCTCCAGCTGGGCACACAGTTCCTGTATAGTGGCTCGGTCAAGCCTGTATGTCAGTATGACATGTCTTTCTTCCATTGTCGACAGGTCCACCAGCGGTCTGTACATGGGAAGATTCCTCCATCTCCTCGCAAGTCCCAGCGGACGGTGCCTAGGAAGGACAACATGGAGCACAGAGTCAATCAACCCACCGGTACGTTCCCACAGCTTGCACAGTACACGATCCTCAATGCATTGAATGGCTTGTATGAGTGTTGATGCAAGGCCTAGGTATGTGTGACGCAGTAGATATTAAGATATGGGGGCCCTTGAAATGGCGGCTGCCTGACCTGTGAAGTGTGACAGTGGGATGTGAGGTCAATGCGTTGGTGTGGCACACCGTGGCGGTAGGCGGTCGAAGACCGCGGCGCAAAGTCGCATTGGTTAACATTGAACCCTATGGGTTTCAGGAGCCAATGAGGATGTGCACCGGCGGTCGCGGTACGCACCGCCGCGGTACGCACCACGGCGGGCGTGACCGCCATTTTCTATCTGTTTAATCACTCGATACCTGTACATCAACAGGAGAGGACCTATACTGCAAGTGCCGCTGTGACCTCGGTCTGGAAGAGACAATGGCTGCTGCGACTGGGGAAAGGGCCCCTGCCTTCACTTCTGAAGAATTGGAGAAACTCGTGGATGGGGTCCTCCCCCAGTATGCTCTACTCTACGGTCCTCCAGACCAACAGGTAAGTACACTGGGACCATGCTTTGTGGCCAATGCCTGGGTTGAGTGGGGTGAATGAAAGATGGTGGGGAGGGGAGCGAATGAGGCATGCATCAAACGAAAGATGAGAGCATGTGCCACATGACAAGGGTGGGGATGGGGGGCCACTCACATCGAGCATGCAGAAGGTGATGTTTGTTTTTCTTTCTCCCCCTGCACATGTCACATAGGTCAGCGCCCATCAGAAAATCGATATTTGGCGTGCCATCGCCAAGGACGTCCGGACCCTGGGGGTCCACAACAGACGGGGCACCCACTGCCGGAAAAGATGGGAGGACATCCGCCGCGGGAGCAGGAAGACTGCAGAGGCTCTGCTGGGGATGGCCTCCCAACGTAGGAGGGGTGCCAGTCGTACTTTGACCCCCCTGATGTCCCGGATCCTGGCGGTGGCCTACCCCGATTTGGATGGGCGCGTGAGGACATCACAGCAGACACAAGGGGGTGAGTACAAGCACATTCTGCTGATTTTGCGCACATTGGAGGTATCTGGGTGGGGGAGGAGGGCTGTGGGTATCCCTAGGCCAGGGCGTTTTCTGTAGGCTAGGCCCCTCCGTTAGGCATGGCCCTGTACCCCCACCTCTGTAGGTTGCCTAGTACAGCTAATCATGGCCCTGTGTCACCTATCTGTGGAGTTGTCGTCCATAGGCTTGTAGGCCATGTCCCACAGATTGAGTAGTGTACCCCAAGTGCGCAGCGTAGTGCAGGGGGCTTCTGTGTCTGTCCTCTCCGCCAACGGTGTCGCCAATGCATGCACTCAACATGTCTTTGTTTCTCCACCCCCCCTTTTTTTGTGGTCTTCCTGTTCATGTGTGCATTAGCATCATCAGGCGGAGGAGAAGTGGCATCGGAGCACGAGGGAGCTGCATCTCACATGGCCATGGAGGGCCATGCAACTGACTCTGATTTCACCAGTGAGACGGAGGGCGAGGGGAACTCCCTTGTGGTGGTGGCTACATCCGTGCCCACCGCAACAACAGGTACAGCCGCCACCCAGCGCGCAAGCTCCGCCCTCCCAGCAGCCCCTCAGCCTTCGCCCCGTGCCCGCTCACCCAGGAAGGTGGGTATCTCCTTCGCCCCAGGCACCTCAGGCCCTGCCCCAGTTACCCCTGCTGCCCTCAGTGAGGAGGTCATTGACCTCCTGAGAACGCTCATTGTTGGGCAGTCTACCCTTTTGAATGCCATCCAGGGTGTAGAAAGGGAGGTGCACCGGAGTAATGCATACCTGGAGGACATTCATTCGGGTCAGGCTGCCCATCAGCGATCGTTCAACGCTCTGGCCTCAGCACTGACGGCAGCCATTGTCCCTGTCTCCTGCCTCCCTCCTCCAACTTCCTCAACCCAGTCCCACTCCCCTGTACCTCTGCCTATCCCAGACACACCATCAGACCAGCCTGCACACACCTCAACACCCAAGAGAAGCTCATCCAGACATAAGCACCACACATCACACAAGCATTCACACAAGCAACATCCACATGCAGACATGCCAACAGCCACTGCCTCCTCTGTGTCCCCCTCCTCCTCGTCTCCCTCCCCCCCCCCTGTGACGTCTCCACTCACACTTGCATGCACAACATCTTCAGCCACTACGCCCATCACAGCACACCCACCAGAACACTCCGCACACGTGCAGTCACCACCCCCACTGCCATTTACACGTCCCCTGTGTCCTCTCCCAGTGTGTCTGTCACCCCCTCTTCCAAACCACACAAACGCAGGCAGCCAACCACCCAACAGCCATCCACCTCACGACAGCCTCCAGCACAAGCACCTGCACCCAAAGACACCAGACTTTACTCTCCTACAACCACATCCTCTTCCTCCACTCCCATACCCACTACAACTACCCGTCCCTGTCTTACTAAATTGATTTTCCTTTCCAACCTTGACCTCTTTCCATCAACTGACCCCCCCCCCCTCCATCTCATAAGGCTCCAATCAGCACCTCAGCCACCACAAAACCTGGACCTACTAAGAAAATAGTCCAAGGATTTTGGAGTCCACCACCTTCAAGCCCAGCTACTTCGGCTGGAAGTAAAGAGAAGGCCAGCACACCCCCTGCAAAAAAAGCAAAGAAAGCCAGTGCCCGGCGCGAGAGGCCAAACACAGCAGGCTCCACAAGCACTACCCTGGCACCGTCAGGGAGTGGGGTGCCACCTGGCACACCGGCAAAGGGAGGAAAGGGCCACAGACGAGCAGGGAAGGGTGGCAAGGGCAGCACGCCCGACAAGTCCGGCAGCAGGCGAGCTGCCCAGGAGGGCCCCGCGAGCCCCAGCCCAGCTGCCCAGGAGGGCCCCGCCAGCCCCAGCCAAGCTGCCCAGGAGGGCCCCGCCAGCCCCAGCCAAGCTGCCCAGGAGGGCCCCGCCAGCCCCAGCCAAGCTGCTCAGGAGGGCCCCGCCAGCCCCAGCCAAGCTGCCGAGGAGGGCCCCGCCAGCCACAGCCCAGGTGCCCAGGAGGGCCCCGCCAGCCACAGCCCAGCTGGGCAATGAAGGAGCGCCAACTCAAGCAACGCTGAACATGGCAAGGACTGCCAAGGCAAGCACCGCTGAACAGGGCACCGCCATCTCAAGCACCGCTGAACAGGGCACCGCCATCTCAAGAACCGCTGAACAGGGCCCTTCAAGTCAAGAACCGCTGAACAGGGCCCTTCAACTCAAGCACCGCTGGGCCCTTCAACTCAAGCACCGCTCCGCTGGGCCCTTCATCTCAAGCACCGCTGAACTGGGCCCTTCATCTCAAGCACCGCTCTGCTGGGCCCTTCAACTCAAGCACCGCTCCGCTGGGCCCTTCAACTCAAGCACCGCTCCGCTGGGCACCGCCATCTCAAGCACCGCCCCGCTGGGCACCGCCGTCTCAAGCACCGCTCCGCTGGGCCCTTCAACTCAAGCACTGCTCCGCTGGGCACCACCGTCTCAAGCACCGCCCCGCTGGGCCCTTCAACTCAAGCACCGCTCCGCTGGGCACCGCCGTCTCAAGCACCGCTGGCCCATTGGCAGAAGGGGCAGGCCCGCAACTGTGTCGGGCAGGGCTGCACGAAGCACTCTGGGCACCATGCCTCCTCCAGAACCAGTGGAGTCTGTAATCCACTTGTGAGACTGTGGCTTTGCACTCCCCAGGATGGCACAGTGGGCAACCCACCCACTGTAGAGACTTGTGAGACTGTGGCTTTGCACTCCCCAGGATGGCACAGTGGGCAACCCACCCACTGTAGAGACTTGTGAGACTGTGGCTTTGCACTCCCCAGGATGGCACAGTGGGCAACCCACCCACTGTAGAGACTTGTGAGACTGTGGCTTTGCACTCCCCAGGATGGCACAGTGGGCAATCCACCCACTGTAGAGACTTGTGAGACTGTGGCTTTGCACTCCCCAGGATTGAACAGTGGCCAGGGAGGCCCCTCGTGGATCTGGCGTCGTGGACTCATCTGGCTGAGGTGCCCCCCCTTCCGTTCCCCCTGAGGTGCCTGTAGTTTTGCTATCTGATGCCCCTGCAGTGTTCTCTCCATTGGAGCCGGGTATCGTGTGTGGGCTTTGCCCATGTGTTTAGGCCCATTGGCCCACGAACAATGGCTGATACCCAATTTGGACTGGACAATTTACATATGTATATATAGTTAGAGATGTTTGATATATGTTTTTACTTAGCCGTACAATATACTTCAAATTTCAGGATCATTTATTTTTGTCTTTGCATTCTTCCGGGGGATTTGGGGGTGTCACTCTGAGTTGTTGCTCTGCATTGATGTGTATGTAGTTGTGGGTGAGGGTGAGTGTGTCGCGTATGTGTGTCCCCGTAATCTTTTTGCCTCCCCCCTCCCCTGTGTCGTAGGTGCAGTACTCACCGTTGTCTTCTGCGCCAGCGTTCGTGCTCCTGGTAGAGGAGCAGGAAGACAATAGCTGGTAGGATGTGTAATTCGGGTTCCATGCTGTCCAGATTCCTCGTGGAGTGTGTAGAGGTGAGCGTTTTCCATTCGTAATGTCTGTTTCCGCTGTGTTTTTATCGGCGGGGCTACCGCCCCGGAAAAGGTGGTGGATTGGTGGGTTGTGATAGGGTGGGCGGTACATTGTCTCCCGCCTGTCTGTTGGCGGTCACCGCCGCGCTGTTTGTTTGTCCCGCTGTGGCGGTCGGAGTGTTAAAGTGGCGGTCTCTGTTGGCGGTTCCGGCCAGGGTCAGAATTCAATTTTTTTTACCGCCTGCCTGTTGGCGGGTTGGCCGCCGCTTTAACACCGACCGCCAGGGTTGGAATGACCCCCAAAGTCTCTTTCAAGTACAAAGTACCTGGTTGGCGTGAAACATCTCCGCAAAGGATCGCAGAGGAAGAGATGCGTGGAAACAAAGGGGTGTGCGTCGATTTCTCGGGCCGCACACGGCGATGCGTTGTTTAGTTTTCTTGAAGGGACGGCTGTGCGTCGATATTCGGCACTTGGTCATGGATCCTCTTCGGGTTGCAGGGTTTTCAAACGCCCCGGGGACGGTGCGTGGATTTCCTGTGCTGGCAGGACGAAGACACAGGAGCTGTGTCGATCCGGTGGGCGTTGCGTCAAATTTTCTCCTGCACAGCAGGCGCTGCGTCAATTCCTCTCTGTAAGTTGGGCTGCATCATTTCGGTTCAGCTGTGCGTCGATCCAGTGGGCCGTGCGTCGAATTTCCGGTCGATGCGCTGGTGCTGCATCATCTTCTTGTCGCAAAGTCGGGCTGCGTTATTCCGGTTAAGCGTGTGCTGAAATTTTCACCACGGGGCTGGCTGAGCGTCGTTTCTGGCAGGCTGTGCATCGAATTTCACCACACAAGGAGTCCTTCTTGAAGAGATGAAGTCTTTTTGGTCCTGAGACTTCAGGGAACAGGAGGCAAGCTCTATCCAA
This sequence comes from Pleurodeles waltl, assembly GCF_031143425.1. NCBI lineage: Eukaryota > Metazoa > Chordata > Amphibia > Caudata > Salamandridae > Pleurodeles > Pleurodeles waltl. Next base: position 1,395,050,885 of record NC_090446.1, on the reverse strand, counting down.
ACCCTTGGAGAGCACTTCTTCACCACAGCCAGAGAGCAGCAAGGCAGCAGGGCAACAGCAAGGCAGCAGTCCTTCACAGAAAGCAGTCAGGTGAATCCTTTGGGCAGCTAGGCAGTTCTTCTTGGCAGGATGCAGGTTCTGGTTACAGGCTTCTTCTCCAGGAAGTGTCTGAGTTGGTAGGGGCAGAGGCCCTGTTTATACACCCAAATGTGCCTTTGAAGTGGGTGAGACTTCAAAGAGTGGCTTAGAAGTGCACCAGGTCCCCTTTCAGTTAAATCCTCTCTGCCAGGGTCCCAGTAGGGGCAGTCCTTTGTGTAAGTGCAGGCCCTCCACACTCCCAGCCCAGGAAGATCCATTCAAAATGCAGATGTATGCAAGTGAGGCTGAGTATCCTGTGTTTGGGGTGTGTCTGAGTGAATGCACAAGGAGCTGTCAACTAAACCCAGCCAGACATGGATTGTAAGGCACTAAAGATTTAAGTGCAGAGAAATGCTCACTTTCTAAAAGTGGCATTTCTAAAATAGCAATATTAAATCCAACTTCACCAGTCAGCAGGATTTTATATCCCCATTCTGGCCATACTAAATATGACTTTCCTACTCCTTTCAGATCAGCAGCTACCACACAATCAATGTATGAGGGCAGCCCCAATGTTATCCTATGAAGAGAGCAGGCCTCACAGTTGTGTAAAAACAAATGTAGCTGTTTTACACTACCAGGACATGTAAACTACATAGGTACATCTCCTGCCTTTTGCCTACACAGCACACTGCCCTATGGGTTACCTAGGACATACCTTAGGGGTGTCTTATATGTGGAGAAAGTGGAGTTTTAGGCTTGGTAAGTACTTTTAAATGCCAAGTCGAATTGGCAGTGAAACTGCACACACAGGCCTTACTATGGCAAGCCTGAGACAAGGTTAAGGGGCTACTTAAGTGGGTGGCACAATCAGTGCTGCAGGCCCACTAGTAGCATTTAATCTACAGGCCCTGGGCACACATAGTGCACTCTACTAGGGACTTATAAGTAAATTAAATAGTCCAATTGGGTGAGATCCAGTGTTAACATGTTTAAAGGAAGAGAGTATATGCACTTTAGCACTGGTCTAAAAACCATCAAAAACAGCATCTAAAAAGTGGAGGGAGGCAGGCAAAAAGTTAGGGGTGACCACCCTAAGGCTGTCAGGTCTAACATATAGCAAATAGCAAATGCTGTCGCTAGCTCATTGAAGGTGATTCTTGGCAAAATGGATGACGGCTGAGGAATAGAGGAAGGAGACAAACATGAAATGCTGGCCCTATCATACCAGAGGTAAATTTGGCTATAAGAGTCACCCACGGTACATGGATAATATTAATACCAAAATTCCAGGATTGGCACATTATAGGTATTTGTTGGCGTAAGGAGGGACTATAGATTTATAGGTGGGCACCATGGCAAAGTGCTGGCACTGGCACGATGGAAGTCATTTTTGGCATCTTGGGTAACTCAAAACTTATAGGTGGGTGCCATGGCAAAATGCTGGCACTGGCACAACGGAAGTTATTTTTGGCAGATGGTGGCACCGATAGAAAGTTTTGAATGGCCGGTTTCATTGGCTTCGCACATCATAAAAAGATCTATATTCAAAAAGTGCTCTTTCATAGCCCACATCTTTTTAGCAGATGTATGTGAAAAGGTTGCTTTAAAATGCACTCCATGGCCCATTTGTTCAAAATTTTCTTGTCAGAACCCCTTATCCCTGAATCGATAAAAAAAATCTCTGGTTCATTCGCTTTGCTCAGTACAATTTAGGGCGAGTATTGTATTACACTCTTTTATAAGGATCCAAAAAAAACTGTAGAGTTGTATTTTTACATTAATGAGACAGTTATAATGTAACTTCAGTGACATCAATTTGTGTGAGATCATCTGAGTTGAAGGCAAGGCCAAGTCACATCACTTCCTGGGAAGAATCAGGGTCAAAAGTCATAAAAATTACTTCCTTTGATGTCAATAAGGTCAAAGGGTGTGTGATGTCACTTCCACTACCCCAGGCAATTTGGTGTATTGAAGTCCATGGTTCATGCCCTCCGGAAAATAAAATTTCCTGCGGCTTTTGGCCATTTGCTTTTAATTTGTGCCTCTGTATTTTGAAGGTAGGGTGATTGGCATGATAGAGCTGCACGCCGCTCTCTTCTGCCTCTCAGTTAACACCCTCTAGGGTTTTTCAGCTGCAGTAATAAGAGGCTTGACGAACTTCTCTATTTCTAGCACAAATTGAAGTTTCAGCTGATGCTTTGTTCTGGTGATCTTTGGAATATATGTAATCTCAATTTGGAAGGGAGCAGCTAGTCCAGTTTTAATCGGTGTGGGATTAGAGCTATGCGGATAGCAGGTGAGATGAGATGGATTGTTCAATTCAAAGTTTGTTAGTCTAACTTCCTCGCGGAGCCAACTTGTGACCTATTCTTTCAGTTCTTTAAAACATACATAGTGAGCATAGGCTCATCCCAGATGAGCACTTCTGTTTCATTTAATTTGATTGGCACTTTGATTATAATTTCATTTCGTATAGAGTGCTTGGACAGAAAGGCACGAGGGGCTGTTTTATATCATTGAAGTACACTGAATCATCACACATTCAGTTATTCATGACATGGACGAACTGTATACAGAAAACAAATGCTTTTTTATTTTGTATTTTTACTGTACGAAACCTTTTTTAAATTCTTTAGTCAGGGCTCAAAATGAAAGCCAGATCTGTTGGCTTTGCCAATGCTTTTCCTTAATATTGCTAAGTGGTTTAACCCTACAATGCAGCAGGTGTTTCAGCCACGAGTGGCAGAAGATTTGACTTGTGAATTCCTTAGCGTGGGTACAACAACAAACTTGCAGGTAGATGATTTCATATGTATTTGAAGAGTAGTCTAGGACTGGAGAGTGCTGTTGGCTGTTTAGTAGGATAACGGCTACCTATGCAATATCAGAGGTGATTGTCAACCTTATAGAATCTACATTTATGGGCTCATCGTACCTTTACATATCAGGGGCCATATTACACAAAGGGCGCTGGGAGGCGCAACTTGGGTGTGCCTCCGCCTTGTGCGCTCCCAGGGCACTTCGGTATTACAGAAGAGGCCACAGACTCTTGTGTGGCCCCTTCTGTAAGATTTGTAGTGCTGGCACACATGTAACGCCAGAGCTATCTCGAGAGAGCATTCCCTCATTTGCACGGGGGCATAGTCCCATACAAATGACGAAATCTCTTTGCCTCTGCACCCGCACCATATTAGGGGCATGGGCGCAAAGGCAAACAAGCAGTCAAGAGGCACATTGAAAGTGCGCCACTAAAAGGTGGTACACTGTTGTTGTACCACCCTGAGGGCAGCCCTCTGGAGGGGACAAAGTGAGTCCCATGGAACCCCCCAGACACTTCCCTGCAGGTGGGTGCAGTAACTCCCTGCACCCGCCAGCAGGGGGATCTCTGTCCCCTCACTAAAGCGCAGGCAGGTGTTCCTGCACAGTGATACACATAGTGGCTGGTTAAAGATGCTCCATATTTCACTTGAATGCGCTGCCCTCAGGGCAGCCCCAAGTTCCCTGTTACCCTGAGTGCATACAATAATCTTCTCCTTAGGGAGCTATAACAGACCAATTATGATTTTTCAAATAGCCATTTGTGATTTATTCTCAAAAAGATTCTAAACATTACAAAAAAAGTTTTATCTTCACTTTCCTCTTTCAGCTGTAGAAAGCAATGTTCAGTAGGAAGACAATAAACCCTTGAGTCAGTCAACTTTGTAAGTTCAAACATAGCCACATTGGGTATGAGTCCTCATGTGTTATTTAACCATGTAGACAAATCAGTTAGAATTCTTTGTTAAATAATGAATATTGAATTGCTTATCAATGGTGTGATTATAATTTTCTGTTATCTCTTAGATTCCAGCCCTTACAAAGGGGTGTTACGCTGTGAAACACGTGTTTGCTGAAAAAAATGGAGGATATTGAGGATTTTTGTTGTTGTTATCACAAGAGTTGTTTGGTACTCTTTGAACTGTATACTTACAAATTTTCTCACTACTGTGAATAGAAAGAGGAAAGTGAAGATACAACTTTTTTGTAATGTTTAGAATCTTCTTGAAAAAATATCACAAATGGAACTTGATACATGGACATTGCATGTTTATTTGTAGAATGATAATTTGTTTGTTATAGCTCCCTATGAACAAGATTATGATATTTACAAAGTATCGACTCGGTTGGGTCCTGGTCTGGTAGGTAGGAGCTTGCTGTAGGGCCATGAGTATCTTTGCCCAACTCATTGATGGCATGATTGCAGTGCATTCATTGTAATCAGGTGCACTGTCCATGTGTGCGCTCGGTGCCCCTGTTTAAGGGTACACCGTGGCACAAGCATGAACAGTGCGCCTGATTCATGATGCAGCCCCAGATCTCAAGAAAATGATGTGTCTGATTTGTGCAGTGAGTGCTATTAGTGATTGTGGTTGGCTAGATGTACAGTGTATGTTTACTGTGCTCTGATAGTCATGGCCCATATTACTAAAAGGGCGCACTTTCCCTGTTTGCACCACAGCGCACCTTTAAGCAGGTGCACCAGGTGCAAACCGGAAAAGTGTGAACTTGGCAGCCATTAGGGCGGCACATTCAAGTGAAATACAGAGCAGCTGTTTAAAAGCTACGCCGTGTTTCTCTGCAGAGGCGACAACGTGCCTGCACATTCGAAAGGCATTCAATAGAAATCCCCTTGTGGGCGGTGCAGTGAGTGACTGAACCGACCCACAGGGGGCATCTGGGGGGCTCCACCACTCAACAGTGCTTCCCTTAGGGGGCGCACTAATAGTGCATCACCCTTTGTGGCGCACTTTCACTGTGCCTCCTAAGGGCATGTGTGCTTCTGGGCCCGTCAGTGATGCAGCATGGGTGCAGAGCCTAAGGGATTCCGTCATTTACAGGCCCCCATGTTAATGAGGGAACGCCATCTCTCAACAGCACTGGCTCTACTCATGCGAACTCACTATCTGTATTACAGAAGGAGTCGTGCAAGCATCTTTGGCCCGTCTATAATACCAAATTGCCCCAGGCGCACTCAAGGCAGGCACAAACACCCGTTGTGCCCCCGGAGCACTTTCTGTAATACAGCCCCAGGCGTTTTGCCATGTAGGTCACATGGCCATGGGCTGGATGACATGCGTGGCTATTTCTAGATATAGGTTATAGTAACTATTACTGTTGGCAAGTTTTTCAACTGTATTACTGTTCTCTATCCCACCTCGGGGTAGGGGAATTGCAGTTTCCTAGTCCATGGAAGGCTGAGAGCTCTGTTCCACAGCCCATCAAACAGGGTAGAGCATGATCGGCCAGGGGAGCAGAGATTTTGGAGGTGGCACCCTAGACACACCCGATGCAGTAGTGAGAAATAGTTCAGGGAGCAGTAACCAATAGTAGATAAGGGGCCCGAAAGTGCGGCGATCTTAATACATTTTAAAGTAGGTCTCTGAGACAGTCTAGGTGCCTCTGATTGTAAAAGCAAGAGAGGTAAGTGATCCGCGCCCTGAAGTGCTCTCAAATAAAAGCTACAGATCATGTCTCATCTGCTGTCTAAGACTAACAAAATGGCTACCTTAGTCTGATAAACAAAACCTAATGGAGCACAAGTGGGACTATGTTGGTAGCATCAAATGGCATGTGCCTAATGGACACTCCATCTAAGCAATGAAAACAAGATGCAATCCAGTAGCTGCAGGCAGTTGACCCAAAGACCACTCCATCCATCCACAGATCTTCAAATTTAACTTTTTCAAAGTATTGATAAGATGAGGTCTTCCTGGTGAAAACCTTAGGCACAGGAGCCATTGTCAAATATGACAAGCCAACAACATTGATTAAAGTGCCCAGAAATACAAGATATATAAAAATGCATAGATATGTGGCACATCTGAAGTTTGCAAACTCCACTAAATGTCAAATCTGAAGTTTTAAATAAATGATTTTTCCCACGCCTTTTAAAACCATTATATGATGAGGAATCAGCCTGTGAACCAAAAGCTCTAAATCTTTTATGGACTATGAAAGATAGTCTTTCGGTGGATTAATGCTGACAATGGAGCGATCATTGTTTATTGTGTCCTTCAATATTCCCTCCCTGGTGCCACGATCAGCAGCCTTGGTCGTGTAGCGGTATTTCACAAAGTGTGCTTTAGAAGCCAGTTCTTGCATCCGTAGTCTGCATTCTAATCACGTTTAACATTATTTTATGCAATGGTTAAAAAATATTTTGAAGAGCAGCCTCTGAGCTAAATCTAAGAATTTGGCAAAATGACTCGGCATGTGCTAAATTAAAATTATGCTGGCGTAATTCTCATAATGTCCAGAATTTCATGTTATTCTTGTTACACAAAATACCCTAAATTACACCATTACGCCATGTCATGTAAATACGCATACACGATTCTCAGTAAAATGTTGCTGCCAGTGTTATGTATGTTACTAACACGAACAGCCACAATGCCAACAGCTGTTGTTTGTGCCACTTGTGTTTTTCACGCTATATGTTTAATGCAAAATGCGTCCTCATGTGAAAAAATTATATTTTTCAGATACCATGGCTCCATCTCCCAGTTTAATCCTAGTCCTGGTCACTATTTAGTAACTGAATGACCTTAATAATGTCATGAGAGTTCCTTTCAAAGATTTTTTCAATGGACCCTGTTGGAGGCTGCGTGACAGACTAGATATCATATAAATAAAGACATTCTTTTAACTTGAGAATAATGATATATGGGCACAAGGCTAGCCAGGATATTGGTCAGAGTCCCGGATCCTGGGTGAAATCCGGTATATGAAGATATTGTTTCCCAATACTCAGTCTTGCAGATCAACAATAGGTAGGCATAAGACTTAGGGCCAGATGTAGGTAGACAGCAAATTGCAACTCGCAATTTGCTATGCAGAACGGTGTCTCAGACACCTTCTGCGACTCGCTATGGGGTCGCAAAGACCCACCTCATTAATATTAATGAGGTGGGTCGCAGTTTGCGACCCCATAGCGAGTCTGGGCACTCACGAGGATGGTGGCCTGCTGGAGACAGCAGACCACCATGTCCGTGACTGCTTTTAAATAAAGCAGTTTTTTTTTTTCTATCTGCAGCCCGTTTTCCTTAAAGGAAAACGAGCTGCACATAGAAAAATTACTGAAACCTTTTGTTTGGACCACTGCCTGCTCTGAAAAAATAATTTTGCGATCATTCACAAAGGGGAAGGGGTCCCATGGGGACCCCTTCCCGTTTGCGAATGAGTTACCATCCACTTCAAGTGGATGGTAACTGCGAGTTGATTTGCGACCGCTTTTGCGGTCGCAAATCAACTTACATCGCGGTTCGAGTCGCAAATAGGAAGGGAACACCCCTTCCTATTTGCGAGTCGGTTCCGACTCGCAAAATGTGTTTCTGCATCGCACGCGGGCATTAGCGCCTCGCAAACGGCGTTTTTCGCCGTTTGCGAGGCGCTAATGCCTTGCTACATCTGGCCCCTAGCCCTTACTTTTAGCATGGCTCTCATAAAATGTGGACCTTAACAGATGTCTGGGGGTCTAAGGTTTTAAGTAAGTGATGTACAATCCAACCCAGCCTGAATGCAGGGACAGCATCCGGGGTTAGACATGACTGAAGAAACAGTAGCAGTCAACTAGCCCAAAATTGTTTTCCACGTTAAATAAAGCAGTAGATAGCATTTTGGGCCAGGCAGCCATTGGCCCTCCTACTGGAAAACATCTTAATTATCATAGTAGAATTTTCTGGTCCTGAATCACAAAAACTCTCATATGGTTTGGTGTGATTTACTCTTGTAGTATCCCTTGTTTTTTTCATATGTTTTCTTGATCAACTTAATTCATTTCACCACACCAGGATTACCATAAATCATCATTAGTGCTCGCTAACTTGTTTATTCATATTAAACCCTTCAAACATCAAGATCCCCTTAAAACAATTATAATGTCACTGTGCCAAATTTTGACATGAGCCCATGTCGCTTATACCAGTTGTTAATGAATTGAGCAGATGATGAATTGCCTTGCACATGTCTGCTTGTTCAATGGCCAATTACTTTTCGTTTACAAAAACAGTTTGCCAATTTAAGGTCACATTTTATTTGTTTATTGTGAACTATCTCATTTGAAGGGATAGGCCATTATAATCGACTAATCCACTATGCAGGACTTTGGTGTATCGATCACATTCAGATAGGATAGCTGATCAGAAATGGCTAGGATACTATTCTTTACTGTAGGTAGTTCCAGTTGTAACATTAAGTGCAAGTAGTCATCTTCTGTCCTTGGTTGCACACAGACATTCTAACAACACCCAAAATGACTAATATTACAAAAATATAAGTTAACACTGCTTAGCTCAAGAGGTCCCATTAGTTTTGGTTAAAGGAGTAGCTTAAGCAATGTGACCACTTAAGGCTCTCCTAGGCAATGCAAATATTTCAGAGCACAATATTTCTGAACGTTATTATTTTGATGGTAACACATTTCTGCCAATCTATTGCCAAAGCCAAATCCAGTGAAGCAAAGGAATTGGCATTGTTAAAAAGAAAGGTAAGAAGTTGGGAATTAAAGAAATTAGTCAATAATAGTAAGACTGCTGTGCATTCTATAGCTGAAGCCTCCAAAACAGTGACCAGAGATTTAAATAGTTGCTTTTTCCAAGAAGAATTAGTATTGATATACAATTACAATAAACATGGTCTAGCATACGCCATCCGTTAAAATGCTTATTGACAGTAAAGTATGATGGGAAGAAGACAGCTGCAACATCTTTTGTGTAATATAATCTAATCTTTTTGAGATTAAAATATACAGACTACCATAAACCAGATCCATCCCTTTTGATCTTACTTCAACTCTTTAATAACTTAATAAGTAGAATTATCATCCATATATGTAGAATCTTCTGCCCAAATTCCATATCCACGGCTAATTGAATTGAATTGAGTTGCATTCCTGTAAAGCGCACGGCCACTCCCAAGGGAGCATCCTATCACTATGCAGAAGAAGCCACTCAATCAAATAGAACTGAACTCAGGAAATGCCCCAGATCAAAGAACCAGGGAGTGGCAGAGCAAATCAGAGATTGTAAAAAGCCAGGTCTTAACTGCTTTTTGAGGGTTGCCTCCATGTCAATGAATCTTAAAGCAAGAGGGAGTTTGTTCCAGCCCCTGGAACCTAGTATTAAGAAAGATTTACCACCTTGTGCCCTGAGTCTAAAAAAAGACAAGCTTGAGCAGTTTTTCCTGAGAGGATCTCAAGGGCCCATTTTTTTGTATGATGCATACATCTGGTCGATAAATATCTCAGCCCTGTGGACCAGTAAACTCTGAGAGTTCATAAAAGGAGATTAAAAGCACCCTTTTCTGTACTGGCACTCAGTGTAGGGCCATGAACGCAGCTGAGGCAGATGAGTCACAGGAGTTTTAGCACCAATCTGGTGGCTGCGTGCTGCACAATTTGGAGTTTCTGGACAGTCAGTGTGGAAGAACCGATGTACTGAAGCAGGCGAAGGGGGTGCCAGATCAGGCCACCACTGGACCGGCAATGACTTTGAGAAAAACGGACATGGGCAAGGATCATTTGGGGATCCTGATTTAAATGACAAAATGGCCTGACGTGACTGAGCTAAAGTGATTTTCCGGAAGCAGTCAGAGTTTCCGTCGATGCCTCCTGGGGGGAAGTCCACCACCGGAATGTTTATCAAGGGTATGGGGGTCGTGAATTGTTATTGAATAGCTTGTATTTTATTTATAAAAAATGAAGAAATCTGATTACATAACATTTGTGAGGGGGGGCGTGGCCGGCAAGATGGCTGATCGGCAGCACTAGAGGAGTGCTCTCGGCCCCAGATTCTGCATCCTGCATGATCCTGCCACCCTGGCCCCCCGCAAACCCAGCAGAAGGGTCCTGGAGGTCCCTGGGGCAGAGGGGAGGATGCGAGGAGGAAACAAAAAAACTGAGGCTCGCGCCGTATCGCGCCGCGGGGGAGCACGTGTGGAGAGTGCCTGACCCCAAGATGGCGGCTGTGAGCGTGATCCGAAAATCAGTCTAAGTCGACTGATTGAGGCAGTGGAGTGGCGCGGCCTAGGAGGGAGGGGCCTTTATGGTGTGGACTTAGTTGTGCTTTGGCGCCGCACCCCTCCTCAACCCCTCACCCCCTGAATAGAGTGCACGAAGCTGGAGGTGGGCCCTCCCACTGGCCTGGAGGCCCATCAAAGCAAATTGGATGCAGCAAGGTGTAGTTTGTTGGCCTGCTGAGGTGGGCGCCCAGGCTGCAGAAGACTTACGGAGCTGCACTGGACTTACAAAGGTAGTTGGGGCCTGTCGCCCGACTAGTTTTGGGGGGGTGTCCCCCCTGCAGCAGTGTTCTGACTGGGTGGCCCTAAATTGCCCGGCTCCTGGAGTGCGGGACTGGCTGGTTGTGGGACAGCTACATTGAGCCGAGTACAACGCATGCGCTGCTCCTTCTTGTGCCGGCATTCACCCTGGAGTGGTTCTGTGAGGGTGAGGCAGTTAGAGACCAAGCGGCGGTGCGTGGTGAGGGTACAGAGTTCGACCACTTAAACTGCGCCTGGAAGTGTTGTGCACAACATTAGGCATATTTGTTTGTAGCAGGCGCTCCATTAGATGTGCACCATGGGCAAGGACACAGCAAATAAGGGAACGCAGCAAATGCGGATGGACCATTACACGGTGCAGAGTTTAGGAGCGAGTCTGCAAAAAGATCCCCCTGGCCTCTTGGAGAAAGGAGCGGAGTCCACCGGGGCACAAATCCTGGCTGCTATTGAGTCATCTAGTCGAGCAACGCAAACTCAGATTGCGGCCATATCGGTCGATGTCAACCTACTGAGAGCCGATTTGAGGGTAGTGGCGGAAGGATCGGTGGCCACTTGGCAACAAATGACATGCATGCATTCTGATATGGACTCGCTGAAGGCCTCGTGGCCATCCTCAAAGCTAAAACGCGAAAATTGGATGCGCGGGTTGAGGATGCGGAGGGTAGGGTGAGACGTTGTAACCTCTGTATAGTGGGATTCCCCGAAGGTGTAGAGGGGTGTCGAATGTTGAAGCCTTCCTGGAAGACTGGATCCGCAAATCGTTGCCTGATACCCCCTTGTCAGTTGTCTTTGTGGTGGAGAGTGCACACAGGGCCTTAGCACCACCGCCGCCGCCGGGAGCCCCTCGACGAACGATCATAGCCAAGGTCCTTAATTATAGAGACCGCAACGTAATTTTGCAGGAGGTGCGCAAACATGGAGACCCTACATTTGAGAATCACACCATCTACTTTTTCCCTGACTACACCAGGGCGGTGCAGCTCCAAAGACAGTCATATGTTGGTGTTAAACGTAAGCTAAAATAACTAGGCTATACTTATATGTTGTTGTATCCAGCCAAGTTGAAGGTTCTCCATGCGGGCCACTGACATTTCTTTCAGTCTCCTGAAGCAGCGTGGGACTGGTTGGAGCGGAATGATGGGACAGGAACGCTGGAATCCCTGCATGGGGAGAGTGGTGGGAGACCCAGAGGGACAGCAGAAGTGCATACTGCAGCATGCACAAGTACCAGACGCCATTCTGCCGGCCGTGGAAGCCGAGTGATTGTTCGCTCAGATGGTACTCTGAGTCTTGAGCGTAGGAGACAGGAGCGTGAGGAGGCTAAACTGTTGGTCCAAACTGTCACGTCCGAGGCGTCCTCGTGCTCCGGGTCCCCCTGTGTCATGGGTGGATTGCCTCCAGAAGCGGAAAATGAGGACACCTGAGTAATTCACTGGACCTTCCGTTGTGGTTGGAGTCAAGTACTTTGGTTCTGGGTCGATGCTCGGGGTCTTCCCTCTGTTGGCTCACCTCTCACGCTCTGACCCTCTCTCTCTCCTATCTACTGCTGCCTTTTGGTGCTGGGGAGTATGGGGGTCCGGGTTAGCGACTGGACTGGGGCCGTGGCAGAGTAGTAGGCCTGTGATATCCTCCTGTTGTTTGTTAACTTTTTGGAAACAGTGTGTGCGCGGGCCGGATGATTGGTGTGTGTTGGGAGTGTTGAAGCGTAGTCCGGACCTGATTCTGGCTATCGAGTGGGAACAGCGATTATTCCCCACTTCTGGGCTCTAGAAGAGATAGCGGGGTACGCACACAATTGGGCAGACACTAGTTGTGGGAGGTGTTTACTTGGGGTGGGATGGGGGAGTTTTATGCCGGTTCTAGTTGGAATTGGAATTCTGTTTTTGACACTGTGAGCACTGTGGGCATTCTCTTGTTGAGAAGGCATCGACTTATCGGGTTGCGCATGCACTGTGCCAGGGAGCGGTGTTGGGGAGACTGCATATGGGTGGGGAGAGGGCGGTCGGGAGCTGTAGAGGGGCAGGTGGAGTGGAACAGAATATGGTGGGTACCCTGACACGCATAGTTACATGGAATGTTAGAGGATTTAATTCCTTTGTGAAGCGCTACAGAGTACATACATATTGTTAGGCGGCTTGGCGTACATATTGCTTTCCTACAAGAGACTCATTTGGTAGAAAATGAAGCTCAACAAGTGCAGAAAAAGTGGAAGGGGCAGTTTTATTCCGCGACCTATTCCTCCTACGCTAGGGGGATTTCTATTTGGGTAGCCCCTGGGACTCCCTTCTTTACATTCAGAAGTCTAAAAGCAGATGTGCAAGGCCGATACATATTCTTACACAGCGTATTAGATAGCCGAGAGCTTTGCATTTTGAATATTTATGCTCCTAACACTGATGATGCGGGGTTCTATCATCAGCTCCAACATGAATTATTATCTTACACTGGGATGCCCATTCTGTGGGCTGGGGACTTTAATTGCGTCCTAGATGGAACACTAGATAGGGACCCGCCGAAGAAGAACACTAAGATGCATATGACTGCCAAATTGCAGAACGTTATGAGGAATTTACACTTTGTAGAAGTGTGGAGAGAAACGTACCCCACCTCTAAAATATTTTCGTGTTACACGCCCACCCATGGGGTTACAGCCGCCTGGATAGATTTCTCCTTGCCAATGATGGATCACTTGACGTCCGCCGAATTGTTTACCAGGTCTGGTTCTTATCGGACCATGCCCCTCTCCTTTTGGAATGTGAAACACACATACCCAAGCCTGCGATCCCCCTGTGGCGTTTGCGTCTACTAGGCGATCCTGAATATAAACAAGATCTTCAGGGTGTGCTGAAGGGATATTTTAGTGCAAATTGGGGGATGGCTACGACCCGAGGCACAGAATGGGAGGCACTGAAAGTAGTTATCAGAAGGGAAAGCCTTAGTAAAACATATGGTATCAGGAAGCGCCTGGACTGGGAGCTCACGCAGCAGGAAGACGTATTGGCAGCCTTACAGTGCCAAGTAGATAATGGTGGCACGTTGGAGTCGGATTGCCTTGAGGTGCGAGGCAGAATTGTGGACCTCTGGGATAGACTGGATAATTATATCCACCGGAATTATAGGCAGCAGCTGTTTCGGGAGGGGGACCGCTCGGACGTATGTTGGCTTGGCTCCTCCGGCGGGAGAGTCCCATTCCCATCATCCAGATGCTCCGCGGTTCTTCTGGGGAAAAGATTTTAGGACAGCTACGGGTGAATTTGCACTTGCGGGAGCACTTGCAAAATATTTATGCCTCACCATGGAGTGTGGGTGTGACCCGGATACAGTAGTACTTGGATGGTCTCCAGATGCCTCGCCTTACGGAGGCCCAGACGGAGAAATTGGAGGGATTTGGACGACCTAGTGGAGGTGTTGGGATGTATGGTGTCCTGGAAAGCGCCTGGTCCTGACGGGCTACCAGTCGAAGTTTACCAAACCTATTCCGCTGTGATTCTTCCGCGACTGTGGAAATACTTCATGAGGCTCCTAGTGAGGTCTTCTCCCGGCGAATATAGGGGAAGCATTGATAGTCATGCTACCGAAACCTGGGAAGGTGGCTGAAGACACGGGCTCCTATAGACCGTTGTCCATGCTAAATGTTGATGTTAAATTATTAGCTAAAGTTTTGGCCTCTCATTTGAGTCGAGTGGTGACACATTTAGTACAGAGAGAACAATGCAGATTTATACCGGGAAGGGGGACTCATATGAATATACGGTGCTTATCACATATGCTACACGAGACTCATGACTCTACGTTTCCCGCAGCTCTGTTGTCTCTAGATATGGAGAAAGCGTTTGACACCTTATCCTGGGAATACTGAGGTGATGCGCAGGATGGGCATAGGCCTTGTCTTTCTGTCCTGGGTGCGTCTTTTGTATACATCGCCTCGGGCAAGAGTTCTTTTCTATAGAACGAGGCACATGGCAGGGGTGCCCCTTGTCGCCACTGCTGTTCGCGTTGGCTATGGAGCCTCTGGCCATACAACCACGGTCTGGTCTGGATAGATGGGGCCTCCGTGTGGGGACGAGAACGCACATAATATCACAGTATGCAGATGATGCCCCGGTGTACGTCACAGACCTGGAGCGAGTGGTCCCCCTATTGTTGGGTATGATGGCCATTTTTGGGAAGGTGTCGGGCCTCCGAGTTAATCGGCACAAAACTGTGTTATTCCCGATGGCAGGTATGTCGGCGATGGTGGCGTCAGAGTTACCCCGATTGGGTCTGTCCTAGGAGACTGAGTCCTTTTCATATTTAGGCATTCAAGTGACACACTCCCCACAATTGCAATTTACTTTAAACATGGGAAGAGTGCTGGAGGGCCTCCGTGCCTCTGTTCAATTCTGGACCTCTCCCCCATTATCGGTTATGGGTAGAATCGCACTTAGTAAAATGATCGTTCTTCCTCGGTGCCTGTATGTTATGCAGAATTCACTCTGTGGGCTCCCTCTTTCGCTAATCCAGCAGCTGGATAAACTGCTATTATCCCTAGTCTTGGCGGGCAAAAAATGTAGAGTCCGCATGGAACTCTTGAAGTTAGACCTGGTTAGTGGGGGTCTGGGACTGCCAGACCTATATTTATATGACCTAGCTGGGTTACTACGGTATGCAGTCCGGTGGTGTGAGGATACCCCCAATGGGAAAAGGATTTGTTAGCTGGCTCTGTCTGTGTGGAGCGCCTCCCACATATACTAATGGGTGGCTCTGGAATTCAGCAGGGTGCCCCCTACTTGGTGGAACAGGTATCAAGAGCTTGGGAGAGTGCAGTTGTGCAGGTTCTGCGCAGGGCCCCATATGCGTGCCTGCTTCCTCTATGGTGGATCCGACCCTTTGTCAAGGCTGCTGAGGTGATGGATTTTGCGAAGTCACGTGCAGGGGGTTGTAATAATGTGGGTGACTTATATCACAATGGCACATTAATTACAGGTCCCTGTTTGGAGTGTGTCAGGGGCAGTTGCTACAGTATGCGAACATTTCGCAGACAGCCAGAGTGATTTGGATGTCCTTTCCGGAGGAGCCGGCTGAATCCCACCTCCTGGTGACACTTCTTGATCCTGGAGGTGACCGCAGCCTCCTGTCCCGAACTTATAAAGCTCTCAAGGGTGACAGGCTAACTGGCACGCAGGGGATCAGGGGCTGCTGGGAAGCTGACCTAGGAATGGCACTCATGGATGGGGAATGGAATAGAGCCTGTTCTCTGGTGCAAGATGCGACTAGCAATGCTAGATTTAAGCTGACACACTTCTAATACTTGCATAGAGCATACCTGACACCTCAACCCTTGCATAGAATATTCCCCTCAAGACCTGACAGCTGTGGCCGCTGTGGAGCTCCGTCGGCTTCATTTGATCACATGGCATGGGTCTGTGGCTCTGTCCAACCCTTTTGGCGTCTAGTAGTGAATACACTGAGGGAGGTGACGGCTGTGCGAGTGCAGGCGACGATGACCCATTGCGATCCGATGGGCTAGCCCGCACCCCGGCTGCATGTTGCTTGGCTGAGTGACTTAGTTGAATGGGCTGCCACAGAGGAATGTCGCCTACGAAAGGTTCGAGTTGATGAGCATGCTGACCGTGATTTGGAGATCTGGCGTACCATGATCAATGAGTTATCTGGTGTGCGAGAGAGCGAGAGGGAGGACCCCTTAACAGACGCTTCCGCTAGCTGAGCTCTGGCCATAGTTAGGCCATTTGAGGAATGAGTTTGGGGGTTATAGGGGCTGTGAGTTTTGGTGTTTTATGGTGGGTGTGCTTCCAATGTTGGCTTTTGGTGTGGGGGTCGTCATGAGTGGGCCCTCCTCCTCACCTTAGTCCCTGACTTGTTTATGGGCTGTTGTTCAGTTGCCCCCCCAGGCGGCCCCTCGGCTGCATGTGCATGATGCCTTCAATGTCAGATGGACATTCGTTGCACTATCTTCTGATCTGTCGGTGCTTATCATAATAACAGTGTTCTATTTGATAGTTAATGTATTGAAATGTACTACGCTGAATTTGTAGGGGTTAGCGCCACTAATCGATGTGCTTGCTGAGTTTGTGGTGGTTGGGTCGACCTAGTATATTACCATTAATGTTTTATTTCTCTGTGCTCGCTAGGTTAGAGCACAATGTGTAGACTCGGGGTTGGGGTCTCAAAACTGGTATTGCCATTGGCCGTGCGGCTGGACTGTAACTTCCCCCTAAAGGTAATCTGCTATAATGTAGTGCATAGTTACATGTGTTCTTTTCTATGCATAAATAAACAATAAAAAAAAAACATTTGTGAGGGCGCGATATCCCTAACCAAGGCTTCAGGTTGGAGGAAATATTTGGAAATCTTAAAAATGACTTGCTGATCATTGCGGGGTTCCTCAATCTGAGTGAGAAGTACAATTTTTTTGCTGCATTAATCTGACTATGATAGGTCTTTAAGGTCATTTTGAAATGTAGCAAAACTTCTGCCATTTTCGTTCCAATTGCTTGCAATGCCGATGTTGTTCAGCTAAAGCCTGAGTAAACCATGGCACTGAAGGTTGAGATTTATTCTTTTCGGCCAATGTAACTGGGGCAAATTTGTCAATTGTATTAGAGATCTAATTGTTAAAAACAAAAAACATCTGCAGCCATATTACCCACCAAGGTAGGGCTGGAGGTAGCTAAATTTAATCGAGAGATTCAGGTCAGTTAACAGTTTGCCCCAGCTATGCATAGTGGGAGGACCCATGTTTAATGTGAACAAGGGAACACTTCCTCGCTCCGTCCGAATTCTATGAGGGAGCAATGTGTAGTTAACCCAAGTCTGCCTAACTGGGGCTTCAACAGTCAAATTGGGATGATTAGAAAACACACTGTCTAGAGTGTGACCTGTAGTATGCGTGGGAGAGGTAACAAGTTGATTGAGTCCTACTATACTTAAGATGTCTGTACAATTTGCTACGTCAAGATAATTTTTACACTGTAGGAGAAAATTGAAATCACCCATAAACGTGAAGTGAGCATATCGTAATAGAAGGAAAGCCAATGCTTCTCCCAAAGAGGCTAAAAATATAGAGCCAGGGCCCATGGGGAAATAATTTAGCCATCCAGTAAAATATTGGAAATGACCAATCTAGAAACAGAAGCCCCAATTATCTGCGTCTTTCAGGGAGTCTAGGTCAAATGTTTCACATCTGAAGGCATCTCGAAAAATAATGGCCAGGCCACCTCCATGCCTCACTTGTCTACCCTGCCTGGTATTGGTGTAACCAGGATGTAGAGCTGGGGCAATAACAGAATTGCACCACTCTTTCAACCAAGTTTCAGTAATAAAAAGGAAATCCAACTCAAGATCATTTATAAGGTTGTAAATTTCCTGGGTATGTTTGCTCAGAGAACGAGCATAAATAAGGCCACCTACTAATATCTCATCCTCATTGGCCTGCCTTTTGACAGAGAGAGGTTCTGGGGAAACCCCAAACATGGGTTTACATTTAAAGCAGGAAAAAGGACCTTTAATATCCAAAAGAAAAAGGGTAGGCCCATCGTGATAAATTGCCTCTTTTTGACATGGTTAGCCCCCACTTTTTGCCTGATGTATGATTTAGCCTAGAAATTGTAGTGCCCAGGGCCTCTGCTAACCAGGTTCCCTGAGCCAGAGCTCTTTCCCTAAAACTGTTGTGATGCATTGGCACAATCGGAGACACCTTTAGCTGCCACCATAAGTCCCTAGTAAATGGCACTTAGGTGCCCATGGTAGGCGGTACTAAGGGTAGGCCCCTGAGGGCAGCAGCACTGATTGTGCCACCCTCTAGGGCCATGCATTCAAGTGCACCCAGCACTGCCATTGCAGGCTGAGTTCCCTGATGCAAACCTAAACTGCAAACTCGACTTGGCACACTGCCTTTGTGCCCTGCCCACTACATACTGCATACAATATGGGTAAGTCACCCCTCTGGCAGGCCTTCCAGCCCGAAGGCAGGGTGCACCATACTGTGTGTGAGGGTATAGGTGCATGAGCACTATGCCCCCACTGTGTCCTTGCCAAACCTTGGGCATAGTGAGTAGACAGAGCTGCCATTCTAATACATGTGCTGGACACTGGTCAAACAAGAGTTTCACAGCTACATGGTGGCCTCTCTGAACCCTGGGTTGTTTGGTATCAAACAACTCAAAATGATAAAACCAAACTGGTGCTAGTATTGGATTCATTGCTAAATTTACCCAGGGGTCACCTTACAAGTGCTACCTGCAAAAGCTAACTATCCTGGTGTGGTTGCTGACTGGTTCTAATCAGCCTGCCACTGCCATTCAGCCAATCTACAACCTTGGGGTGAGATAGTCTTCTCTCTGGGTTGCAGACAAAGCCCTTCCAGGGTGGAGATGCTAACACCCCCTCCCTCAGGAATGTGCACTGCCCTGGTGGTGAGCTTCAAAGGACATACCACCTTTGAAACTCAACCCCCAGGCCTTCTTCTAGCAGCAGATGGCCGCCCCCATTGCAAACCCCCACTTACGGCTGGAACAACGGCAGGAAAATACACAAAGGGCAGGAGGAGTGGCCCCACCTGGCATGCACGACCCTTAAGTTGTTGCCTGTGAGGTAGACACTCCATTTCATTTTCCTACATCTTGAATGGAAGAAAAATAGCCAATCAGATATAGGAAAGTGACCCCTCCCCACAGGAAGAGGTCACTTAGTACGTGTAGCTACCCTAAGGTAGAAGACCCATTGGTCACTACCAGGTTCCCTCTAAAAAGCCCACTAAATACAGTATTTAGTGGGCATCCCTAGACCAGGAAATCAGATTCAATGGACAAAAGAAGGCCAGCACCAATAAGATCCAAAGCACGAGAACTGTGGACCTCCTGCACCAAAGAAAAGGCGCCAAACCCTGCTGCTGCACTCAGGACCCAACAATCGCCGCTGAGGAGCTGCTGGACAACTGGACAACTCTAAAAAAAAAACTGGCAATAGGGTACATAAAGAGACTACTTTAGCTCTATTATAGGAGATGAGCCAGGTACTGTATACCACAAGGCAGAAGTGAGAAATGTCACCCTTACTGAAACCATGTATGATGGGTCCCCATTTAACTTAGTCTGGACAGTGGTCTGGGAGCAGCTGAGGAAAATGTAAACCAAGAGGTCAGACATCGGGTCTCTTATGGCTCAATCATGGCAGCCGAATGAGAACCCCACTCAGGGTCTCAGAAGAATGAAAGAGAAATGGACGCAAGAAGTAGGCCAGTGTTGGGAAGTAACAGAGGGAAATGATCTGTTGTTTTATCATGTAGTAAAGAAGGGTTTCCCCACTGATTTTCAGGAAAATCTCAACAATATAGTGGCACTGGAGGCCAAACCCTTGACGGAAATACAGGCACACATAATACACTTTTGTAAAAAGAAACAAGAGAAAGAATAAGCAGGAGGTAACGGAGAAAGCAGCAGTCAAGTTGGCGCTGCAAATGTTGGCAAAGAAGGGAGCAGCGGAAGTGGCTGTAGTAGCTGCCACTACTCAGATGGCTGTGATGTCTGAGGGATCGGTCCCAAAGACTGCTCACAAAAGTGCCTGCAACAGCAGGATTGTGCAAGGATAAAAGGGAGTGGTAGAGGGGGATCAGGAGGTATAGGAAGGGGCAGGCTAGGCCCCCTGAGGAAAGGATCAGACATGTCATTACTCTCTCAGATATGGACATGTTTATAAAAGATTGCAGTACCAAGAGATGGGATGGACAAGGAGGAAGGACAAGGAGTTCTAACCAGCCAGGGAATGCAGTAATACAACTACAGTCAACCCTGCAAATAATCTGTGTACCTCAGACACCAAAACAAAATACACAGCATCCCGTAATGCCTCAAGTGCAACAAATGCTACCAAGCAACGCCAATGGCAGCTCCGCCCCAAGGTAGACAGTGAGATGTGATTGTTTGAGGAGGAAACATCTTTCATACAAATTATGTGAGAGGGTGTATGCAATGAAGGTGCCTACAGAGTAGTCCTACGTGTCCAGTATTGTCAGTGATGCACAGGCCAGATGAGGAACCCACTATGATGGTAGCTACCAATAATAAAAGGTATCCATTCATTATAGATATGTGAGCAATCTGATCTTGCATCCGAGTGGGATATCTTTCATTTTCTAACAGATCAATGGACACACAAGGATTCTCTGGAGTGGCAAAGAGGGTTCTGTTTACTAAACAAGTGGAGATGGAGTTAGGAGGGAGGTATATTGATGGCCATGTATTATTTTTTCCGGTTGCCCCAGTCTATTGATTAAGAAGAGATCTTATGGCTAAACTAAACATGACTATCCATTTTGAACCTGACAGTACTATATGTTGTTCTTCCCATGGAGTCCCTCCTTCTAGAATCATGGCTTTAACAGTAGATTATTCTTCTGGAGATCAAATCAGAGGTCGACCCACTGACATAGAGGCATTTACCACAGTGATATATTCAATAGTAGCAGAAATGGCAGGACCATTGTAAGAGAGGTCCAGCTATCAGGAACAGCCTTTGATTCTGTTAGGGATGCAGATCTTTCCCAAGTACCGGATACTCTGTGGACCAAGGGTTCCCATGATGTAGGCCTTATTCGCACCACTACCCCATTCAGAATAACATTAAAGTAGGGTGTCATCCTACCTAGGGTGAGATTGTATCCCTTTTACAAAGAAGCAGATGAGGGCATCGCCCCCATCATACAGGTGTTACTAGAGCAAGTATTAATTTACCCCGTACTGTCTCCTTGTAATACTTCAATTTACCCGCTTAAGAAACCTAAGGGTAATACTTGGTGCCCCCTGAACTCCCAATTGTTCCTGACCATTCCATTATTTTCTCAAATATTCCTCGGGATGCCTAATCTTTCTTCGTCATAGATCTTAAGAATGCTTCCTTTAGCATCCCTATTCATCCAGACAGTCATTATTTGACAGAGTTCTCCTATCGCGGGACTCAGTATTTACATTCTCGTTTGCCTCAAGGGTATTGGGAATCCCCTAGTATTTTCAACAGAGTGGTGAAAAATGATCTGTCAAATTTTCAGTGTGGCAGAGCATTGTTGCAGTATGCCGAAGACATATTAGTTTGCAGTCCCACAGAACAACAGTGTAGAAAAGATACTGTGGCCCTCATTATGACATTGGCGGTAAATCCTACTTACCGACGCGGTGACGGCCGCCAACAAACCGCTGCGGTGGTGAATATCTGTTCACCATATTATGACACACACACCAATCTGACAGAATACAGCCACACACACAAATCCGCCAGCCCAAAGGTCAGTGGAAAAGAGGTGGTCCCAACACCCTTGCCGTTACACCAACAAAACAACACCCATCACATTATGACCTACAAATCACCACGGCTGACATTCAACGGCGGTAAACCATTGGCTGTACATACCGCCACGCTCAGAATAGACACCCACATACAAAACAACGCCACATTGGCTAATACTAAAAACACACACCTGACACTCATACACACACCACACCCACAGCACTATAAAACACACACCCACATTACCCACAACTCTTTACGAATGCAAATTATTGCCACCAGACTGACACCATGACCACTGCGACAAATAGACACACACACCACTTACACCCATACATCCCTCACGCACCCCATATCACACACCCCACCACATTACTCAACAGACTCTCACCAACACACACCACACAACACCCATGTCCCCACAAAGGCACCTCCGTTTCACTGATGAGGAGTGAAGGGTCATGGTGGAGGAAATTGTCAGGGTAGAGCCGCAGCTCTTTGGAGCACAGGTCCAGCAGATATCCATTGCAAGGAAGATGGAGCTATGGCAGAGAATCATGGACAGGGTGAACGCCATGGGACAATATCCAAGAACAAGGGGCGAAATCAGGAAGAGGTGGAACGACATACGGGGAAGGTACGTTCCATAGCAGCAAGGCACCAGCTCGCCATACAGAGGACTGGCGGTGGACCCCCATCTCCTCCCCCACAGCTCACAGCATGGGCGGAGCAACTCTTGGCACTACTGCATCCTGAGGGACTCGCTGGAGTAGCCAGAGGACTGGACACTAGTAATTCAATATTTACTACCAATCCCCCCATTCCTGCATGTCATCTCACACCCTCACCCTCACTCCCATCACTCCAACACATCCCACATACTGCACCTACACATATGACTAACCCCAATGCCAAGCCCTGCATGCTATACCAATGGATTGCCAGCCCTCACAGCCCTGCATGGACACCCATCATAAAAGCATGCACAGCATAGGAAAACTAACAATCACACAATACATCACCATACACAAGCAAAAGGTGTCAGGGCAACACCACCAATAGAGGGGAAGATAGGGATATAAAATATGTCACAGACATGAAGCATAATACATCACTTACATCCCCACAGGTGCCCAGCCAATGTCAGCGGAGAGGAGGTGCCACGACTATTCAGTCCCCCAACAGGCGATGCCCCCATTGATGACAGTAACTCTGGACTTCAGGATCTGGACCAACAACCTGGCCCATCAGGGACCACTGGACAGCCGGTCACCCCAGCCCACTCACAGTCCACCACAGAGCCTCCCCATCAGTATCCAACACCACAGCACCCACCCAGTGTACCCATACCTCTGTCCCCAGGCCATGTCAATCAGCAGTGTGCCCACCTGTAGAGATACCCCAGTCCACACTTCATACCCAAGACAATCAGGGACCTGGGGTCCGTAGCAGAGGGCACACCGTTCAGGGGACAGAGACACAGGCCATAAGGGACACAGGGAGGACTGCTGTGCACCAGGGGGAGGACAGGACCAGGGAACCGACTCTCCAGGAGGCACTCTCCGAGATCCTGGGAGCTTACCAACAGTCCCAGGACATGATGGGTCAGATCCTTGACAACGTACAAGAGAACAGGTGGCTGCAGGAGGGACAGTATCAGGGGATCAGGGAGGACTTGTAGGCAATTAACACCACCCTCATCTCCATAGCAGGGGTGCTGGCAGACATGGGCAACATCATGAGGGAGGCAACAGCACAGCAGCGGGCTCCTACCACTAGCTAGTCCATTAACCAGCCCTCCACTTCTGCTGCAGCTAGTGGGCAGGAGGCCCCACCACAGGACCCACAGGCCACCAACACCCCTCCCCCTGAAGAAGGTGAACCACCCCACAAACATTCCCTGTGAACCAGACAGAAGCCAGAGACACTTGCTAAGGCCACCACCAGGAAATTAGACTCTCCTGATTGTCCCCCTTGTGTCCCACATAGTCACCTTGTCTACTTTGAACTGCCTTTGCTCCCCTTTGTATCCCACTTGGACACTCGACCTGTGCTACAACCAGACTGGAACAATACCCTGGACTTTCCTCCATCATCACCCAATTCCACTGCACTTTCCCCTCAATTTCTTAGCACTACAATAAACATACTTCAACACAACTTGACTACTAGTGTTTTATGTTTTGAAAATATGCATTTATGAAAACAGTCACATCTAGTGCAAATGATCTGAACACTGTGAGAGCATAGAAGTAATGAGCTGTAGCTGTCTGTAGTCAGCAAATCAGTACACAGTGGTTATATCACCAACATCTGTAAAATGGCAAGCCATATGTGACAGTAAATTGAGATGCAAAGGAAGTTAATGCCATCATGCTACAGCCACACAGAATACACCAACAGTCATAAGAATGGTCAGTTGCTCTGTCTCACCTGTGTGTCATTGGAAGTATTGACAGATAACTGATGTTATACTGTCCTCATCCTCATCCTCAGCCTTTTTATCCTCACTGTCCTCAGGGTCTACTGCTGCCACAGGGGCATCTCCAGTCTCCTCCTCCTAAAGAAAAGGTATATGGCGTCTGATGGCCAGGTTGTGCAACATGCAGCATGCCCCTACTATGTGGCAGACCTTCTTGGGAGAATAGCACAGGGATCCACCTGTCAGATGGAGGCACCTGAACCTGGCCTTCAGGAGCCCGAAGGTCCTCTCGATGATCTGTCTGGTTCGCCCATGTGCCTCATTATAACGTTACTCAGCTCCTTTCCTTGCATTCCTCACAGGGGTCAGCAGCCATGATAGGTTTGGGTAGCCAGAGTCACCTGCAAGTATTGTGGGACCACATTTAGCCTCACACAATCCTATGGGGGAACACCTGAAGGCAAACACTAACATACAGTGGGTGGGGACCAAGGCACACCTAATAGCCACACCCTGTGCCTCTGTAGTTGGGCCATCACATTAGGGATGCTGCTATTCCTCAGAACAAAGGCATCATGCACCGACCCAAGATACTTAGCATTGATGTGGGAAATGTACTGGTCCGCCAGGCACACCATCTGCACATTCAGTGAGTGTAAACTCTTAAGATTCCTGAACACCTGTTCATTCTGGCAGGGGGGGACAAACGCAATATGTGTCCCGTCAATTGCCCCGATAATATTGGGGATATGTCCCATTGCATAGAATCCGGCCTTCAAGGTGGCCAAATCTTCCACCTGGGGGAAATAAATTTAGCTGCACATGTGTTTTACCAGGGCAGACAAGACTCTTGCCATCTTGCCAGCACGACTGAGAACACTGGCTGTGACATTCCTGCTGCCAAGCCTACTGTCACTTGGAAAGAACCAGTTGCCAAGAAATGGAGCACTGACAGCACTTGCACAAGATGGGGGATCCCCGTATAGATGAGATCAGGTCTGGCTCCAATTGGGCACACAGCTCTGTGATTGTGGCCCTATCCAGTCTATAGGTAAGGATAATAGGCCTGTCCTCCAGTGTAGCCAAGTCCACAAGGGATCTGTACACAGGGGTATGTCTCCACCTCCTATTCATCCACAGCGGTAGATATCTAAGGGACACAAGAGTGAGTAGGCTGTCACAATTGGAACAACAAAAACACAACTTCAGTGTACATGGTTCATTTATGTAATGGGACAGTGTTAATGGTGAGGTATGTCCCAAACTAATCTGTGACGCAGTTAATGTTGATATGACCGTTGCCCCTCCCACCCCTCGAAATGGCGACCGCCTGCCCTATATGTAGGGACAGGTTGGGTGTCGTGGCGGAAGGCAGTCTTGCACCGCCGTGCAATTTCTCATTGGATAATATGGGGCTCTATGGAGTACAGTGGCCAGTGGGGATCTGCGCCGGCGGTGACTGTGTATACCGCCGCAGACGTGACTGCCATTTTCTTTCTGATTCCTCACATGTTTCCTGACCTTCAACAGGAGAACACCTACACTGCGTGTGCTGCTGTGACCTGTGTCTGGAACCCACCATGACCCGTGTGACCGGGGAAAGGGCCCCTGCCTTCACTTCGGAGGAGTTGGAGCGACTGGTTGATGGGGTCCTACCCCAGTACAACCTCCAGACCAACAGGTGAGTACACATTGGGCACAATGCATGTGGGAAGGATGCATGGAGATGTATGTGCAAGCATCGTGTCATCAGGGGAAGGCAGGGGGAATGTCTTGTGGTGGTGTACATGGTGTGCGCTGGACGATGTGTGTGCCAATGGTGATGGAAACGGGAATGGTGGACCATTTGTGTGACATGCTGGGATGTTTCTTTAATGTTGTTCTCCTGTCTGTATTGTCTCTGTAGGTCAGCTCCCATCAAAAGAAGGGATTATGGTGTGCCATCGCCAAGGACATGCGGACCCTGGGGGTCTATGGCAGGCGGAGCACCCACTGTCGTACACAGTGGGAGGACTTGAGACGCTGGGCACAGAAGACTGCGGAGGCCCAGCTGGGGATCACCTCCCAGAGAGGAAGGGGTGGCCTTCGGAACCTGATCACCCTGATGGCACGCATACAGGCGGTGGCCTACCCAGAGCTGGATGGGCGCTTGAGGGAATCACAGCAGCCACAACAGGGTGAGTACAGTGGGTATTATTCCAAAATGTGGCAGGTGGGGTGGGATCCGGGTGGTGGATGTGAGTTAGTGGGTGCCCCTAAGGCCAGGCCAGACATTGCAGCGTGGATCAACTCTAGGGTAATGGGTGTATGGCAAATGCAGGTAACCTAGCTTGTCAGCATTCCATTCCAGGCAGGGTTTTGTGGGTACCAGGAGGGGTGCAGTTGGCGGCGTGTGGCCCTTATCATGCCTTAGCATCTAGGCATATCACTCGCAATGCAATGCAAAGTGCTTAAGCCTGATCCCTGCGTATGACAGTGCTGTGTATGCCAACTGTGGTGCAGTCACTGACCCAGTGTTTCCTTTTTCTCTCCACCCCCTTTTTTGTTCTGTCATCCTGTCCTTGTGTGCATTAGCATCATCTGGCAGAGGAGCAGGGGCACCGGTGACAGAGGGAGCTGCATCCCACAGGACCCAGAAGGCAGAGTCCACCGATGCCGAGGGAACCAGTGGGACGTAGGGCGAGGGGCGCATCACAGCAGCGACAGGAGGTGACAACACAGACTCAGATACCTCCTCCAATGGGAGTTCCCTGGTGGTGGCGGACACCTCTGTAACCACCCCAGCTGCAGGTACAGCCGCCACCCCCGTACTAGCACTGCCCTCCCAGTAGCCCCTCAGCGAGTTGCCTGTGCCCCCTCACCCAGGAGGGTGGGCATCTCCTTTGCCCCAGGCACCTCAGGCCCTGCCCCAGTGAGTCCTGCTGCCCTGAGTGAGGAGGCTATTAACCTCCTGAGATCCATTTCTGTAGGGCAATCAACCATTGTGGATGCCATCCAGGGGCTGGCATCCCAGATGCAGCAATGCAATGCAATGCATTCCTGGAGGGCATCCACGGTGGATTGTCGGCCCAACAGAGATCAATTCAGGCTCTGGCCTCCTCTCTGATGGCAGCCATTGTCCCTGTTTCTACCGTCCCCCCCTCCAACTACCACTTCCCAGTCCCAGTCTCCTCAAACCATCCTGTGCACACATACTGACGAGCATGCACACAAGACAACACCCAAGAGTGGCACAGGCAAACACAAGCACCACACTTCATCCCACAAGCACTCACGCAAACACAGAGAGTTGCAAACACAACAACATCCCCTGCCTCCACTGTCTCCCCCTCCTCCTCCACCTCCCTCCCAGCCACGTCCACAGTCACACCTGCATGCTCTGCACCAACATCCACCACCAGCATCACCACACCAAGCAGCACACACACCTCACTAGCAGACACCTCCACAACATCCTTGCACACGTCCGCTGTGTCCTCTCCTACCCTGTCTGTCTCCCCCTCCTAAAGGACACAAACGCAAGCACTCACACACACAACAGCCATCCACCTCACCTCAGCATACTGTCCATGCACCTGCACTCAAATCCAGCAGACATGCACCTCCTACAACCACGCCCTCCTCCCTAAGAAGCTTTTCCTTGCCCAACTTGACTTCTTCCCTCCCCCTACCCACTGTCCTGCCCGTAAGAGCAGGGTCCCAACGACGCAGCCCAGCACCTCAGCCCCAAACAGTCCACGCGGACAGTGGTGGCACCACTTGGTCGTGGTGGGAAGTCAGTAAAGGATCCCATTCCACCAGCCATGAAGGGGAAGGATCCCACACCTCCAGCCACGAAGGGGAAGGATCCCACACCTCCAGCCACGAAGGGGAAGGAGCCTGCACCTCCAGCCAAGAAGGGGAAGGATCATGCACCTCCAGCCAAGAAGGGGAAGGAGTCTGCACCTCCTGCTTTGAAGGGGAAGAAGCCCTCCAATCCTGCTGAGAAGGCTAAGGAACACATACAACCTGCCATGAAGGGGAAGTAGCCATCAACCCCTGCCAGGAAGGGTAAGTATTCCACACCCCATGTCATG
Source organism: Pleurodeles waltl (assembly GCF_031143425.1). Taxonomy (NCBI): domain Eukaryota; kingdom Metazoa; phylum Chordata; class Amphibia; order Caudata; family Salamandridae; genus Pleurodeles; species Pleurodeles waltl. Next base: position 1,395,022,712 of record NC_090446.1, on the reverse strand, counting down.
GAGAAGACAAAGCCCTCTACTCCAGCGGAGGCTGTCAGGGTGACACTTCCACCACCACCAGTGGTCACAAGGCCCCCACCGCCAGCTGAGGAAGTGCAGCCATCACCACCTGCAGAGGCTGCCCAGGAGGCACATCCATCTGCCACCACAGTGCAGCTGTCACCACCTGCAGAGGCTGCCCAGGAGGCACCTCCATCTGCCACCACAGTGCAGACATCACCACCTGCAGAGGCTGGCCAGGAGGCACCTCCATCTGCCACCACAGTCCAGCCATCACCACCTGCAGAGGCTGCCCAGGAGGCACCTCCATCTGCCACCACAGTGCAGCCATCACCACCAGTGGAAGCCATGTGGGCCACCCTCTAGGGGCTGCTGTACAACGGGCACCCTCCAGAACCAGTGGGAAAGTCACCCACTGAGAGACTGTGGCCTTGCACTCCCCAGGACGGAGAACTGGGCATGGAGCCCCCTCCAGAACGAGTGGGCTTGTTCCCGACTTCAGCTGAGGTGCCCCCACCCCTCATCACCCTGAGGTGCCTTCCCACTTGCAAACTGATGCCCCTGCAGAGTTCTATCCGGACAAAGTCAGGATTCGAGTTGGGCCTTGGACTGTGCCTTGTGGCCATGTCGGCCCTTTGAACATTGGACTGGGCAGTGTCCCTTTGTGTACATTTGTACATATCAGTTTCATGGACCATTGGATTATTTATTAGCTGTTGATATTAATACATTTACCTTGGTGCATTCCTGTTGTCCTTGCATTATTCTGCAGTGTACCGGGTGCAAATTGTTTTTTGTGTGTAGCTGGTTGTGTGTATAGTTTGTGTGTGTCCGGTGTGTGTCATGCGTGTGTGTGTCATGCGTGTGTGTGTCACTCTCGTTTTCCTCCCTCCATCCCTTGTGTGCTAGGCAGCTGTACTCATCGTCATCATCTTCGTCAGCATTGGTGCTCCAGGTGGAGAATAACGTAGAAGATCATCGAAAAAACTTGCAGTTCGGGTTCCATGGCGGCGTTGTTTTTCCATGTGCCTCCGATGGTGAGTCCTTTCTCTTCTGTGATATGTTTCTGCCAGGATTTTGATGGCGTTGGTACCTCCCCGGAAACCGTGGCGGATTGTAGGGTCTTAATATGGTGAGCAGTACTTTGTCTGCCGTCTGGCTGTTGACAGCTACTGCCGTGGTGAGCGTTTTGTCTGCGTTGGCGGTTGGTGTGGAACATGGGACGTCTATGGGAGTTATCACCGCCATGGTCATAATTTGGCGTAATTACAGCCAGCCTGATGGCAGTATTACCGCCACTTTATCACTCACCGCCAGGGTCATAATGAGGGCCTCTGTGTCTTCTGGTTACTCTCACACAGACAGGATACAAAGTGGAGGAAGACAAAGTTTAGTATTGTTAGGAGGAGGTCCGTTATCTAGGACAATTACTGTCAGCTTCAGATCGGCGAGCAACTCCTGAAAGAGCAGCATCTACATACCAAGTGACTAAGCCAGAGATTGTTAAGAGAATGTAGAAGTTTCTTGGCCTCTGTAATTATGTGAGGCAATGGGTCTTTGATTACAGCACTTTAATAGCACCTCTGCTGCCCTCCATTAATCAGATGAAAGGCAGATACTATAAGATAACATGAACACCAGAAATAAAACTTCCATAAGTTGAAAACTGAGATAACAAATGCCCCAGTTTTGGGGTCTTCTGATTACACTAAAGAGTTTTACCACTTTTGTCACTGCACTGGTCAAGTGATGATGGCTGTCCTCACACAAAAATATCCTTTAGGACACAAACCCATTTCATACTTCAGTGGTGTGTTGGACTCAATAATGAAAGGGCATTACCCCTGCGAACAAGCTCTCACCGCTACAGCCTCTGCGGTACAGAAAAGCACCTCTATAGTCATGGGAGCATCTCTGACACTCTATGCAGAATGTCCAGTGTTTGCTATCATTCAGAAGGCTAGACTACCTTAACTACACAAAGAGGGTCAGGGCACAAGGTAATACCATCACTCCCATCTTTGAAGGTTGTAAAGTGTCATACAGTGAACCCCGCAACTTTTTTCGCTCAACCTATATTGGGCTCTGAGGATGATGCACATGATTGTGCAATGTATATCACTCTGGAATCTAGTCAGACAACAGAGGATCTTTTTCACGGCACCATTATATATTTTTTTGATGGTTCCTCTACCATTTACCAGGATACAGGAGTAAAGCATACCTGTGTGACAGTGGTCTGAACACAGCAGCATGATTCCTCAGACACACTTCATATAGTTGAGCAGCTAACACTGCCAGCACATTATTCTGAGCAAGCAGCATAACTGATAACCTTGATAGCTGCTCTCAAGCAAGGATAGGAAAAGTTATTATGATCTATTCAGATTCATCTTACATAACTACCATAGTGCACTTAAGCATAATGAGATGGAGAAGAAGAGGCTTCCTCAAATTAAACGGAAGTGCTATCATGCACAGGAATTTCTTAGAGGCATTAATAGAGGCACTTGCCTTACCACAAGCAATGGCAGTTGTGAAGTGTGTGGTACATATAAATGGACAGGATTTTGTGTCACAGGGAAATGCATTTACAGATGGGCAGCTAAAGATGCAGCTAAGTAACCACCCCTGTCTGCGCCATCAGGTTCACAACATATCCCAGCCTAAGTGGCGCAGGCTGCCTCGCCACACGAGCCTGAGTTAAACACTACCTCAGATTCTATTACACTTTATTATGCTGATACAGCACATTTACATCTTTTAGAACTACAGGAAGCTCCACCATTTCATGAGAAACAATTATGGGAGACTAGGGGGTGCTCGAAGTCAGGGGACAATTTGATAAATCGACAAATATCTACAGGTAAACCAGTGATGCCTCAGGTTTTACTCATATTACTTCTTGATCAATTGCATTTACCAGCTCACATCTCAAGAGATCACTTTTCTATGCAAATACAACAAAACTGGTTTGCTACTAACATGCATGATATGCTTACTATGAACATTCATAATTGTACTATTTGCCAACAATTCTCTCATGATGATCGATCGATAGAACAACTATCGGTACCTCATAGTTGTTGTTTGGCCTTTTTCCAGACAGATTGAAGCTGGACCTTGTGTTCACTGTGATGCTAAGTCAGCTGCTACTTTTCTAATTCGAGAGTTGTTTCCCCGCTGGAGAATTCCAGAAGGGATAAGATCTGATTACATAACGGCACACACTTTGTTAATGCTATTTTTACACATCTCACAACAATGCTAGAGATAAAATATAAATTATCTTCTGCTTACCACCCCTAGATTACTGGCATACTTGAGCTGCTGAATGGCTTGCTGAAAAATAAGATAAGAAAGCTATGCGTGACAGTACACAAAAATGGTTGTATTGTTTACCAATAACACTATTCTCCCTTAGCAACACACCTAGTTCCGATCACCGCCTAACTCCCCATCAAACAGTGACAGGAAGACTTACGAAAACGCAAATACCTGCCACTAGCTGTAAAGTGCAGGGAGAAGGTACAGATGAAATCCTGAATGATGAAATGCATGTGTATCTTATTGAATTAACAAAGGCTGCAAAGTTTACTTCCAAACAGGCAATCAGAGGAAAGGTTGTCCTCCCAGCTGCGCAAATAGGAGATCAAGTCCTTTTAAGAAACTTTGTGCAGAAATGGAAAGATCCCAAGTTTGATGGCCTTTTTTCTGTAACGATGAGCACCCCTACTACCATCAAGGTCAATGGCAGGAAGCGTGGATTAATCTACTGGATGTTCAGATGAACTCCACTTCCCAACAACCACTGCCAGTCATATAAATGGGAAAAGGGGGAGGAAGAAGATTGCGACTGTAAACACCCCCCCTCCACATCTGCTTTGGGACAGTTTTCCAATTCAGGAACATTAAGCATTTTTGTTTTCTTTTTTGTCTTTTTAGCATTTTATTTCTTTTCTATAGTGATGCATGTTCAAGCTCTACTTACGATATCACACACCTGCGAAGAGAACTGTCTACTCATAGTAATGTGTCTCACAAAATTCATTCTAGCCTGCTAGTTAACATGTGTCATCAATATATGTCAGAAATAGGATTGGAAAGCATCAATGAATCATGTTTAGTTTGCTCATTGATACCTCACGCCACAGGATCAGATAGATTAAACTCAGCTAAAGAAGTACTCCAAATAACAGCTTTATGTCTCTTACACCTATATCTCTGTATGATTAAGGCCTGAATGCAGCCAACACATGTTAGGGTGGCACATTTTCAGTTAATGCCACAATATACAACTCTTTAGTAAAAGTATTATATATCCTTACAGAGAGGCAGGACATTAGTGATGCGATAGCGCGACTGCAGACAATAGGTCATTTTAACACTACAGAATGGATAGAAATTATTCTAGGTTTAGGCTTTTTAGGAGTGACACAGCCCCCACTGAGTGTGATAGTTGTTTAGTAAACCTCTTATCACTGGATTGTGTTTGTAGGCCAGGAATTACAGGATCAGTTTATGCCAAAGATCAATGGCATTCTGATATTGAGTTTTTATGTGGAATGGTACTGATATTAGTCACGATGCAGTAGGAAAGTGTGCACGTGTATGGGATGATTACAGTGCAAGATACACTTGGATGGATGGTACAGTGAGTCCTCAGGCAGTTCTGAGATTAATGTCTGTTTGTTTATGTTTCAGAGGAAACGGCACCATCAATGTTGGGAAAGATATCAACTGCAATATCACAATAGATAATGTCAACATGCAGGGGGGCACCTCCAGCCTCATGGGCTATTACTGGCAGTGTGGTGAACTGCCATTCACCCAGTTGCCAGCTAACTGGAATGGCCTTTGTTTTTTGGTTCTTTCACACACCAGTTTTGGTCATTCCGGGAACAATATCTCTATACTACATGCTCATGCCATGAGTAGTCCAACAACTTTGTTACTTCCTCATTGGAGGAGAAGAGCTGCAGAATATTATGGTACTACCACTTGGAAAGATCTTCCCCAAGACCACAGGTTGTTGAATGATGCCCAGCTGTTCTGTGGAAGTGTTCTACCAGTAGTTCAGGCAAAAGCAACTGCTCGACGGTTACAAATAACTGGAGGGGAACTCCTGAAGGCAATTAATTTGACAAAAGATGGATTCAGTACTATAAAGGAAGGAAGAGCTGCATGCCATGAGAATGATGATCATGCAGCGCCGTTATGTAGTTGATATTATGACGGCCACGAAAGGAGGAGTATGTGGCAAAATAGGGACTGCTTGTTGTACTTACATCCCCAAAACTATGTGGACAATAGGACATTGTCGAAGGCCATACAAACTTTGCACAATCTACAAAAAAAGTGGATGAAGGAGGTGCCCCAAATGAATGGTTTAGAGGGTGGTTTGATTGGCTACCATCCTGGACTCTGGGACTGTTTAGGGCTTTATTGCCATTTCTTATGCTATTGATTTTGAAATGCTGTGGTATTCAATTAGTTATAGCTTGTTGTAAGAAGATGAGTACAAAGGTAGAGGGGGTGTTCACAGTTATTACGCAAGTAGTAGATGCTAAGGGCAATACACATCATTTGATATCTAGCGCAGATCCAGGATTAGAGAAAGTAGTTGAAATATCAAATAGAAGGAGAAATGTTAAGGAGAACATGAAATATGAAGAAATCTCGCCACCGCAGACATCAGTAAAGGGCATTGCAGAAATATATGTGGTTAAAGAACAGTTCAGGCCTAAACTTCATGGCGATACAAAATAGGTGAGAGATCACTAGAAATTAGAATACACAATCAGCAAGTTTCGGTTAAATGGAGACACCAGTTTAAACAAGCTTTGGAGAGTTTATGATCACAGCACACAGGCATGTATCTAATTCTCCTACTTAATGGAAACCTAACCTGGAGAATATAGGTGAATGGTAACTTCAGTCAAGCTTATATAGAGTTAGATATGGAGTCGTGGGAGCAGAGCAATAAAACACTCAAACACACTCAAGGCGAAGTTAATGTTTCATCAAACCTTTGTTAAACTTACAATAAGAGACTGTAGAGGAGAGGTTATGAGATTAAAGGACACAGGTGATGTGATGTTTATATAAAAGTATAATATTAACTATATATTCTTTTACCTGTTATTGGCTAGACAATTGTGCTTAGGTCATCACTTTTTCAACTATACAAGCAGCTGCCTTTGAGCAGTAAATTGAGATCAGCTGTTTACCTCTGCAGAGAAAACTGGTCTCCCAACCGTGACAAGTAAACCTACTTTTGCCTTGTCAAGAGAAGTCTTGTCTTTCTTTATTTTTGTTTTCCCACAACAGAGGCCATGCGGCGGGGGAGCTTCCAGGTATTTTCCTCATCAGTGTACAATGCTGCTCCGTGGCTTCCACTATGGCTGTGCTGGTGTCAGGCCTGGGTCTGCACCACATGTGCTGAATAAATAATGATACCAGACATCCTTTAGGCTTTTCAGGTCAGTGCATAATGGTCTGTGCAGCTCTGCCCGCTGCCAATTATTTCACAGCCCACACTGGCGTGGGTCAAACCAAACTTCTTTATGCACATCTCCTCTGTCCCCCTTCACACTTGATGTCGTCTCCTTGCACCTCAGTCAGGAACAGACACTACAGCCCAGAGCTCCCTTTATGGTGTTCTACACAAAGGGTTTCTGTCTAGAGCCCCCCCAACCCCAGGAGAGTAGGGCTCACATACATGAAGGGGACCCCTTCAGCTTGTCTGTGCTAAACATCTAAGTGCCCCTCTAAATCAGCTGTAGTGTGCAGCGTGCTCAAAGCTGGCACTGCCCTGCCCCAGGACTGAAGGGAAACAGAATAACTCAGCTGTTTCTCTATCAGTCAGAGCCTCCCAGGCCCCCCTCCGAGAGAAGGTCCTCCACAGAGCACTGAACACCAGAGAAGGGAAAGAAACAACACAGATTTGATTGAAGCTGTTAATTTGAACTGGTGGGTGCTGAGGGGGTCTAAAAGCATTTTCAGTCATTTTAGTCATTGTGCAGACAGTAGCCCCCCGAAAAATGTCCTGACTGTAACTGTTCTTGACAGGCTGCCCTATTCATGGCAGACGGGTGCATAGGTGCTGTGGTTTAATTGCTTGGACTGGTCATGAGTCCTAACGGTGGAGCCTGCTGGGTGCCTGTCAGTAACCCTGCATGGTTTGAAGCCATAAAGCTCAGCCAACTCACCTGGTGCAGGTTTTAGGAGAATCACGGATTGCGCAGAAAGCTTCTTTCTGGTGTAGTGAGCAGACACCTAATTATTACTGCTGGGTTGGCCGGTGCATCCTCGAAATTAAGGTAAAATGATTTTAATTGTGTACACTTTAATCTAATTTTATGAATAACCCCAGACAAGTTTCCTAATCATCCCGCATAATAAGACCTCACCATTTGATTACTATACATCTGAAGCCTTCCGTAGCCCATAACCCATTGTGTACCCATGCACAAAAAACAAGCAGATGGGTGCAGGGCATGGAACAAGGCAAGAATGGTCCAAGAGAACCCTTATTAGCCTACATGTGAATATATTAATTTCCAAAAAGGCTTTCTGTGAACAACTCTTAGATGGAAAATAATACTTATTGACATGTTTAGATTCACGTGCCCTCTGCTAGAACAGCACATTTACTGGGTCTGTGTCCAAGGGATTTCGAACAAATTTAACTCTCAGTTCTTTTGATACTCTGGCAGTGGAAAGCTTATCGTTTTTTGCCATTACTATCAATCCCATTTTGTCTGCTCTGTTCTATGTGCGTGAACAACTTCCTTTCTGTGAAATATTTAAAATGTTTCTTGTCGTCCATTTGCAGGTTCTTACATTGGGCTACTATTTTACATATATTAGGTGGGTGAATATATTTTTAGGCTTGCACTGGAGTAATTTCATCACAAATGTAAATCTGTGTTGTAAGAGAGTGGCACGTAATTCAGTTTTACTCTTATGGTATTTCATACCTTTTTTACTTTCCGTATTTTACAACATTTTTGCATAGCACAGTTTCATAAATTCCTTCTCCTCTGCTGCGTAGAGAGGAGCTGGATGCACACTGTTGTTAGCAGATTGTGTTTTTTTCCAAGGGAAAGAACCTTACATGAATGTCAGATGTTTATACCAGCGAAGTGTCCTAGGCAATGACAGAGGCGCATCGCCCCACTTGCTAAGAGCCAGAATCAGAAAAATAAAACAATTTTTTGTTTTCTTTTTTGGCTCCTGGCTCAGCTCAACCTGAGTTTGAAGGGAGGGGTGGGGCTGGGCCATGGGGCGGGGGAGGAGGAGTGGAGTGTGCATGTTAGTTTGGCCAGCCGTTTTAGGATTCTCCAACCTGGCTGTTGGAAAAGCTGCATAGAATCCAACACAGTGTCTGCTCTCATGTCAGGTATAGCATGAGAGCAGCGCCAGGATTGCATAGGGAGCCTGTGCTGGTGTCCCAGGGACTGCGGGGACACCATCAGAAGAGGAGAGCGAGACGGCCGGCAGCATCGAGACTGGTAAGTTTGTTTTTATTTTTATTTACTTGCCCCCACCCCACCATTGAGATTTGCAGCGGCCGTTCCTGTTTTATACATGTGTAAGTGAGCAGCGTGCATTTCAGTGTGTGTGAGAGGTATCAGTCTATAAGCAGATTGTGAGTAATGTTCATTCACTTTCTTGCCTAAGCTCTGAATTATCAGACAAATCCAATCACAAATTAATAATTGGAATCAGAATGTAGCCCCACCTATCATAATCTTCATCTGAAACGTTAGGAGCATCACTTTCTCCAGAAAGACTTTGTTGGCATTCAGTCCTGCGTTCATGCTCTGCTTTAGCATTAGGACGAACAGCAAACCGCATAGGAGCGAGGAGACCTGGACTTCTGGTGCCATACTGGGGATCTCCCCAGACAGCGTTCTTCAAGTATTCTTGCTGTTTTCAGACCTTTTCATTTCCAACTGGTTAAAAACACAATATATCAATCAAAAAACTGCGCAGTAGCCTCTGCAAACTATGATTTGATAAGGGTGGAGACGTGAGGAAGATATTAAAGACATTTCGAAGGCATTTTAGAAAACCTCAAGGTAAGCATACAACTCTCAAGGCGCAAAGTACGGCAACCAACCCTTTCCACCAGAGTTTGGGTGAGTAGTTAGAAGGGGTGGGCATTGGATGAATTATTTTTTGAAGTGTTAATATTTAATTTTAACATACATTTTCCAGATATCTTTTCTAAAGTTTCAGGATTTAGAAAGAGTTCTGAGAAGTTTCTAATCTTAGGAATTAGTGGATCAGAAAAGTGTAATGACCACATCACTGGCTGCAAGGAGAAACATGTTTTGCCACATCAGAAATATCACCTGTGGCAGTTTGTCCCCGAAGAAAAACAGCATTTATAAAACCTATACCAGGAAATGTCACACTACTTTTAAATCTTGGGACATGGCAGTACATATCACAACTCCTGTGTCGTGAACATAACCTCAAAAGTGATGCATAGGGCAAACGTTGTAAATTAGTGCATTGTAAACTGCTGAGCATATTGCAGAACTCTAACGAAACAGAACCAACCAAATGAAAATTAGACTGATCCTGCTGCAAAGGAGCACCTCAGTGCTCGTTCTCTACTCAGAAAAACTAACCCAAGAGCATTTCGTTCTCTTTGACCTTGAAGTATCTTTATTTTCGGAGAGCAGTGAGGTCAGAGACCCACAAGTGAATACTCCCTCTGACCGGATATTAATTAGTTCTCTTCCCCTGTCTTTCTCATCCTCTTGTCTATTCATGTGTTCACTTATCTGGCCAAACAGTGACCTCCAGCCCTGCTGAGTAAGATGAGTGGTCAGAGGCATGAGACAGAAGAAGAACAGAGGGGTAAAACCAACACAAAAGACAAGAGCATAGTAAAAAAGGTGAAGTAGAGGGAGAAGCGAGATAGAGATAGGATAGGTAGACAGACAGAAAGATAGAGCGACAGACATATAGATAGATAGATAGATAGATAGATAGATAGATAGATAGATAGATAGATAGATAGATAGATAGAGTGAGACTGTAGTGTAAAGATGATCCGGAACCAAAACCAAAGGTTGAATAAGCTTTATTGAAGTCTGAAGAAGAGGAGCCTATGACCAGGTTCGCATCCGTCCAGAGCAGTGGTCAGTCAGAAGTAATTGACTTCCATTCGCAATGTACCCGAACCTGGAACATCGGGCAGACATTAAAACAAAACATACCAAACTAGCACTGTGCATCTCGTGCTATGTAATGAGATGCACACACAAGATGACACACATATCACAAGATGTCACACGTGCTACATCACCCTTCCCCTTATACAAATGGAAAAAAAACACTTGCAATGATACTTAAAAAATAAACTTATGACAGTATATATGTAAGAATTTCAATAAAATCATATTACTGCATATAATAATCCTTAAATCAGACTGGTGCAGAAACATTGCGACACACTCTCCTAGTATTGTTTACTGCAGTACTGTTGTCAATGAGCGTGGTTGCATTCATAGTGTCTGACACTGCAAAATGATCAATAATATCACTAGAACTAATTACAGGAACATTACTATCACTGCGGACAATGCTTCTGAACCACCCTGAACTTCAAAGGCACACTTTAGTATAACTAGGGGTACTACCCGTCAGCAAGGGGAGGTGCATCTATGGCGAAGCAGGACCGGTACTGCTGGATCGTGTGATGCATACAGTCAGAGGAGTCTGTTGTGCCCAGGAGGATAACTGTTCAAGGAAGGGTTCCGTACACCCTTCCTGTATTGTGGCTGGCCTGAGCGACTGCCTGGTGCTGTGTAGTGTAGTAAGTGTGCTCTCTAAGGGCAGGTTGGCCCTGCCCCCTGTTCTCTGCAGAGGTCTCAGGGATATCAAAGACCTCCTGCGAGGGACTTACATTGTCTTCTGGTATCATCTGGAGAGCAGTGCCCTCTTCTGAGCCTACACTGTATGCTAGACTCCACCTGGCAGCAGTGGCATGAGCATGGATTAAGTATTGTGCCTGGAGACAGTAATTGCCTGGTGCAGTGCTTGCCAAGTACTGCTGCACTACAGGTGAGTGGCCCTTCATCATGGGGACTGCTGCACACCAAACGTGGCCTGCGGTTAATGAGTGCTTTGTATTTCTCTCGTGTGACCCTCAGCTGCACGCGCATTGCATGCTGTGCCCCATTCACAGGTGGCGATCCTCAGAGGTGGGGGGTGCCGGCAGAGTTGTGCTTTACTCTGCCTCGAATGGCACTACTGAACTTGCGTTGAAGTGTTTGACCAGAGAGTATGGTGGGACTAAAGTCATTGCATTCATTGTGTAACCAGATTGTCTAGACAGACTCAAGTCATCAAGCACTACACGTTGTGCCTCATTCCAGTGGGGCGCAGGATTTACGTACTCAGTGGGAGCATCCAGGATTGTCTGATGCAGTTTAAGACATCACGCACCAGGCTACATTCCTCTTTCTGAGGAGGGAATTGTCTTTGGAGTGATCGTATGGGGCCAACCTAGGTCATCAAGCCCCTGATGTTGTGCCTCATTTTTTTTGAGGTACAGCAATGAGCACTTTTTACGTGGGATTGTAACCGTCTGGTGCAAGTCAAGTCAAGTGCATCAAACGCAGCGCCTCCTTGTACAGGGGGTGCTGACCTAGTAACTCATCGTGTGCAATCAGAGTTGTTAACGGTGGGTCAAGTCAACACGCCCGACGGGTCACCTCCGTTCCAGAGGCGCTGGAATAGGTAACTATTTGGTAACATTGGATTGCACAGCGGTGGCTAGCAGGCATCCCCACTGACACTCCCCCTGTGTGTTGCAGACCTCTGACCGAACCTCCTACAGGGAGCTCAAATGTCCTTACTAATTGTTGCCAAATTGGCTGTTGTCTTTCCTTTCCTCCCCCCTCCTTGTCCCTGCTATCCTGCCAAGTGTGACTTTGGCCACAAGCAGCCTAGTATCCAAGGGAAGGTTCACTCAATCTTTGGTTTGTGGTGGGGCGGGATAGCTGAAGCCGATTGGTGGTTGGAGGGTGGTTTGGGTCCCAGGGTGCCTGCAGACACAGAGGCATCCATGAGCCGAATACCAGGGCACCACATTAGGGTGCTGGAAGTGAGTGAGTGTGTGTGTGAGTGTGTGAGTGTGAGTGTGAGTGTGAGTGTGTGTGTGTGTGTGTGTGTGTGTGTGTACAAGCCGACTGATACCCGTGGCACCACAAGGCAGTGCAGAGTGGATGTGCGGGAGTGAAGGAGGGTGAATGCGAGAGCAGCACCATTGTGCTGCTGGTCACGTTCTTATACCAGTGAATTCCTGAGGTTGGCATTACAATTTCCTAGTTTGACCTAGGCCCCAGTGCTATGCAAAAGTATTCCAAACCTTTTATGTACTTCTTGCTGCTACGTTGGGAACCAGGGTGCACCCTGAATTTATGTGTTACATTGAAGTTAGTAAACTCTAGGGAGGGTCTTGTGCTGACAATGTCTGGCACAGTATGAGAGTGCGAGAAGGGAAAGTATTGTTTACTCACATCTACATACTGCAGTTGGTGTTACACACAGTTGGGCCTAATATTGTGATTTCTATTGCTAAAAGTGATTTGTGTCCAGGTTTATGTGATACTCATGCTGTGTTGACAATGTGTCTGTTGAACAAGATTTTTATATACCTACACGGTGTGTGAAATCTTATTTGTGCCACTCACTGGGTTTTTGTGGGGAAGCGCAGTGCCATTGCTTTTCACATTGCTTATGTGATAATCCTGACTGCTCTGTGCCAAGCTACCCAAGGGTGAGCGCAAATTATACAGCAACTGTAATCACCTACCCCTGATGGGAGTGGCAGATTCTGCTTGGCTAGGGCCTTGCCTCAGCCAACCAGAACTTGCCGCCTCCAACACACTAGTACTAGAAATTATCTTAATTAGCATAGGAGATCAGATAGAGATTAATAAAACAGAGAGAAAAATAAAGAGAGGGTTTAAGGGTAGAAAGACCGTTGAGGTGAAGAGAGAAAAGGGGTAAAGTAGAGACATAGGGAGGAGGTAGACAATGAGAGGTGAGATTAATGCAGACAAAGAAATAAAGATGAGGGAGAGAGATAGTAGTGTTTACAAATATGTTAAAGAATGAATAAGTCAGATCTATGGCCTCTGTTGTAACCTTTCTTAATAATCAGATCAGATTTACAGCATTTGACATACTTTTTCCTATAAACGAATGAGGCCTTTAGCCTTTGGAATGGGCTGTCATTATAACTAAGAAAACTCTACTGCACTAAGCATAAGCTTTTCAACAATGCAAAAAGTCCAAAAGGAGCTCAGTTTTGTTTACAGAAGCGCACTCCTTCTGCCCAACAAACGTTGTTGCGAAATTTGAAGTGAGCGGACCCTAGGTCCCTCTCTCATCATTCCATACCGCATTTTAGACCTCTTTCCCTAGTCATCTCATCAGGTAATTGATCAGTTTTACTGTTAAGGCAGACCTAAAGAAGTACAGAAAGAAAGAGGCGCAGAGAAGGAAGTTAAAGTATTGAGAGAGGTGAGGTACAGGGAGACAGGTAGGGAGGGACGATAGAGAGACGAGATGGGTTGAGGTGGTGAATGAATGTTGAGGGTAAATGAGTGGTTTGGTATTGAGAGAGACAAAGGCGGGATAGAGAGAGTTGAGAAGTGAGAGAGGTGAGAGGTAAAGGTGAGATACAAAGAGTACTGAAAGAGAGAGATATTTGTGGTATAGAAAGATGGAGGTAAGGTAAATAAAAATTAGATTAAGAGTGAAGTAGGTTATGGTAGAGGGAGAGTTGGGGTAGAGAGCATATAGAGACGTAGCGACTTAAAGGTAAGACTGGAGAGTGGTGACATGTATGATTTGAACAGAAGGTAGATGCTTAAAAGGACAGTATGATGCATGATAAACAACAACCATAATATGTATATCTTGTATGATGGGACATATTAATGAAAATAACTTTAAAAAAGACTGGAGAGCGGTGGAGGGAGATATGGTCACATGAGAGGGTCGGAGAGGGGTGCATTGAGACCGATGAGGTATACATGGGTGAAGAAGAGAGTTGAGAAAGAGATGGAGAAAGCAGAAATGTAGTGGTCGGTAGAGAAAGAAAGAGTAGAGGTGAAAGCGCTGGGGAGAATTAAGGAGAGAGACACAAGACATAAATCCGCTGGTGTACAAAGGTCCCATTATTAACACCCATTGACTCAGCCATCAAGAACTACTGTTACCATTCAATCAATCAATCAAGCAATCAAACCATTTTAAAGGGCGCTACTCACCCGTCAGGGTCTCAAAGTGCTGGGGAGGGGGTGGGAACTATTGGTCAAATAGCCATGTCTTGAGGCGTTTTCTGAAGGCCAAGAGGTCTTGGGTCTGGCGTAGTTGGAGCGGTAGGGAGTTCCAAGTCTTGGCGGCGAGGTAAGAGAAGGATCTACCTCCGGTGGTGGTGCGGTGAATGCGGGGGACGGAGGCGAGGGCGAGGCTGGTGGAGTGGAGCTGGCCAGCGGAGGTGTGGAAGGTGAGTCTATCATTGAGGTAGGCCGGACCTGTGTTGTGGAAGGCTTTGTGTGTGTGGGTGAGTAGTTTGAAGGTAATCCTCTTTGATACGGGTAGCCAGTGTAGCTCTCTGAGGTGGGCAGAGAAGTGGTTGCGGCGTGGGACGTCAAGGATGAGTCGAGCGGAGGAGTTTTGGATACGTTGCATTTTCTTTTGTAGTTTGGCGGTGGTTCCTGCATAGAGCGCGTTGCCGAAGTCCAGTCGGCTGCTGACTAGGGTGTGGGTGACTGTTTTTCTGGTTTCTACAGGAATCCACTTGAAGATCTTGCAGAGCATGCAGAGGGTGTTGTAGTAGGAAGAGGAGACTGCGTTGACCTGCTGGGTCATGCTGAGTGCCGAGTCAAGGATGATGCCCAGGTTCCGTATTGGGTGGTAGGGGTGGGGGTGGTTCCGAGGGAGGTAGGCCACCAGGAGTCGTTCCAGGCAGAGAGGTTGCTGCCGAGGATGAGGAACTCTGTTTTGCCTGTGTTTAGCTTGAGGCGGCTTGATTCCATCCAGTTGGTGATGGTGTGAAGTCCCTTGTGGAGGTTGTTTCTTGCTATTGTGGGGTCTTTTGTGAGGGAGATGATCAGCTGGGTGTCGTCTGCGTAGGATACTATGTTGATGTGGTGGGATCGTGCGATACTGGTGAGGGGAGCCATGTAAACGTTGAAAAGTGTTGGGCTGCGGGAGGATCCTTGAGGGACCCCACAGATGGTTTTGGAGGATTCGGACAGGTAGAGCGGAAGGCGGACACTGGGTTCTGCCAGAGAGGAAAGAGGAGATCTAGTCGAGGGCCTTGCCGCGGATCCCGGTGTTGTGGAGGCGTGTTCGAAGGGCGTGGTGACAGACGGTGTTGAAAGCTGCGGAAAGGTCCAAGAGGGTGAGCGCTGCGGTTTCGCCTTTGTCTGGCATGGTCCTGATGTCATCTGTGGCAGCAATGAGTGCGGTCTCCGTGCTGTGGGTCTTGCGAAATCCGGATTGGGAGTTATCAAGCGCTTTGCTGTCTTCCAGGTAGTGGAAAAGTTGGCTGTTCACGATTTTTTCAATGACCTTCGCTGGGAAGGAGAGAAGGGAGATAGTCCAGTAGTTAATGGGGTTATCTGGATCTGCTTTGGGTTTCTTCAACAGGGCATTGACGTCGGCGTGTTTCCATCTCTCCGGGAAGGTGGCTGTCTCAAAGGAGCTGTTGATGATTGCGCAGAGGTGGGGTGCGATGATGTTGCTGGCTTTGTTGAAGATCTGGTGCGGGCAGGGGTCCGATGGGGAACCGGAGTGGATGGAGGTCATGGTGTTGATGGTGTCTTCATTGTTGATGTGGGTCCAGGAGCATAGAGGGTTGGTGTTGTTTGATGCGTTGGGTTCGTGGTTGTCTGTGGTTGGCTGATGGGTCTGGGGTACGAACTTTTCCGATCTTTCGACGGAAGTGAGTGGTGAGGGAGGTGCAGAGTTCCTGTGATGGTGAGGGTTCGTGGGAGCAGGTCCTGGGGTTGGAGAGTTCTTTGATGATGCCGAAGAGCTCTTTGTTGTTGTGGGCGTTGGTGTCTATTCGGCTTTTGTAGTTGGTTCTTTTGGTAGTGCGGATCAGCTGGTGATGTTTGCAGATGGCAGTCTTGAGGGCGGTGTGGTTGGATTCGGTGGGTGTAAGGCGCCAGGTCTTCTCCATTCTTTGACATTCCCGTTTGGAGGCCTGCAGGTCGGGGGTGAACCAGCTGGCCTTGGGTCTGTGGTGGGAGTCTGAGGGTTGTTTGAGTGGTGCGAGGGTGTTGGCGTAGTCTTCTAACCATTTGTGCAGGTAGGTGGTGGCTGTGCTGGGGTCCGGGGTCCTGGGAGGAGGTGCCTGGGTGAGGGTGGAGATCAGCTGTTCTGTTGAGATTCTGTTCCAGTAGCGACGGGGGTTTGGTGGTGAGGTGGTGAGTGACCGGCTTCTGAAAGGAAAAATGGATGCAGCGGTGGTCGGTCCATAGGAGTTCGGTGGTGTGGCTGAAGGAGACGTGATTGCTGGCTGAGAAGATGGGGTCGAGTGTGTGTCCTGCGGTGTGGGTGGGCGACGTGACGAGTTGCTTGAGGCCGAGGTTGGCGAGGTTGTCGATTAGGTTGGTGGTGTTGATATAGTTGTTGTTTTCTAGGTGGAAGTTCAGGTCGCCGAGGAGGATGTAGTCCGTTGAGGCGAGGGCTTGGGAGCTGATGGCTTTGGCGATGCCGTTGCAGACCTGCGGTCTGAGGCCTGGGGATCTATAGACCAGTGTTCCTCTGAGGGTGGTGTTGGCGTTGATATGGATTTTGAAATGGAGGTGCTCGGCGGAGCTGGTGGAGACTCTTATGGTGTTTTTGTGGACTATGGCGATTCCTCCTCCTGGTTTGTTGCTGCGGTCTCTTCTGGTGATCTTGTAGTTTTCTGGTATGGCTATGGCTATGGCTATGGCTATGTCTGGTTCCGAGGCCAAATTCATCCAAGTTTCGGTGAGGAATGCGACGTCGGGCAAGGATGTGGTCAGTAGGTCCCAGAGTTCGATTGCATGCTTGTGGACGGAGCGGGTGTTAAGCAAGATGCATCTTAGGCGGCTGTCTGAGGCTTTGAGTTGGAGCTTGGAGGTTAGGTTGCAGGTGAAATTGCAGGCTTTGCAGGAGAAGGGTCCTTTGGTGCGCATCAGAGTGGACTGGAAGCAGATAGAGGAGCGTCCTGGATTGAGGGTGTGGAGGTCATCGGCAGTGTAGTGCTGATTGGTGGTAGGGGGGCGTGTTGGCTAGGGGGTCTGGCGCTGGGTGCGGTCTTGGCGCCGACGGGCGCAGATGGGCTTGCCTTCGGCGCACCCGCTGCACGCGTCCGCTCTGCGGCAGCCATAAGAAGGGAGGTGGGAGGGAGTGGCAGCTGGGAGGAGGGAGGGATCGACAAATGGGAGAGCAGGGGGGCGGGGCAGCAGGGCTCTGAGGCGGGAAAGGGAACGGAGAATCGAGGTGGAGGGAGGGACGCGGGGACGCAGCAGCGAGGGTGTGTGGCAGAGCCGAAAAACGGGGCAAAACACAAAACTTGAAATGGCACGTGAGTGGAGCAGCGGTGTGGAGGAGCGACCTGCCTGCCAGAAGCAGGGTCAAAGGTCACTTCTTCCACCGCGCTGCGGCAGCCATAAGAGGGGAGGTGGGAGGGAGTGGCAGCTGGGAGGAGGGAGGGATCGACAAATGGGAGAGCAGGGGGGGCGGGGCAGCAGGGCTCTGAGGCGGGAAAGGGAACGGAGAATCGAGGTGGAGGGAGGGGGTGGGGACGCGGGGACGCAGCAGCGAGGGTGTGTGGCAGAGCCAAAAACCAGGGCAAAACACAAAATTTGAAATGGCACGTGAGTGGAGCAGCGGTGTGGAGGAGCGACCTGCCTGCCAGAAGCAGGGTCAAAGGTCGCTACCATTGGCATCAGTAACCGTGGGAGGCAGAATTAGCTTGTGCTATGATAGGGTACACAGAATAAGGCCTTAAATGAAAGTGGGAACAGCCAATCTAGCAGCTCAGGAGTTCCACCGATTTATAATAAAAAAACTCGCTGCTCTAAACTATAAATGAGCCCTTTAGACCTCACCTTTTTGTTAAACTGACTCCCTAAGTTAAGCGTCAATGAGGGTCATATGCGGTCATCCCTTCAATTTTAAATTTTGTAAATAGCACTCATGATTATTATTAGAAATATGAATATAATATGATGCAGAGCGTGCTGACCTGACATGGATATCTGAACACATGCCAGCAAAGGGAGGTGATGAACTAAGCAAGGAAAATGAGAAGATTTTTGTAGGTCTGTTTTTTCCCTTGTAGAGAAATGAACTTCCATGACAAGGCCACACACGGCCTGACAGTAGTGAAGGAGAACACTCAAAAGCACTTTTGCTCGCCATGATTTTCGCAGAACATTTTGAAAGAAGTGCCGCTATTGTACCACAAAGCAGCTGCCGTCATTCGTCCTTTCAGTAAGCTATCTACCCCCCATCAGTGCCACCACGATGGGAGATAGGGCACCTCACTTTGAGAAGTATCTCTCAGCGATGACAGAGACAGAACCCTTAACAAAATGCTCAATTCCGCTCAGTCTGGCAGCGGAGGAAACGCACCAATTATTTCCGACTACCAGACCCCAGCCGAGACGATAATTACAATGCAGCACCGGCTGCACCAATGGACAATTTCTATGCAGGCCTGAGAGACCCGGCCAGCACATGCGACCTGGCGACCGAGATGAAGAAATGGGGGTGCAACAAATCCATGGCTGCTACCCAGTAAAGCTCCAGGGTCAGATATTGCGGAAAGCAAAAATGGTACTGTGGGCCTGATTCACAAAGGTAACTTACACTTTTGAGCAAGCGTACCATTTTAAATAAATGATACTATTTGTCTGTATTCACAAACTGCACTTTTATAGTGACTTACACCTTCGTAGTAAATCAAGCACTACATACGTCCACCACTGGTACTGCAACACCCTCTCCTAAAAATAATGGAGGTAAGGACTTGCTACAAAAGTGTAAGTTACTACAAATGTGCTAATTATGAATTATGAAAATTAGTATACTTACTCAAAAGTGTAAGGTACTAAAAAAATGCAGTTTGTGAATAGCACTTTGCAGTACATTTTGTATTACTATTGTAGGGCTGCAAAATGTACTACAAAGTGCAGTTTGTGAATAGCACTTTGCAGTACATTTTGTATTACTATTGTAGGGCTACAAAATGTACTACAAAGTGCAGTTTGTGAATTAGGCTGTAGCTGCCATGTTGACCTTGGAACAATCCCGCTAGCTCTCTGAAGGGCGTACATCGCACCTGTAAGCCATTAAAAATGAAGTTGCTGAGTCCATGAGTGAACATAGCAGTGCTGTATGAAACGTTTCAGACTGAAAACCCAATAAGACCTGTGGACACTGCAGCAGCTTGGCACCACCTGCCCATCAAAAAGAAAAACATGCTGAGTGTGTGGTAAAGAGTATAATTTTGCCAGGGTGTGCAGATCTTCTGCTCCAAACAAACCAATAATACGCAAATGCAAGCCAACTCCAAAAAAGACTGTCAAACAGCTAGGGACCAGCTCCTAACCGCCTGGAAAAAACACTCAGACATTGATGAAGACACTGATAAACAGCAAGCTCACTTGATCTCTGCTCTAGGAAGCACCAGAGGCTGGGGCGCAAGACACAATCACAATGTGAGCTGACCATGCATAGGATTCAAATTGTCAGCCTCATAGACACAGGAGCAACTGCCTGTATATTGACCTGGAAAAACAATAAGGGCCACATGTACGAAATTCAGGTTTTGCGACTCTCAAATTGCGAGTCATAGCGACTCACAATTTGAGAGTCGCAAAACCTGATGTACAACAGTGTCAATGACACTGTTTGCTATTCCCAATAGGGTCGCAAATGACCTACCTCATGAATATTCATGAGGTAGGTCGCAATTTGCGACCCCATTGGGAATGGCCGCCCTCACAGTGATGGTGGCATGCTGGAGACAGCAGAACACCTTGTCTGTGACTGCTTTTAAATAAAGCAGTTTTTTTTTTTTTAAATGCAGCCCGTTTTCCTTAAAGAAAAACGAGATGCATTTCAAAATCAAAAATGAAAAGTTTTCTTTTCATTTTTTCAGAGCAGGCAGTGGTCCGTGGGACCACTGCCTGCTCAGGAAAAAATATTTTTGCTTCCATTCACAAAGAGGAAGGGGTCCCCTGGGGACCCCTTCCAGTTTGCGAATGGGTTAGCACCAGTTTGAAACTGGTGCTAACTGCGATTGTTTTGTGACCGCATTAGCGGTCACAAAACAATCATACATACCCTTGTCTCGCCCCTTCCTAATACCGAATCACAAAACCCAAACTGTGATTTGGTACAAAGTTATAAAATCGCAGTTTGGGCTTTGTACATCCCAAATAGCATTTTTCAAGTCGCAAATGTCCTGATTCGCCGTTTGCGACTTGAAAAATGCTTCGTACATCTGACCCTAAATTTCATCAGCCCGGCCCAGCACTGATTACTACATGCACGAAGGTCAATGCCTACAGACGCACATTACCACTCAACAGTGATTACATATTTGTTACAGAAGGCTCTCAACACAGCCAGTCCATCATAGCCTGATTATTTGTTACCCATACTGATAGCAATGCACATCAGTTACAAGGTGGCAAAATCACTGCATCTGATAGACTTTAATGTTTTGGTTTATAATGCAATGTAGAATGCATGCTTCAAGTCTATATCAATGTTTTCAGTGAAAAGGATGACTTAAAAGGAAGAGAATCAAATTGTATACGTATACTTCAATCCAACACATAGCACTCCGGCTCCAATGGATTCCCCTTCTGTGTAAAAGGAACAGTTGAGCGAGAACTGAACAAATTCAAAGCATTGGGGCCATTTAACAGGGAGAAGGTCCATCCCATAGGTATCAAATGTAGTAGTTGCCCAAAAACCGAAACAACTTGGTAAGCTTAGGATTCGCGTGGACATATGAATGCCTAACAGAGAAATTAAGAGCAATCATCTCATTACCCAGAATCTCAACAACCTCATAGCAGAGATGAACAGAGGCGAGTGGGTCTTTAAAATTGATCTCAAGGCCAGATATCAATAACTATCTGTGGACAAGGCCTCCAGGTACATTATCATGTGTTTTAGCTATGTCAGTCTCCAAAGACCTCAACAGGATATAAAGCGCCATAGGGGCGTTTCAAAACTGTATACAAAAGGTGCTTTCAGGACTTCAAGGCATGGTCAATGTCAATGAATACATTGTAGTCTATACACCATAACTGAGCAACATTATGACTGCCTTTGAGGACTATGGAAAATAATATGTGAAAGTGTACTGACACTACACCATACCAAGTGTGAACTCCTCACATCTTACATTTTAAGTTACAAGTTCTTTTCTGAAGGGGTTGGTCTCAATCCAAAGTTTGTGACAAAAAACAGTATCATCACCCCAAAATGTCTCTGAAGTTCAGATGTTATTGAGGATGATAATGTCCTGTGGCAGGTTCATTCAGAATCTAACATCACTAATAAATCTGCTGTGCAACCCACTGTCCAATGCCACATGTATCATGATCAAGAGAAGGCTTTTCAAAAGACGAAAGATGTACCATTAGCCCAGAGATTCTATGATCCCTCCTGTCCAACTGAACTATCAGTTGATGCTAGCCCTATCAAACTAGAGGAGGTCAGCAACAAAAGAATGAACAATGAGCTGTGGTAGCATAAGCCAGTCGGCACCACCTGAAAGCAATCAGGTACATTTACATATGGAACAAGAGGCAATGGCAATCCAGCGTAGTTGCAGACATTTTCACATGTATCTGTACAGAAGTCATTTCCACTTGTGCATTTATCACAAACCTTTAGTTTTATTGTTCCAGAGCTCTGCATCCATCCAAGACACACTCAGTGAGCAAAAAGGAATGCTTCAATTACAAGTGTATTTGTTTGAGATTGTATACAAGCCTAGGCAAGTGAATCCAAGGATGAACATTGCCTCCCAGTCAAAGAGGTAAGTAAAGGTGCCATCCTGAAAACAACTGGTGATCTGTGTCATTTACGCAACCCTGTTGCATTCTGGAGGTCAACACCACATACAGCCTATTTTTAACGTATGGAATGAATTGTCTTTAATTGGAGAAGGAGTGTTGTTGAGAGGTAATTGGATAGTCAGATCCAACTAACTTGTTCCTCAAATATTTAAGCTGGCTCACGCTAAAAACCTTAAAACATTTCTGGCAAAAGGTCTGCTTCCCAGGTTTAAACTTGCTTGTTGAGAGCATGGTAGTGAACTGTCTGTCAAACCATCCCACAGGGCTGTCAGAACCACTACATTGATCATCTTCAAAGAACTATCACCCATCCCGTTGTTACACAAGTGCTGGCTTCACCAGTTTTCAAGATGGGAGGCATCTACTTCTCATTGTTGATGACTACAACAAGTACCCTGATGTAGAGTTAGGGCAGTCAACACCAGCTGACAAATTAATACCCCTGCCACTAGGCCGCTGTTTCAAGGCTGTGAAGTTCTAGTCTACTTCCTCTTCCTCAACATTAAAACCAGAAGATCATGCCCAGGTGGTCCAAATAAATGGAGAGGTTTATGCGAATCCTGAATAAACTCCTCTGCATCTTTCAGCTAATAAAAGACAATGTGGGGTAGACAGTGTATGCAATAATAATGGAATATCAAACCACATTTCACATATCCACTAAGAACTTTCCAGCATCAATGTTGTTCAGTCGTCACCACACTGACTCTGTCTTCAGCACTTCCTCTTAGAATATTACAGTAACCACCCATGAACCAATTCAACAAGGGTGAAGGATAACTATTAATAAACTTAGTAAAATAGGGCATGGAAAAGTCAGAGAGCTAGCACTGCCTCCTTCTACATGATCATTTCCTCTAGCATCATCTTCTCATGGGCCAATAGAAGGAGCACCAGCTGAGCATCCGCAAGGGTATAAAGGATCTTGTTAGTATAATTCTGGGGCCGAAACTTCCAACTTTATTGGACCCTAGAGAACAGAAAACTGCCAATGGTAACAGATTAGTATGTTTCACCACATACAATACACACAGTAATGAAATAAAAACAGTGATCAATCTACATTGAACTCTTATTCAGGATGAGACAGAAGCATCTGAAAAAACACTGTGTGCCATCAAGAGAGATATAAGCAACCGGAACTAAATCAGGGCTCTACAGGGCCGGACAGTCATGCACAAATCAATTTTGCCCCTATTGTGGCCCATTTTTAGTGTGGCAGGTTCAAAGCTTGTGACCTGATGCAAGAGACTAAAGAATTCACACATGAAGGCAGGAGGTTCTGTTTGAGGGGCTTCACAAACTGTAAAAAGCACTCATGTAATCCACATGTTGATTAGCTCTTGTGACTTGATCTATGTGGGACAAACCAGACAAAAGATACATTTGAGAATGCTACAGCACTGTAGTCGGGTGTGTGGTGAAACACCGGAAGCCCCTCTAATTGAACATTTCAGGACCACAGACTATCAGCCCAGTGAAACCAGATGGCTAGTTCTTGAGAAAGTCACAGAGAACTCTGGAGTTTGACATCTTAATGACACCCTTAATCTAGGGGAGTGTAAAAAGACCCACATTTTGGGCACAGTTGATAGTGGCCTAAATAAATACGAAGAAATTAGCAGGCAGGTAATGAACTATAGTAGTGGCTAACTCAATATGGCAGCTCTCTTATACGGTTAACATTAGGACTTGCAAACTTTGCCTGTCAGCAGTATGTTGAAGGCCAGTGGACTTTCATTGTTTCCTCTGTGTGCATTAGACTCAACAATGTACATGTAATCTGCAGCATCTCTTCATATCACTATCCTTAAGCACCTTTTACTTAGGACACTACAATGTACATGTAGTAAATTGCAGCAATATGTATTTCGCAATTAGTATACAAAACATTAATCTTGTGAAATCCTGCTATGTCAAATGTGACACACAGTCACATTATCTAATTTTGTTTATGGCATTAGTTTGCAAGCAGAAACAGGCTCAATCCACAAGGCTTCAAAGTATGTACAATAGAAGTATGATTGATCCACTTTAAACCTACGGGGAAAGAAATATTCCATCTTGTTCACACAGTGAATTATAGTTAGTTTGCAATCCCTGTGCGATCTACTGAGTGGCCATCTTGGGTGGAGGTGATACGTTGTGTCCACACCCAGCCGCGTGCACAGTGAGGTGCCTCAGGGCTGGCTTTAGCGTTGGTGGTGTCCAGTGCAACAATGTTTGCTGGCGCCTCTCCCCCATAACCACCTCCGCCATGGATTCTCTCACTACCACCCTTTAATAGTGCCCCTCAAGTCTCCATAACCACTCCCTCTGATGCTTCTAATTAGTTTTATACTACCACTCATACCAGTGTAGTGTGTATGAGCACTTTACATCACACACACATTACAAAGAGACAATCATTTGTGTGTGCCAGACAGTGTATACAAAATGTTCCATTGTACAGAGGACTACAAGTTGCAGGCGCCACATGTTATCCATACTGGTAGGCAGTATAGTTTAGAAGTGCTTGGTCTGGAGAGGTCCAAACTCAGAATTTAAATGGTAACACCATGGGTGGGGGTTCTCTTTAATAATAGAAATTGATTCCTACATAAATGATTCCTTTTTGCAACATTAGGAGAGTGAAAGACTGTGGAAAAATCATATCGCTCAAATCTATACAGTTTGCATGCAGCTCTTGACAGTTATTAGCTCACTGATCAATATTAGGATTTTAACGTATTAACTGCAAGTAATAAAAGAATCTCTCTGACAAAAGCAGTAACCAGTAAAAATAATAACCAAAAACTTTCTCCATGAACTGTGCTTTTGTGGTCTGTGTGGCACACGCTGTTTGCAACAGGTATATTAACCCTCTACGCTACCTTATGATGAGTAAAAACGTCCCCTAGACAAAACTCCATCTCTCTCCAGAAAAAACATTAATCACCGGCGTTATCTTGACATTTTTATTGTTGCCTGAAATTTGCTGTGGGCAAGGAATGTAGCAGCAGGTGCTTTTAAAAAGATAATATAATTGCAAACAGGCGCCCCACCCAAAGTCAGCACCCGGTGCGATGGCACCGGGCGCACCGCCCTAGAGCCGGCACTGACGTGCTCATCTATGTACTCTTCCTAGTGGCCTTGTCCTCTATTCTTCCAGGCGTGCACAGAGAGTTAAAATACCTGCACTGAAGGCCTGAATTTCATTTCGGCTCTGTAAGCCTACTGAAAATCTAACTATATGCCAATTTTATATCATTTAGAACCAACCATGAGGATGCAAAGACTTTACAATTATCCACCACTTGAAGTATTCAATAGAGGAGAGTGGAGCAGGGCTTTCGCCTATTGACACATTTAGATGTTGTCTGTGGATTATCCAATGAGACCTCTGTTTATTTTCTCACTCGATAGGTCTACCTACTGCAGCCTTCACCTTCTGAATTATTTAGCAAATAAGAGCAGCAGCCATATTTGATCTGCAGGATGTGTTTAACTGTCCAGCAAACACCTTGAGATTTCGATACAAAGGGCTAAAGTTTTTTCTATTCAAAACACATTTTTATGTAATAGTAACATCGTGAAGGTGACCTTTTGGAACGCACGGACACTTTCACCCGTGAACTAATCAAATTACAATATTGGTAATCGGTACACATGGTGATAATATACTATCCACTTTGACTCATAGGAGGCCTCAATTTGTGGACCTTAAGAGGACTCTGTCAGATGATTAACTGTCAGGTTGTATTAATGGGGTCGAAACATCGATGAGTATATCTGTCTGTATCACACCTGTGGGCTGGCATTTAAAGAATATATTTATGATTGAATGTGCCCTCATTTTTGTATATTTTTAAGTGGACAGACTGAAGAAACACATTTTAACATCTGGTGTATATATGTTTCAATTCATGCATACGTTTTGTGCACAATCACTTTATATACATTGGGCACCATTTCAAGTTCTGGTGTTTCCCTAGCGAGAATAACTAGTCTGAGGCAAAATACATTTTCTATTAACGAAACTTCTTTCTGTTGTTTATGTGTACACATGTATTCCAGATACTGGGTGATCCTTTATGTACGGACTCAGTCAAATTGATATATATTGTAAAATTGATCTGACAGAACTGTATTTTTTGCCATATAACCAGTGCTTAATTTGAGCCGGTGGTGGCCGATGGGGGACACTGGCACTTATTTTTAGGGGCCAGCACTTATTTTCCTGCATTAGGCATTTATTACGAGCAAAAGACACGTGTGGGAAAGACGGATGACGAGAAAGATGGAAAAGAGTAACAAAGGGGGAAAGCAGAAAGCTGCAAGAGTGAGTTGGAGGGGCAGGGAGTGGTTGTAAATGGATTAAAGAGGCCCAAGATGGCTTCAGGATTATGCTGCTCAGTATTCTGTGCTCGCACATTTAATTGCAGCAGCCGCGTGTTTCAGTGGAGAGCTTTGGGTACCAGCACGATGTTATATACAAATTAAGCAGTGCATATAACATTATTAACCGAGTTTCTGAGACACATGTACTCTGTTGTGCAATCACTGGTTTCCAGACTAACACCTAGCAAAGTTATGGTTTTTGTTTTGCATTAGCTTTTCCTCAGCATGCACAATACAATTACACACTGTAGAACTGTGCAATTGCACATTTTATCATTTTTTGTTGTTGTGGTGAAATATTTTTTCGCCATTTGTAAAACTCCATCCACAGCACCACCTTGAGGGTGTCCTTATCACCCTCCCACCATATAAAGGGATATTCTGCAGCTCGCTACTAGTGTAATCTCCAACCTAACCCAGGATAGGAAAGTTGGTGACGTGTTTGTGGGCATTTACAAACCTTTAAGGCAAACCTTGCTTTCAGCCATTACACACTTTTGAATGAGATTTGTTCGCATGTAATATTTTGCAAACATGATGTTATAGTTCACTGGAGTAATCTAGTCTACGTCTTCTAGGTTACCTTTTTTAGGTCTCAGCTAGACAGCACATGCGCGGCCTCGAAAAGACATGTGGTATTCAATCTGTGGGCTTCAGCCCGCCCACAGGCTTCCCATTTGCAGTCTCTATCGTCTCTTACCTATTCTTTGTTCCCATTTGTTCATGATATGCATTTGTCATGCCTCTTCCTGTGTTCACCACTCCCCGAGAGCAACAACCAGTTACATTATCCTTCCACTGCTTGCATTTTAGGAACTTCCTTTTTCTTTCTTTAAGAGCCCACCTCAGGAGCAGTTGTGTATTCACTCACTCTGAGTACTGTATCGTTTCACCTTCTCTTGTTTTCATCTATGTATTATCCTTTTGTCACTTTGTCACCGGGTGGTGTATTCAATTGCTCCGAGCGATTCAACCTAATTAGTGCCCGTCCGCTGCTCCTGATGTGATTGAGGTATAATTTAGTTTTTTTAATCTCGAGGTACTATTTTGTTTTTTTTAACTTCTAGTGCCCTGCAAACAGAAGGAAGCAGACGCTGACCTCCTGGTCAGCTTCTGCTGCCCTCCCCAGCTCCTCTGGCAGCTGCTGCTTTTGCCTCTGCCTTGCCTGGGAACGAACTGAGAGCCTGCCTGACTCTCAGTTTGAGGCCCACCTCCACCCACAGACTCCTACCTGCGCCACACCCCTGGTGGTCTAGTGGCCATCGACAAGTAGGTGTCTCTCACTATCTCTCCTTTACTCCTGCTTCTATACTTCTGCCTTTTCTTTCACTTGTTTTTACTTTTGGCTTCTTCCACCTCTTTTCTCTTTTTCTGTCTTTTCCTTGACGCCCTCCCTCCCGCGCCACTCTTGCCCCTGTGGCTCCATTCCCCTCCACGTGAAGCACCGTTCCCGCCCTCCCGCCTCCAAGCTGACCGGACCCCCGCCCCTTCTTAATGGCGGCCACAGCGCAGTGAGAGGGCAACTACACTGAGCTTCTGGCCAGCGTCTGCTGTCCTCCCCAGCTTCTCTGCCTGTTGCTGCTGCCTCTGCCTTGCCTGGGAACGAACTGAGAGCCTGACTGACTCTCAGTTCGAGTCCCTCCTCCACCCGCAGGCTCCTGCCTGCGTCTCATCCCTGATGGTCTAGTGGCCATCGACAAGTAAGTTTCTCTCTCTATCTCTCCTTTACTCCTGCTTCTATACTTCAGCCTTTTCTTTCACTCGTTTTTACTTTTGGCTTCTTCCATCTCTTTTCTCTTTTTCTGTCCTTTCCTTGACCCTCTTCCTCCCGCACCGCTCCTGCGGCCCCTTCTCGCTCACCCCCATGACCCTCCACCACCTCAACACTGGATGTCTCAGCAACTGCTGCACCACATCCCCCAAGGACACCCATGGACCTATTTTGTACAGGAACTGCAACTTCAGTGCCGGCCACATCAAGCAGAAGGTACTCCACACACACGGAAACACTAACACCCACCACAACTCCATCAACTGCCTCCTCCTGAATATTCGCTCTCTCCACAAGCATATCACCGAACTCTGGGACTTGATCGACACCGCCCGACCGGACATCACCTTCCTTACCTGGACCAACCCCACCACGGCACTGGACATCACCATGGCCATCCAGGATGGATACAGTATCCTAAGGAGGGACCAGCCCTCTCGCCCGGGCAGGGGATTCGCCACCGTACACAAGTCCTCACTACGTATCAAGGCCAACTCAGAAGAACAGTGCACCACCATGGAACACCTTCACTTCCTGGTCCACAGCGATCACAACTCCTCCATCTGTAGCACCCTGGTCTACAGACCACCCAGCCCCCGCCCAGCATTCATTGACAACATTGTAGACATCGCCACCCCATGCCCTGGCGTCCAATGACTACCTCCTCTTTGGCGGCCTGAATTTTCACCTCAAGGACTGCAGCGATCCAAACACCACTGCTCTACTTGACAACCTCGACACCCTCGGCCTCAAGCAGCTGATCACTGCACCCACACAAATAGCAGGACACACACTGGACCCCATCTTCACTTCAAGCAACCGGATTACCAGCAAGACCATCTCCACCCCAGACTGGACCAACCACCGCTGCCTGCACTTCACCATCACCACACCCAGTAGCCGCATCCATGCCTCTTGACAACCCACAGTAAATAGAACGAAATAACCAATGAGCAACTCACCACAACTCTCTCCAAATCCCTCTCTCCGATGACGCCAACACCACAGCACGCAATCTCAACACATGGATCACCGAATGCACCAATACTCTAGCCTCCCCTCCGTCTGACATCGGCCAAGCGCATACTAAAGAAAGCCAGCTGGTTCACAACCGAACTCCAAGAATCCAAATGCACCCGCAGGCGCCTAGAGAAAAAAATGGAGTAATAGCCAAATCAGCGAAGACCTCGCCTCCTTCAAAGCTGCAACTGCCATCCACCGATGACATGCAAGAAAAAACGCAGTCTGGGAACGAATCAACTCTTCCACACACAACACAAAGGAACTTTTCTCAGTCATCAATGAGTTCACAAATCCCCCCTCCAAAGCCACCAGCATTCCCCTGCCGCAAGACTTCTGTGACAAACTTTCTTCCACCGCATGATCCAAGACATCTACAACAGCTTCCTCCCAGAAAACCAACCCAGCACCAGAACCTACGACTGACCCACCCCCCCCGAAACTCACCCAGACCATCCACTGCTGGCCCACGCTCACCACAGAGGAAACAGAAAGCATCATGAACAGCACCCACTCCGGAGCCCCCACGGACCTTTTACCGCACCACATCTACATCAGAGTTAGCACATCCATTGACCCTGAGCTTTGGAACATGATAAACGCTCCATCAACACTGGCACCTTCCTGGAGGACTTGTAACACACCAAAGTATGCCCTCTCCTGAAGAAACCCTTGGCCGACCCATCAGAACTAAGAACTTTCGTCCCATCTCGCTGCTAACCTACATAGCCAAAGTACTTCAGAAACCCATCAACACACAACTACGAAATTTAATTGAGGTCAACAACTATCTGGACAGCTCCCAGTCCGGGTTCTGCAGCAACCACAGCATGGAGACAGCGCTTCTTGTAGCCACCAATGACATCCAATCACTTCTAGACAGCAGCCACACCACAGCACTCATACTCCTTGACCTCTCAGCGGCCTTCAACATGGTCTCCCACAGCATACTATGCACCAGACTCCATGACGCAGGAATCTGCAGAACAGCCCTGAAATGGATCCACTCCTTCCTCTCCAGAAGGACTCAGAGGGTCAGGCTCCCTCCCTACACATCTAAACCCACAGGAGTCAGCTGCAGAGTTTCCCAAGGATCCTCTCTGAGTCCAACTCTTTTCAACATATACATGATCCCACTCGCAGCCATCGCCAAAAGCCACGGAATGAACATCGTGTCATACGCCGATGACACACCACTCATCATTTCCCTCACTGAAGACTCAGACACAGCCAAAAGGAACTTCCACTCAGGAATGGAAGACGTCCCCACCTGGATGAGAGAAAGTTGCCTCAAGCTCAACTCTGACAAGTCAGAGCTCATCATTTTCGGAAACACCACCTCAGCATGGGATGACTCCTGGTGGCCCACATCTCTCAGCATCCAGCCTTCACTGACTGAGCACGCCCACAACCTAGGCATCATCCTTGACTCCTCCCTATCTATGACCTGACAGGTAAACTCAGTCACCTCCTCCTGCTGGCAAACCCTCCACAAACTCTGGAAAATTTTCAAATGGATACCAGCAGACTGCCGCAGGACAGTCACCCATGCCTTAGTCACAAGCAAGCTCGACTACAGCAACGCTCTTTACACTGGCACCACGATGAGAAACATCAATAATCTGCAACTCATCCAGAACGCCTCCGCCAGACTTGTACTTAACCTCCCATGCCAAGAACATATCTCCCAGCACCTGGGTCCCGATAGAAAAACAAATCACCTTCAAGCTACTCACCCACACATACAAAGCCATACACAACATCGGACCGGCCTACCCGAATCGCATCTCCTTCCACACCCCCGCCAGATCCCTCCGCTCCACTCAACTGGCTCTGGCCACTACCCCTTACATTTGAAAAACCACCGCTGGAGGAGGATCCTTCACCTACAATGCAGAAAAGAACAACCTGCCCCTGTACCTCAGACAAAGCCCATCGCTCACCATCTTCAGGAAGAACCTCAAGATGTGGCTCTTCCGATGAGGCTCCATCCTCCCCCCCCAGCACCTTGAGAACCTCAGATTGATTGATTGACTGCCAAAAAAATGCCCAGCAGGACAAAGTAAATTGAAAAGTTTTATTTTTTATTGCTAACTTTCTTTTATTTTACCAACTATTCTTGTCTCACTTTCCACTCATGTTTTCTTATGTTTTTTCTCATGTGCGCTGTTCTCAAAAGATGAACTGTCCACCCCGATAACCCACTTTATCCCACACCAATCCACCACACCCCAATACAGTCCACTCCAACCCACCCCACTTCAATCCCCCGAACCCACCCCAATCTAATCTGGTCCACTCCAATTTACCACCTCTAATCAAAAACAATCGTCACCATTCTGAAACAAGCTGCCCCACTCCAATCAAAACAATCTGCCCCACTCCATTCCAAAAAAATCTAACCCACTGCAAACCAAAACAATTCGTCCCACTCCTATCCAAAACAATCTGCCCCACTCCATTTCAAAATAATCTGCCCCACTGCAATCCAAAACAGTCTGCCGCACTCCAATCCCCAAAAATCTGCCCCACTCCAATGCGCCACACAGCAGTCTGCCCCACTACAATCAAAAACAGTCCGCCCCACTCCAATCTGCCCCACTCCCCTCCAATCCACCTCACCCTAATCCAGTCCACCTCACTCAATCCCAATGTACCCCATGCCAATCCACCCCACTCCCATCCAGTCAACTCCACACCAACCAAATTCACCCTAATACAATCTGCCCCATTCCAAAACAATCTGCCAATTTCAATCCAAAACAATCTGGCCCACTCCAATCTGACCCATTCCAATCCAAAACAATCTGCCCCACTCAAGTCCCAAACAATCTGCCCCACTTCAATACAGAACAACCTGACCCACTCCAACTCATTTCAATCGGCCCACTCCAATCTGGCCCACTCAAATCTGTCTCACTTCAATCCAAAACAACCTGCCCCATTCCAGCCTGCCCCACTCCAATGTCAAACAACCCACTCCAATCCAAAACAGTTTGCTCTACTCCATTCCATTCCACCTCACCTCAACCTAATCCAACTCACTCAATCCCAATTCACCCCACTCCAATCCATCACAAACCACCCACTACAACCCACTCCATCCCACATCAATCCAATCCACCCCAATCCAGCCCAGCACTCCAATCCAATACACCTCACCTCAATCCACAATACCCCAATCCACTACAGTCCACCCCACCCCACTTCAATCTACCTCACTTCAGCCCAATCCACCCTACTGCAGTCCGATCCACCCTTCTCCAATCCAACCCACCCTACTCTAATCCAACCCACCCTACTACACTCCAATCCAACCCACCTCACTCCAATCCAATGCACCCCACTCCGATCAAGTCCAATCAAGTCCACAGCTACCCAGTCCAACTCACTTCAATACAATCCACATCACCCCAATATGATCCACTTAATCCACCCCACTCAGTCCAATCCAGTCTAAATTAATCCACCCCACTCCAGTCGAATCCACACCAATCCAAACCACCTTAATCTACCCCACTTCAATCCAGTACACCACTCTCCAATCAATCCACCCCACACCAATCCAGTCCATCCGACATCAATCCAGTCCACCCCACTCCACTCCAGTTCAATCCAAGCCACCCCACCCCAGTCCAATGCATCCCAGTCCAGTCGACCCCATCCCATCCCAATCCAATCTACCCCACTCCAATCCATCTCCTCCAGTCTACCCAACCCCAATCCACCCCACCCCATTTCAATCCACTCTACCTCAATCCACCCCTTTCCAATCCACCTCACTCCACTCCAGTCCACCACACTCTACCCCAATCCAGTCCACCCCATTCCAGTTCAGTCCACTGCACTCCAATCCAATCCATCCAGGCTACCCCACTTCAATCCACCCCACTTCAACAAAATCCCCTCCACTCCAATCCACCCCACTATATCCATTCAGTCCACCCCACTCCAATCCATCCACCCCATCGTACTCCAATCCACCCCCACCTCCATGCAATCACAATCTACTGCAATCTAATCCAACAAACCCCATGCCAATCCAATATACCCCACCCAAATCCAATCCACCACACTTGGTCAAATCCACCCCACCCTATCACTCCAATCCAAATCACCCACCCAATCCAATCTGATCCACCCCACTCAAATCCACCCAAATCCCATCCACCTCACTTCATTTCAATCAACCCCACTCCAATCCAATCCAGCCCACACCTATCTACCCCACTCCACTCAAGCCACCCCAATAACCCCACTACCTCAATTCACTCCAACCCACTTCACCCTATTCCATCCCACTGCACTCTACAACACTCTCTACCACTGAATCCTACTCCTCTTTACTCAACTCTACGACACTCTGATCCTCCTACTCCACTCTACAACAACCTGACAAATCCATTCTGATACTCAAATCCCCCACTCCATTCTGACATTCCAAGCCACTAACCTTTAGCCATGCTGAACAGGATCCACACTGGTGTACAACACGGCAAAACAAAGCCAATAGCTCCTGTATAGGCGAGACCTATTGGCTTTGCCAGTGCTTGTTTGGAATTCCGTCCTACTCCGTGCATCAGCTGAGACCACCTTACACCACCCGTAACGAATCCTGTCCAGATCACAAGCCCCGGCCCAACGCACCTTCTTGGCTTCATAAAGCCTTCCTTTAAAATACTTGTTTTAATCCTGACCTCGGAGTCACAGCTGATAAACAAGAAAGAGACTGAGAAATTCAAACACAAACTGGATGCAGATGATAGAGGGTGTGGTTCTGGGCAATTTTTAACAGCATCATTTAATTTCAAGTCTGTGAAAAAGTTTCCCAAACCACAGATTGCGTGACAGCCAGTAACCCAAGCAGCACTGCTCTATTCTCTCTGTCCTGTTCTGTCATCACGTTCATTTCACTGTCTTAATAACATTTTTCACAGGTAGCTCTGTGCGCTCTTGTCAGAAGAAGTGTTTGTTTCATTCCTATTACCTTCCACTCAAATACACTGTTGGTATGAAAATGTAAAAAAGGAAGGCTTGTGTTAAAACATGTATGCACATAATGTGGCACCCGTTGACATCAAGTAAACTTCCTAATGTGAAGACTCCTATTTTGTTACCAAATATATTACCGTTAATTGTGCATGAACACCCACTTTCTTGAAATAATGATTAAACCGTTGTACATATGACAAATCAAAAAGTCTTGTAATCTTAATGTTTCAAAGATCTAATTTAATACTCATTCCCACAGACTAATCACCCCTTCTACATCAGTAACATAATGCCATAAATCCAATTTCATCAGCCAATCTCCTTCCGGATTAATTATATAAATTGGAGTCGTTCCAACATAATCCACAATCTATTTAGTTTGACCACAATTGTTCTCATAATCTTTATCATCTCCTATAGTTCAAGTGAAGATCCATAGTAACACAGAGTTATCCAAATTCTTTACAACGACCTTACAGCCAACACGTGTTTCGTCACTTGACTTCCTCAGGGCTGGAATACAGTCGCTTTTCTTATTTAAGTGGTTCTGGAACCCAAGAGTCATCGAAAAAGACATTGAGTATATTCAGTATGATGATAATAAAATCATTAAACGGATAAGTAGAACAGTGGTGCCAACGTGAGAACCTTATCCAAGCAGAAACTTGTGACTGAATTAGTAACACAAACCAAAATTACTATAAAAGAATACTAAGTTATTAGAACTTCGTTATATAATACTAGCACAATAAAAGAGGCGCGCTTAGATCGCGTTTTTTAATATAACACAGTTATTGGTTGGAGAGTGGTGAATTTAATTATTTTCTGCTGAGTAGATACATCAATATTAATTAGATAATGACTGGCAAATGGAAAGAAGGTATAAACAAATTATATAAATAAATCTCTCTCATTACAGGCTAATAAAACTTTCTGGTGGTCTATATCTGGACCGAGTGAAAGAAAGGCTGTAGATCTAATGTGACAACGGAAGTATCAGTAAAGTGGAACTTTACCTTACGTAGTTTATACTTTGGAATATTTTGAGGTAACATGCGACCGGGTTCCACCTCCCGGGTTATTTTTGACTATCGAGGGTGCACTGGTCTGTTTATTTGTTGTGTGACAACGAATGGGTTATAACCGGATTGAGTTTTCTATCTATAAGGACACATGCGGTGCTGGCACTATGCTCCTTGCTCTCTCTACACTTTTTGACAATGTGATTTTTAGTGCATGTTGAGGACAGTCACATATTGGGTGCTTGTATGGATTAGGATTAGTATTCTTTTATAGTAATTTTGGTCTGTGTTACTAATTCAGTCACAAGTTTCTGCATGGATAAGGGTCTCACGTTGGCACCACTGTTCTACTTATCCGTTTAATGATTTTATTATCATCATACTGAATATACTCAATGTCTTTTTCGATGACTCTTGGGTTCCAGAACCATTTAAATAAGAAAAGCGACTGTATTCCAGCCCTGAGGAAGTCAAGTGACGAAACACTTGTTGGCTGTTAGGTCGTTGTAAAGAACTTGGATAACTCTGTGTTACTATGGATCTTCACTTGAACTATAGGAGATGATAAAGATTATGAGAACAATTGTGGTCAAACTAAATGGATTGTGGATTATGTTGGAACAACTCCAATTTATATAATTAATCCGGAAGGAGATGGACTGATGAAATTGGATTTATGGCATTATGTTACTG
This sequence comes from Pleurodeles waltl, assembly GCF_031143425.1. Lineage (NCBI taxonomy): Eukaryota > Metazoa > Chordata > Amphibia > Caudata > Salamandridae > Pleurodeles > Pleurodeles waltl. Next base: position 1,394,986,707 of record NC_090446.1, on the reverse strand, counting down.
ATGTAGAAGGGGTTATTAGTCTGTGGGAATGAGTATTAAATTAGATCTTTGAAACATTGAGATTACAAGACTTTTTGATTTGTCATATGTACAACGGTTTAATCATTATTTCAAGAAAGTGGGTGTTCATGCACAATTAACAATTAATATATTTGGTAACAAAATAGGAGTCTTCACATTAGGAAGTTTACTTGATGTCAACGGGTGCCACAGTATGTGCATAAGTAGTCTGACTGTTCTTACAGTCAGTATTTGGGGTTAGGGTGTATTCCCCATAGTAGTGCACCGTTGTAAACAGATACGTTAGTATTTAATTTACTTTTGAACTTACTCTTGAGCTATTTCCTTGGTGCACCGTTTTCCTCTTTAAATACACCTCTTAAATTACTAATTGTGTTAAAACATGTTTCAGAGCATGAAAGGGCTCCGTGAGACAGGCAGCTCACACAGGACATCACCCAACACCGTTTTATGAACTTCAAAGCAATGCATTCTCCCAAGAATGTCTGTTGTTACCATTAGTAGCCCTAATAGGGATCTCATAAAAGCATCCAGCCGGACTTGTGATTAGGTGAGCAGAGCTGGTGCCCAAAGCACTGGTCAACAGAGGTTGAGCGTAAGCGTACCATCTCTTGTATAAGGATACTTCTTCTGTGGGCTTCCAGCTATTTAATTTGTTAGTTTCAGTGTCATTTAAAAATCCTTCCTTGCTAGTGGTCAGTCATGCCTCTTTGTCTCTTTCTTTCTTCTGTGTGGGAGCAGGGACCAACTACTGTCCAGTTACGCTGTATCGTGTTTATCTGGTCTGTAGGGGACTTTTTATTTACTTTGTTTCCTGCTCCTGACCTGGGAAGCTTCCCTTTTCATTCCAGGAGCATTCTTCCCCTGAGCTTAGCTGTATACAAGGCTATAAATCAGGCTGTTATCTTGGTCTCATTTGGTCTTTGTGGGTCTCTGCACCCTCTCTCAGCTGCCTGGCTCCCGCCCTTCCTTGGCTTGGGTTTTCTTTACCAAGTGTGCCTGCCTGTGTGCTGAGAGCAAGGATCACTTGTAATTGCTTATAGCCTAGGCACCCAGCAATACCAGGGCTCCGCAATCCTTAAGAGATAGTGCCCACATTTGCTCCATACTGGGGTCCCACTCACAGCTCCATCAGTGCACCTCAGTCCACACACTCCAAGCCCTCAGACGTGCCAGTGCCAGGAACCTCACACATGCTGTCTGCCAGAGCACCTCAGTTCTTGTAGTCAGTACACTCTGCTGCTCCAGTACTGGGACCACAGGAGCAGCTCCATGGGTGCACTGCAGTTCACACACTCCAAGCCCTCACCCGTGCCAGTGGCAGGAACCCCACACACGCTGTCTTCCAGAGCACCTCAGTTCTTGCAATCAATACACTCTGCTGCACCAGTTCTGGGACCTCGGGCTAAGCTCCAACAGTGCATTGCAGTTCACACACTCCAAGCCCTCAGCTGTGCCAGTGGCAGGGACCCCACACACGCTGTCTGCCAGAGCACCTTAGTTCTCGCAGTCAGTACACTCTGCTGCTCCAGTACTGGGACCCCGGGCACAGCTCTATCATTGCACCACAATTCACACACTCCAAGCCCCTCAGCCGTGCCAGTAACCCCACACACGCTGTCTGCCAGAGCACCTCATCTCTCCCAGTCAGTACACTCTGCTGCTCCAGTACTGGGACCTCAGGTGCAGCTCCATCAGTGCGCCGCAGTTCACACACTCCAAGCCCTTAGCTATGCCAGTGCCAGGAACCCCACACATGGTGTCTGCCAGAGCACCTCAGTTCTCATAGTCAGTACACTCTACTGCTCCAGTACTTGGACCTCGGGTGCAGCTCCATCAGTGCACCACAGTTCACACACTCCAAGCCCTTAGCTATGCCAGTGCCAGGAACCCCACACATGGTGTCTGCCAGAGCACCTCAGTTCTCATAGTCAGTACACTCTACTGCTCCAGTACTGGGACCTCAGGCGCAGCTCCATAAGTGCACCACAAGTTCACACACTCCAGGCCCTCAGCCGTGCCAGTGCCAAGAGCCCCACACACACTGTCTGCCAGAGCACCTCAGTTCTCACAGTCAGTACACTTTGCTGTTCTAGTACCGGGACTTCGCGTGCAGCTCCATCAGTGCACCTCAGTTCACACACTCCAAGCCCCTCAGCTGTGCCCGTGCCCAAATCCCACACACGCTGTCTGCCAGAGCACCTCAGTTCTCACAGTCAGTACACTCTGCTGTTCCAGTGCTAGGACCTCATGCACAGCTCTGCCACCTCATTTCTACTCCGGCGAGGTCACTTCCTTTCCTATCATGGAACCCTCGCTCATATACATTCCATTACAGCAGCTCAATTCTAATATTCAGTCCCACTGCCAAGCCAATACTAGACTCAAATGAGCAAAACACAGCTCAGCCAGTGCATCAGAAGTCTAACATCCAATGCCACTGTTGATGGGAACCACCACCGCTCTGCCAGAATCCATCAATTCTAACATTCAGTGCACATTTCTTCTCAGTATTAAGGCTCACACAGACACCCATTTCAGGACTCCTTACTTCTGTTGTTCAGAGGCAATGCCACTCCCATACTGGGCCCTACTCACAGCTTTACCAGGGTACCACCAGGCTAATACTCTACAACAGTGGCACGCCAATACTAGATTCCACACATAGTTCCATTAACATACCTTACTTCTGACCGTTGTCCGTTACTATTCCAGTACTGCAGCCCACATACAACTGTCAGTGCAACTCAAACCTCACCTGCAGTGCCCCATTATTCCAATACCAGGAATTACACGGCGCTCTGTTTCTTATCCCTCACCCGCTGCTTTTCTGTTATTCCAGCACTGGGCCGGGACACAGCTCTGTCTATACCTTCAATCCTGATCTGAAGCGCCCCAATATTGCTGTATTGGGGTTGACATACAAATCTGCTAATGCACCTCTTGCTGTTCTGCAGTGCCCCGTGCTGTTCCATACTCTGACTTGTGTTTAAGGATGTGGGGGAGTCAATTAAATCTATTCTTAGCTTCCATCTTTATTTTGGAGGGTCTGTCTCACCTATCTCACTCTGTTCTTTCCTTTGCTCTGTTTACTCTCAATGTTTTCTTTCTCCCCCCCTTTTCTCTTTCGAGCTCTTAAAATCCAAACGTTAACAGTTTTGCTCTTTCTTTCAACTGTTCATTTCTACTCCTCTCCTTTATTATTATTTTCCTCTTCCTCCTGCTACCTCCTCTTTCAAACTGGCAAAAACTTGGTTATTTCTTTCTGTGTTTCGTTCCTCTCTTTTTTTTTCATCAGGTGTTCACTCTTTCACTATTTTTTCTCTTCCTTTCATTCTTTTTTGTCTTTTTTATTTCCTCTTCCCTTTGACTCAGTATGCATCCTTTCACTTTTTTTTAGATCTATCTTCCTTCCTTCCTTTCTCTGGTGTTTTTCTTATTTTTGACTGTCGATTCATATTTTAGTATAAATCCCCCTTTTTCCCGTCTGTATGTGGAAGTCACATGTTACTTGTCGGGACCCGAAGTGTCAAAGTGGTTTTCCCATCCTGTGTCTGTGGTAAATGTGTCAGTACATACATGTCCTGGTTCTTTTGCTGCTTGTTTCTCTCACCATCTTTCTTCTCCATCGTTAATTTTTCTCTTTCTTTTCACACTTATTTCATTATTTTTTTCCTCTTTATCATTTGTTTGCTGGCTTCCTTCCCTTTTTTTTATCTCACACATTTACTCTATTTCTTCTCTTAGTTGTGTTTTTATTTCTTGTTCTTTCTTTCCCTTTCTTTTGTTTCTTTGCGACCCATTTTCTTTCTTCCTTTTGTCTGTTGTATTCCTTTCACTTCTGTTTCTCTGCCCCATCCGCTTTCTCTCCTGTGGCCTAGTTATCAATGGAGCAACAGGTGCAGTGGCAGCACCTCACTCAACTCTAATTACTGCTGTATTTTCCTACAGAAATTGCAGTCAACCATTTTCCTTTCTTAATCCAGGGCCCATGACACCGTTACCATGCCACTTATCCTCTTCATCTTCAATTCCTACCCCTCTTTCCTTTCACCCTCCAATCCGTCCCAAATTATATTTTTTATATGGTGTTTTGAGCATTACAATCTAATCCCAAAGGTTTATTTCTGATAAAGGTTTGATAATTGTATATGTTTTCAAATAGAGGAAGAACGTAATGGAAGTGCTTTAGTTAAATGCTGCGCCACCTGAATTATTTGGCAGGAAAAGACAAAATTATTGGGTTGACCAATTTATGTGGCAAGAAAAGTCCAGTTATAAATTTACAATGTAAATAACTCAGGAAAATGCCTGTCTTCTCTTCCTTCTTCTTTCCCATTTGTGTGTTTTCCATTGTGTTGCTTTTGAGGAATGTCTGATAAGGAAAAAAGAGTGCCAGTGGACCCCACCGGCAGCTACAGGCTTAAATTAAGCACTGCCTACACTTCACAATGACAGAAAGTCTGGTTTAACCATGAAGTACAAGGTCTTCAGTCCTACTGGGGTTAGCCATTCTAGCACACTTTGGCCTTCATTACAACTCTGGCGTCGGTGTTAAAGCGGCGGTTATACCGCCAACAGGCCGGCGGAAAAAAAAATGGAATCACGACCATGGCGGAAACTGTCAACATAGACAGCCACTTTAACACTCCGACCGCCTCAGCGGTAGAAACAAACAGCGCAGCAGTCATCCCCAACAGACAGGCGGAGGACAAAGTACCGCCCACTGTATTCCAACACACCTATCCGCCACCTTTTCCAGGGCGGAACCAACGCTATCAAAAGCACGGCGGAAACAGTACACAGAAGGGAAACCACTCACCTCTCGACACCCAACGAGGAACCAGAACGCCATAGAGCCCGAGTTACACATACTGCCCATGCTAGTCTTCCTCCTGCTATATCAGGAGCAGGACAGACGCCGTTGAAGACCATGGTGAGTACTGCACCTACAACACAAGGGAGGGAAAAGAGATTGACACACACGCAACACACAACACCCCCACCCCCGCCCTCAACCACAACACCATACACACAAATACATGCAGCAACATTACATATACACCCCCTCACTCCCTGGAAGAACGCAAGGACAAAATGAAATGATTGTAACGATTGTAATCATGAAAAATCAGATAGTGAAAGTTCAAAATTCAGTATATACAAATATGTACACCAACTACACAAGTCCGGATAGTGTACCAATCATTGTCCGTGGACCAGTGGTCCCAAAATGCATGGGCGAAGCCCACACAAGATGCCTGACAAGAAACGGAGAGAACACTGCAGGGGCATCAGATCGAAATTAAACAGGTACCTCAGTGGGAAGGGGGGGGCACCTCAGCCGGATGAACGCACAACACCACTGCTGCACGAGGGGGCTCCATTCCCACTGCTGTATCCTGGGGAGTGCAAAGCCACAGTCTCTCAAGTCTTTCCAGTGGGTGGTTTGCCCACTGCTGTATCCTGGGGAGTGCAAAGCCACAGTCTCTCAAGTCTTTCCAGTGGGTGGTTTGCCCACTGCTTTATCCTGGGGAGTGCAAAGCCACAGTCTCTGACGTGGATAACATTCTCCACTGGTTCTGGAGGGGGCTTTGTGCCCAGAGTGCTTCATCCTGCCAAGGACTGAGGTAGTGGATGTGATTCTCCACTGGTTCTGGAGGGGGCTTTGTGCCCAGAGTGCTTCATCCTGCCAAGGACTGTGGTAGTGGACGTCATTCGCCACTGGTTCTGGAGGGGGATTTGTGCCCAGAGTGTTCCACATGCAGTGTGGCTGGTCCCATTACCTCACATGGGTGTGTGTGGCACGAGATTGCCTAGGAACAGGTAGCATGATACACCATGGAGGCAGAGACATACCCCACCCTGCTTCGGCTTCGCCTTCCACCTGCAGGTGCAAACAGTGATGAGAGTCATGCCTCATGGAAGCTGGGCAGGGTCCAGGAAGTCTCCTCCAGCCTCGGAAGGCTGCCCACTGGGGATGGTAGCCATGTCAGTGGTGGTGCCACTGTCCGAGGACGTCACGGGGCTGGTGGTTTTGCTTGCGGCGGTGTCTGTGGCGAAGGTGCTGGTGGTGGTGCATGTGTCAGCACCTGTTGAGGGACACAGCAGGACGTCTCCTGCAGCCTCGGACGGCTGCCCACCGGGGAAGATGCTGGGGACTGTTGCTGAGGCTGCAGACGTGCAGGTGGCAGTGCAGGTTGCTGTGCTGGTGGCGGTGCTGGTGGCAGTGCAGGTGGCGGTGTTCGCCGCCGTACAGGTTGGTGTAGTGGTTGACAGAAGGGGTGACTCAAGTCCTTCAGTCGAGGCCACAGTGACCTGTCCTGACCTGCTCTTCGGCTTGTGTCCCTTCCCCACCTTTGATGGTGCCGCAGGTGTCTTGCCACTGTCCCCTTTTGTTTTGGATGAGCCCTTGGTGGTTGATAGGTGCGGCTTCTCCCTCCGGGATGTGGGCACCTTCTTCACCTTGGCAGGTGGCGGAATGTCCTTGGCCTCGCTACGTGGCACACTGGCAGCCCTGATGGGTGGCACACTCGATGACCCCGCAGTAGCTGGCACCACTTTGCTTGGGGATTTGGTGGCTGAGGTGCTGGGCTGGGACCTGGAAAGCCTGGCCCTAGGTGAAGGACGGGCGGGGGGTGTAGGGAAGACGTCAATGCTAGCCGGAAAAGCTTCTTAGACACACTGGGATGGGAAGATGGAGGGGGTTTGGGAGTGGAGGAAGGCGTAGTGGTTGTAGGAGTTTGCTGAATTTGGGTGAAGGTGCATGGGCCGGAGGCTGTTGTGAGGTGGATGGCTGTTGGGTGGGTGTGTGCCTGCGTTGGTGTAATTTGGGAGGAGTGCTCACAGACACACTGAGAGAGGACACTGGGAATGTGTGAATGGCAGTGGGGGTGGTGATTGCACGTGAGCGGTGTGTGGTGATGGGCATGCTGGTGATGGAGGTAGTAGCTGAGGATGTAGTGCATGCAGGTGTGAGTGGAGATGAGACAGGGAGGGAGGAGGAGGACGTGGAGGAGGGGGACACAGTGGAGGCAGTGGATGTTGCTTTGTCTGCATGGGGATGGTGCTTGTGTGAGTGCTTGTGGGATGTGTGGTGCTTATGTTTTCCATGTCCACTCTTGTGTGTTGATAGTGTGCATGCTGGTCTGATGGTGTGCTTGGGATAGGCAGAGGTACAGGGGATTGGGTCTGGGTGGAGGAAGTTGGAGGGGAGGCTGGACACAGGGACAATGGCTGCCATCAGTGCTGAGGCCAGAGCCTGAAATGCTCTCTGTTGGGCCGCCTGACCAGATTGAATGCCCTCCAGGTATGCATTTGTTTGTTGCAAATGCCTCTCAACACCCTGGATGGCATTCAAAATGGTAGATTGCCCAACAGTGAGGGATCTCAGGAGGTCAATAGCCTTCGCACTGAGGGCAGCAGGGCTGACTGGGGCCGGGGCTGAGGTGCCTGGGGCAAAGGAGATGCCCACCCTCCTGGGTGAGCGGGCACGGGACACACGCTGAGGGGCTGCTGGTAGGGAGCTCCCATCAGAGGAGGAGTCGCTGTCTCTGGTGTATGCTCCTGTCCCCGCCGTGGAGCTCCCCTCGCCCTCTGTCCCACTGGTGCCTTCAGACTCCGCTGCTTCACCTTCCAGGGCCATGTGGGTTGCAGCTCCCTCCTGCTCCGGTGCCAGTGCTCCTCTGCCAGATGATGCTAATGCACGCAAGAACAGGGAGACAAAACAAAAAGGGGGGGAAGACAAAAGAAACACATGTTCAGTGCATGGAACACAAGTACCGTTGGCGGACACAACACACAGGGAGCAGCCCTATGCACTAAGCCATGCACTAACAGTTCCTAGCAAATCCACATGGCCATGGGGGACGAGGCCTAGGCCCAATTGCTGCACACCTGGAAGTCACAGGAGCCTGACTAGGTGTAGATGGCTATTACCAGTAGTGGGGTTGGGGTGCCACAGAGCCTGCCTAACAAGGGAGTTAGCCTACCAAGCTCGCCCTGGCCTAGGGGAACCCACAGCCCACTTCGACCACCCAGACACCTCATAACGCGCGCAGAGTCAGCTGAATGAGAGTGTACTCACTCCCTTGTGGCTGCTGTGATGCCCTCAAGCGCCCATCCAACTCCGGATATGCCACCGCCAGGATCCGGTACATCAGGGGGATCATGGTGCGACAGGCAACCCTTCCACGTTGGGAGGCCATCCCCAGCTGGGCCTCAACTGTCTTCTTGCTCCAGAGGAGCAGGTTCTCCCATCTTTTACGGCAGTAGGAGCTCCATCTATGGTAGACACCCAGGGTCCGGACGTCCTTGGCGATGGCACGCCAAATACCCTTCTTCTGGTGGGGGCTGACCTAGAGGAAAAGTGAAGTAAAAATGTATGTTTATATCCCGTACATTTCATCTCACGCATTGCCAAACACCTCCCACCCTGGCCCAGACATACATACAGACACAATCCTGACATGCTGGCCTGTCCCCCTCCCCACCCTCTTCCATCGACGCCACTTCATACACTCATGTGCCATCCACCATGCTCACAGTGTACTCACCTGTTTGTCTAGAGGACCGTACAGTTGCGTGTACTGGAGGAGGACCCCATCCACCAGTTTCTCCAACTCCTTCGAAGCGAAGGCAGTGGCCCTTTCCCCAGACACTGTAGCCATCGTCGCTTCCAGACACAGGTCACAGCAGCACTTGCAGTGTAGGTCCTCTCCTGTAGAAGGTCAGGTATCAAGTGAGTGAACAGTAAGAAAATGGCGGCCACGTACTGTCACCGCCGGTGTGCATCGTCATTGGCTCCTGCGACCCATAGGGCCCAATGGTAACCAATGCTGAATTGCGCAGCGGTCTTCAACCACCCACCACGACGGTGTACAATGCCAGCGCAGTTACCTCATTTCCCCTTGTCCCACCTTACAGGTCAGGCAGCCGCCATTTCAGGGGGCCACATGGCATGGAACAAAACTGCGTCACACCTATTTAGGCGTGGAATACGGACAGATAAAGGCACATTGCGAATTTCCAACTTTTAACCAATGTGATACCTAAGTGTTGGATGACCCTCTGCTCGCTGTTCTCCTCCATAGGGCATGTCTGCTGGGGCAGGTGATGAGATGGCGGCATCCTCCAGTGTACAGACCCCTGGTGGACCTGTCGACAATGGAAGAGAGACACATCATTATCACCTACAGACTTGATCGTGCAACAATCCTGAAACTGTGTGCCCAGTTGGAGCCAGACCTGATTTCAGCTATCCGCCATCCCACAGGAATCCCCCCTCTAGTGCAGGTTCTGTCTGTACTCCATTTCCTGGCCAGTGGGTCTTTTCAAACAACAGTGGCCATGGCATCAGGGATGTCCCAGCGAATGTTCTCTAACGTGTTATCAAGAGTGTTATCTGCCCTGCTGAAACATATGCGCAGCTACATTGTTTTCCCTAATGTGGAGGATTTGCCCACAGTGAAAGGTGACTTTTATGCCCTGGGACATATCCCCAACATCATTGGTGCCATTGATGGTACACATGTGGCATTTGTCCCCCCCCCCCGCAGGAATGAACAGATGTACAGAAACCGGAAAAGCTACTATTCACTGAATGTGCAGATGGTGTGTTTGGCAGGCCAGTACATCTCCCATGTGAATGCCAAGTATCCTGGCTCTGTGCATGACGCTTACATTTTGAGGAATACCAGCATCCCTTATGTGATGGGGCAACTCCAGAGGCACCGGGTGTGGCTAATAGGTGAGCCCAAGGTCCAAATACAGTTGACATTGGTGTCTGGGTATGGGGTTGTCCCTAAGGGTTAGTGTCTGTCTAACAGTTGTTCTTCGACATTTGCAGGTGACTCTGGTTACTCCAACCTGTCATGACCCCAATGAGGAATCTCAGGACAAGGGTAGAGGAACGCTACAATGAGGCACATGGGCGAACTAGGAGGATTATAGAACGCACCGTCGGCCTCCTGAAGGCCAGATTCCAGTGCCTCCATCTTACAGGTGGCTCCCTATACTACTCACCGAAGAAGGTGTGCCAGATTATCGTGGCCTGCTGTATATTGCACAACCTGGCTTTGCAACGCCAGGTGCCTTTTCTGCAGGAGGATGGGGCAGATGGTGGTCTTGTGGCAGCTGTGGACAGTGAAGAAGAGGAGGCAGAAGAAGAAGATGTCGACAACCGAAACAACATCATCATGCAATATTTCCAGTGAGACACAGGTAAGAAGATGTAACTGCTTCCCACATCTCATACTATTGTTGGAGCTAGCATAAGTCTGTCCTTTTCACTCAGTGTATGGACCCTGACTTGTTACTTTGAATTTCCATTTCACAGATTTGGGTCCCACTTTGTGCCCTCTGCTATGTTTACTGCTGGCATACAGCTGTGTAACATTGGTATGTGAACAAGTACATTGACATTGCTATATTCCTGAGATTTTGCAATTACACATTTGTGAAAGCACAGACTGACTCCAGATTGTTTTGTGAATCAAGTGTGTTTATTTCTGTGCAAATAAGTGGAGGGGGTTGTAAAATGGGCTGGGGTGATGGTGGAGGAATGTCCATGGCAGAGTCCAGTCTATTTGTTTCACAGGTGCATTGTCCAATGGGGCATAGGAAGTGGAGCAATGGCAGTTTAAGGTGGACAGGGTGTCAAAGTGGGACAGAAGGGTGACATTCAGGGGGGTCTTATTTCCTGGCTGGGGTCTTGGCAATGTTCTCTGTCTTGTTCCTGGATCTCAGGGACCATTTGTGGGGTGGTTCTCCTTCTGCAGGGGGTGGCGTGCTGGTGGCCTGTTGTTCCTGTGGCGGTGGCTCCTGTCCACTAGCGCCAGGAGAGGTGGAGAGCTGTTCATCATCCAGGCTAGTGTCAGGAGCCCGTTGGTGTGCCACTGTGTCCCTTCTGGTGTTGACAAGGTCTGCCAGCACCCCTGAAATGGTGACCAGGGTGGTGTTGATGGACTTCAAGTCCTCCCTGATCCCCAGGTAGTATTCCTCCTGCAGCCGCTGGGTCTTGGCTAGTACTGTGCCCATGGTCTCCTGGGAATGGTGGTAATCTCCCATGATGTTGGAGAGTGCCTTGTGGAGAGTGGGTTCCCCTGGGCCTGTCCTCCCCCTTTCGCACAGCAGTCCTCCCAGCTTCTGTGTTATCCTGAGCCTCTGTCCCCTGAACCGTATGCCCACTGCCCCCAGGTCCCTGATCGTCCTGTGTTAGTGGGTTTGCCTGGGTTCCCTATAGTGGTGGACACACTGCTGATTGACGTGTCCTGGGGACAGAGAGATGGGCACGCTGGGTGGGTGCTGTGGCGGTGTTTCCTGAGGGGGGAGGTTCAGTGGTGGTTTGTGACTGTGTCAGAAGAACCGACTGTCCCGAGGTCCCTGATGGGCTGGGCATCTTGATCCAGGCGTGCAGAGCTGCTGTCATCACCGTGGGCCTCTTCTGTGGGGGTATGTCTGGCACCTCCTGTCTGGTGACGTTGGGTAGGGGTCCTGCTGGGGTGTGAATGCATAATCTTAGTATCTGTGTGTGCCATCTTGTGTAATGGGTGAGTTAACCTCTACTCCTGTGCTTGCATTATTGCCATGGCCCTTGTGTGATTGGTGATTTTGGGGCATGAGTGAGTCTCTCTACTGGACATGCTTTGTTGATGGGTGTCCATGCATTGGTGTTACATGCAGGGCTTGATTTTGGGATGTGTGGGTTGTGGTAGTGGGGTATCTGTGGGGTGTTGGGGTGATGGGTGTGAGGGTGAGGGTGGGAGTATGTGATGGCATGCAGGTGGGGTGGGGGGGATATTGTAGTTAAGATTTTCCTTACCAGAGTCCAGTCCTCCTGCTACTCCTGTGAGGCCCTCAGGATGCATGATCGCCAAGACTTGCTCCTCCCATGTTGTTAGTTGTGGGGGAGGAGGTGGGGGTCCACCGCCAGTCCTCTGTACAGCAATCCGGTGTCTGGATACCACGGAACGTACCTTCCCCAGTAGGTCTTTCAACCTCTTCCTGATGTCATCCCGTGTTCTTGGATGCTGTCCCACTACGTTGACCCTGTCGACGATTCTCCACCATAGCTCCATCTTCCTAGCAATGGATGTCTGCTGCACCTGTGATCTGAATAGCTGTGGCTCTGCCTGGATGATTTCCTCCACCATGACCCTGAGCTCCTCCTCAGAAAACCTGGGGTGTCTTTGAGGTGCCATGATGTGGTGTGGGTGATGTGTGAGGTGCTGTCTGTTGTGATGTGTGAGGGGATGTGTTCGTGTGTGTTGTTTGAGGTGCGTGGATGTTGTATAAGTGATGGTGTTGTGTGTCTGTGGATGCTGGTGTTGTGTTAGCTAATCTCTCTCTCTGGCCTTCTTTCAAATTTTTGGTTGTAAGGGTTTGTGGGTGATGTGGGGGTGTGCTTTATATTGGATTGTGTGTGTGGGTGTGGTGTGTGTATGTGTATCAGGTGTGTGCATTTTGAATTGTCCAATGTGGTTGTGTTTTATAAATGTGTGTGTATTTTGAGCATGGAGGTGTGTACCGCCAATGGATTACCGCGGTTGAAAGACCGCTGCGTTGATTCGTGGGTTGTGATAGCGTGGGCGTATTCCTGTTGGCGTGACGGTGTGGGTTTTGGTATCACCAGTTTATCACTGACTTTTGGGTGGCGGACTTGTATGGGTGTCTGTATTGTGGCGGATTCTGAGCTGTGAGCCGTAATACCTGTAGCGGAATTCTGTAGCCGCGACGGTATGTTGGCGGTCTTCTGCACGGCGGTAAGCGGGATTTACCGCCAGGGTTGTAATGAGGGCCTTTATGCTGACTCTATATTTGCCTTCTTAGTGTTTGCACCATTCCTTTCTTGTGATTGCCCGCTTACAAAACATGGATACAATTCATGCTATATTATTATACTATTGCCCCATGTCATGTGTTATAGTGGGAAAGAGAAAACTGTGAATGACACAACAGACAAATGGATTACCAAAATGCTGCCTGAAACTCCATATTAGTGTATTATATACATGTACTTATATTTATATATAACTATCTTTCTCTCTCTCCATATATATATATATATATATATATATATCTATATACCAATAGATATATATATATATATGTATATATATATATATATAAATATATGTATAAATAAAATTAGGGCCACTGAAATTATACAGCAGGGGAGGACCAACTTATGTGACAGCATTGATTAAATGCTCTCCTGGTGATGCTGCAAGGAGGGCAGGACTCACCTGACACTGAGTACGCATGGCAGAGATGATGTGCCATTACCACTGACAACGCATTGACAACGCTTATAGACATTAACATTAACATTGCAACCCCTATAGCTCTCTGATAGCCAAGATCTATTGGCTTTGCCAATGCTTGTTAAATGCCTTGTAGACGTCGAACAAGCTATTTACATGTGTAATGTTAATAGACAGGCGCACATGAGCTTCTGAATCAGGCCTAGTGTGTCCTGCTGATGAGGATCTTCATAACCCTTGTAGCATTAGCCATGGTCCTCAGTGTCAGACTCAGTGGAGGGATCCAACAGAATCACTTCCAACGCACCAACTTGGTCTAAATCACTTTGACCTCATAATGTGCAGTAAGGCGACAAGTTTTGCTGCCATAGCCAGGGCAAATCCAGTGTGCCATGGATCCAGCTTGTGGCAATCCTATTGATGTCCTTATGACCACCTTCACACCCACCCATGTCTCCCGTGCCCTGTATACTCATTGTTACTATGAGTTGTTGACCAATGTTTGACCACTATTTCCAGGACACACTTCGACCACTACATCCAGTTGTTTACCTGCTTTCTTGACTTTCTCTCATATTTTACTAGGGGCAACCCTTGATATAAAACAAGCATTGGCAGCAGCAATAGATCTCCCTTGGCAAGCCTTTGGTGTCTTTATTCAATTTATTTTTATGCAAGCATATGCAATAAACATTAAAGGCATAAAAGTGATAACAAGTCAGAATGCCACCATCCAAAGATCGCATGCACGTGATTGCAAAAAAGTGTACAAAATGACATATTAATTTTGTTTTTAAATGAATATAATGAAGACAGTGTTTAGCCTGTCAACCATGGCCCTAAAAAGGACTACCAGTTGGATGTGCACGTGTGCAAGAGAAAAATGCTTTCAATCATAGTGGAGAGAGCTAATGGCTGAAGCAGGATGACCCATTACCACATGCGGTGTATTGTGGTGGGTTGAAGCAAAATGTGAATGACTCTTGAACAGACCAGTAGATGATAAGAACTGATAAAAAGTCTCTTTCTTTGTACATAAATATGTATGCATTTGTATTATGATTTTTCAAAAACAAAACATGAGTCTAGCAAGACTGCTAAATCTGTCTCCGGCAAAGCTGGAACAAACAGAAGCATCCGGGCACAAGCTCTTACATTTGCTTCCCAGACTCAGAAATTCAGCCAACAGCACATCTGCATTGCAGTAGCAGCCCATGCTTCCACGTCCAACTATTTGGAGAATATTTACACTTTACATAGCTTTAGTGCCCTGGTCCCCTGATAAGTGGGTGTGGAAATGCTTTGTGTGCTTTCTAAAACTACTCACCCGGTCCACTCCTGTTCTATTAGCTTATTACCCTGAAACAACCTCAAGCAATTAGCAGTGTACAACACCATGTCACAATAAGCCAACTGTCTGCACATGCGTTAGAGTGTCACCAGAAATTGCCACAAGGGGTAGCCAGATTGTTTCAAATTGAGTCAAAATGTGTCTTGTTGCTAGAGGTAAGCACCCAGTTGGCAAAATGATTTTGCCTGGGACTCCTATATCCTTGTATCCGTGTTGGCACTGTACAAGTGGTTCTCCATCTACTATTAGGCGTGAATGTCATCCCATCTTCGTCTTCTGCTCCCTTGTTTATATTGCTGGATTAATAGACTTCCTCTTGTATGTGCACATTCTTGTCCATAGGTTGTGTTTTTATAGGGGCCCACCAGGCAGCTGTCTGTAAACTATGGCCACATTCTAGGGAATCGTCTCCCTGTGTGCCTTGAGTGGGCAATAGCAACATCAGTGTGCCACATATTAAAATAGGTTATTAAGAGATGCACTCTATAAGCAGTATCCTACTCTAAACTGCATGCCCGCCTGCCTAAGCCTCTGGTACTGTATTCCTACTAATTTCCCAGACCTCATTTCAGAGATCCTAACGTTCTTTGAAACCTTATCCCTGCAACCCAACAATCCCTGATCTCGTCTTCCTTGTCTCTTCATCCCACCAACCATTTACAACCACTCGCATAACCCCACTAATGCCAAGAGATGAGTCCTTGCAATCTACTCTTCCACAATACGAAACTGGTAGAACTGTTTGGATTGTTTTCCTTGAGAGGATAACATTTATCCCAATAACCAACAATAAATAATGTCGGGTTTTGGGGAAGCGCTACACCTCATCAAGGTGGTAAGCGCTATATACATGCAAGTACAATAGATTAAGGAAAAGTCTATTGAAGAAGATACTAACTGCTCTTGAGGTGTTTAACCACTCCTGCACCTGAGTCCTTTTACAGAGCTCTTGTCTTAGCTTTGGCCCCTCTATCCATGTCACCTGGACATCAGTCCAGGTTCACTCACTGTTTATGTATTTATCTCATTACTTCAATATATTCATTTTTCTTTCTAATAAAACGTTTCTTCCTTGCATTTACTCGTTCATAAAAAAAAATTACTTTTATATATGGTCCTGGGTGGATAAGATAACCACATAAGTTTACCCTCCATGATATCCCTCCTGAATGCTAACTTTATTTCAGAATTTCCACTATAGATCACTAGCTGGATTTGGCATTTTGGTAGATCAGTTGTAGTGAACTAGCTACAGCCATCGCCCTCGAAAAGTTTCTCAGTTTCCTTGCATCTTATTCTTTCACTGAGTGTCACTGGGTGCACGCTCTTGTTCTTTCACTTGCCCCTGTGCCTAGCTGACCTGGGAGGGAAATCTCTACAACTTCCGGGCAGCCACCGAGAGTTCACTCTCTGTGGTAGACCTTGGTAGCAGCCAAAGCCCTCTGCTGAGATGTGTTAGATCAGTGCAGTGCTGTCTCCTGAGAAACACTGCTTCAGCCCCTCTGACTGAAAATTAGAGACTAATAGGAAACGGCACGTGATCAGCCAGGTGTTTTATCGCACATGCACAATGCAAGCATTTTTGGGGCTTGGAGCACGTTTCCAACAGTCAGCAGGGAATGGCTCCGCAGCACCGTGATATCAACAGAGTATTTTGCTTCCTTCTCCAAAATCCAGATAGCCCATAGTAGCATGCACTGACATCCAGACCTGCCAACCTTAAGAAACAAGCATTTCCAATGCAATGGGTCTCACATTTGCTCGAGTTAGAGCTATCAGTGTTGTAAATTCCTAACTGGACTTTTCTTGCCACTTAAAATAAAAAGTAAAACTGTTGAAATTAGCAAATTGATTGAAAGTGCCATGGCCAGCATCAGCGTGAAGGAGAGACACAAAAGGAAAAAGAAGTTTGATCACAGTCAAACATACCGGCAATCGTGCAATTGTCCATGTAACAGGAGCAGTAACAAAACCGTCCCAAGGAGGGACAAATGTAAAGCATTTACCAATAACAAAGGATTTTTGAACAGCAAGCCCATAATGAGTGAAAGTGATGGGCGTGCGGTGTGCGTGGTTAAAAACCCACAATACTTACAACAGGTCAAAGCGCTTGCATGCTCAACCTAAAAAATCACTGTGAGGAGGGGCATGGCCACGAAGGGGGTGGGGCCTTCTTCCCAGAATTACCTCAGAGGCACTTCTGCGCCCTCCCCCACTAAGCCTTGCCTCCTAAAAACAAGCCTGCTGAGACTAGTGCTGATGTCCTGTAATGGACATTGGCTTTTAAAAGCCTCCAAAATACAAAAAAATAAACAAGCTGGAAATCCACTCTTTGCAGTGGTTTCCAGCTCGTTTTTACTGACACCGTGTGTTATCAACTCCTCACTGTGTGACCGTGAGAATGGAGCTGATTTTGTGCCACCATGTGAGTTGGCAGGTAATCTGATTGACAGGCTACTGGTCCGACACTTGCATAGCCAGAACCAGGGTCAGGAAAATGTGGCCAACCACAAAGAGACTAACTGCATGATGCTTGGCCATGGTGCTAGTGACATCATGATTACACACAGGTCCGACATGGAGAGCAAGGCCTGATGTGCTGGAGGGTGGACCTTCCTACACGCTCAGCAGCCACATCAATGAAGATTTCTATCTCATAGCAGTACTCAGTGCTGCCTTTAACAGTGCCCTCAACTGTTTCTTGTAGTGTTTGGGTGCAGGTTCTGCCTTCAGCACCTCTTAGCTGAGGATATGATTGTCATCTCCTCCAGAAACGTGCACTAGGCCCTAGGCCCAAACAAATGGGTACTGACTTTGGACATTACAGGATTGTTTTAGGTGCAGGACCTGACTTTCAAAAAGGACTTAGACACCTCACCCCTTACGCCAGCACCCACTGCGTTGATCCTTTAATGTGGGCTGCGCTCTTTGGACACAGGGTCTGGACAACGAGGAGTCCCTTAGCTCATCCCTCACGCAATCAAAACAGCATAATAAATGTCATAAGCAGTGCATGGTGGAGTAGAGGTAAGCTTGTGTGTGTAGCAAAGTGCCCCTTTTTGACATGGTCACCCCCCAAGTTTTGCCTGGTATTAAATGCAATTTTGACCGAAAGTGCACTAGGTTCCTGCTAACCAGGTCGCTAGAGCCAGATCCCTTTCCCTAAAACTGTGCAATTGTTCCCTAATTGGCGATACCTCTGGCCCCCTTTAAGTCTCTAGTAAATGGTACCCCAGGTACCTAGGACCTGGGTACCAAAGAGGGACCCAAATGGCTGCAGCATATATTGTGCCACCCCCAGGGACCCCCCACCTAGCACATGCAGACTGCCAATGCAAGCTGCATGTCTTGGTGCAGCTCATATTGAAAATACGGCATAGCACACAGCCTGTGGGCCATGTCCCCTAGCACTTTATGCAATATATGTAAGACACCTGTACAGATGGCCTTGTAGCCCTATGGTAGGGTGCGTGATATAACATGTGGAGACATATCTGCACAAGCAGATATGCACTGATATATTTTTTCAATTCTTAGACAGGGAAGCTATTTTTAGGTACATGTGTTGGACACTGGTCAATACGACTTCTCCAGATACATGATAGCTTCACTGAAAATAGGGATGTTTTGGTATAAAGCGTGGTGTATTAATAAACCCTATCTGATGTCAGTGATGGATTTATTAATTCCCCCTGAAAACCTACCATCTACCTGTGTGTGGACTGACCAGTTTCAGCCAGCCTACCACCACCAGACACGAGTCTGACCTCCCAAGTATCAGGGTGACAGCCTTTGCTCCTGGGACGGTCATAAACCAGGCCTGCTCTGGGAGAGGTGTTTACACACCCCACCCAACAGGATGGCCTGTGTTAGACCTGACAGCCTTAAGGTGGGGTAAGGAAATGCCTTCCTTTGCATGGTTAACCCCTGACTTTTTTCCTTTTGTTGATACCAGTTATGATTGAAAGTGTGCTGGGACCCTGCTAACCAGGCCCCAGCATCAGTGTTCTTTCCCTAAACTGTACCTTTGTTCCCACAATTGGCACAGCCCTGGCACACAGGTAAGTCCCTCGTAAATGGTACCCCAGGTACCAACAGCCCTGTTGCCAGGGAAGGTCTCTGAGGGCTGCAGCATGTCTTATGCCACCCTAGGGACCCCTCACTCAGCACATGCACACCGCCTCACAGCTTGTGTGTGCTGGTGGGGAAAAAATTACTAAGTAGACATGGCACTCCCCTCAGAGTGCCATGCGCACCTCTCACTGCCTGTGGCATAGATAAGTCACCCCTCTAGCAGGCCTTACAGCCCTAAGGCAGGGTGCACTATACCACAAGTGAGGCCATAAATGCATGAGCACTATACCCCTACAGTGTCTAAGCAAAACCTTAGACATTGTAAGTGCAGGATAGCCATAAAGAGAATATGGTCTGGGAGCTTGTCAAACACGAACTCCACAGTTCTTTAATGGCTACACTGAAATCTGGGAAGTTTGGTATCAAACTTCTCAGCACAATAAATGCACATTGATGCCATTGTGGGATTTATTGTAACATACACCCAGACGGCATCTTAGAGATGCCCCCTGACTACCAGTCTGACTCCTAGTGCTAGGCCGACCAGTTTCTGCCAGCCTGCCACAACCAGACGAGTTTCTGGCCACATGGGGGAGTGCCTTGGACACTCTGTGGCCAGGAACAAAGCCTGTACAGGGTGCAGGTGCTTCTCACCTCCCCCTGCAGGAACTGCAACACCTGGTGGTGAGCCTCAAAGGCTCATGCCTTTTGTTACAGCACCCCAGGGCATCTCAGCTAATGGAGATGCCCGCCCCTGCGGCCACTGCCCCCACTTTTGGCGGCAAGGCTGAAGGAGATAATGGGGAAAACAAGAAGGAACCACCCACCAGTCAGGATGGCCACTAAGGCCACCTGAGCTCAGGTGGCTCCTGCCTTTAGAAATCCTCCATCTTGAGATTGGAGGATTCCCCCAGTAGGAATAGGGATGTGCCCCCCTCCCCTCAGGGAGGAGGCACAAAGAGGGTGTATCCACCCTCCAGGACAGTAGCCATTGGCTGCTGCCCCCAGACCTAAACACATCCCTAAATCTAGTATTTAGGAGCGACCCTGAACCTAGGAAATCAGATTCCTGCAACCTAAAAAAGAAGAAGGACTGCTGACCTGAAAGAACCTGCACAGCGACGCCTCCGACAGGGACCAGCAACCTCGGAGGACTCAGAGGACTGCCCTGAACCCGAAGGACCAAGAAACTCCTGAGAACAGCGACACTGTTTAAAAACAGCAACAACTTTGCAACTTTTAGCAACTTTGAAAGAACTCATCCTTCCTGCCGGAAGCATGAGACTTCTCACTCTGCACCCGACGCCCCCGGCTCGAGCTCCAGAGAACTAACACTGCAGAGAGGACTTCCAGGTGACTGCGACGACGTGGGTAACCTGAGTCCACCCCCCTGCACCACCACAGCGACGGCTGCAGAGAAGATCCAGAGACTCCCCCTGACCGCGACTGCCTGGTAACAAGGAACCCGAAGCCTGGACCAAGCACTGCACCCCCAGCCCCCAGGACCGATATGAACCACCCACGAGTGCAGGAGTGACCAGCAGGCAGCCCTCATCCTAGCCCAGTCGGTGGCTGGCCTGAGAAGCCCCCCTGTGCCCTGTCTGCATTACCTAAGTGACCCCCGGGTTCCTCCATTGCTTCCTAAAGCAAACCCGATGCCTACTTTGCACACTGCACCCGGCTGCCCCGTCCCGCTGAGGGTGTGTTTTGTGTGCCTTTTTGTGTCCCCCCCCAGTGATCTACAAACCCCCCCTGGTCTGCTCCCGAGGACGCAGGTACTTACCTGCCAGCAGACCGGAATAGGAGCACCTCTGTTCTCATTAGGCGCCTATGTATTTTAGGCCCTCTTTTGACCTCTGCACCTAACCAGCCCTGTGTTGCTGCTGCGGTGACTTTGGGGGTTGCCTTGAACCCCCAACGGTGGGATGCCTATGCCCAGGAAACTGACTGTGTAAGTGCTTTACTTACCTGAGAAACTTAACAAAACTTACCTCCCCCAAGAACTGATCAACATCTGGGCTGGACTGGTTGACAGTCTTCTTGTGCATTTCACCCAGACAACCACAAACACAGGATACTCAGTCACACCTGCACTCATCTACATACTAAATGGGTTGTCCTGGGTTGGAAGGGTGGAGGGCCTGACACTTACATTTCAAAGGCTAGTGGGCTGCCCTCACACAAAGGACTGCCAAACCCCTTATTGGGACCCTGGCAGACATACCTGTATTGAAAAGGGACCTTGTGCACTTCAAAACCACTCTTTGAAGTCTCCCCCATCTCAAATGCATTTTGGGGTATATAAACTGGGTTTTTGACCCCACCAAATCAGACACTTCTGGACCTGAACCTGCAACCTGTAAAGAGGAACTGACTGCCTGCCCAAAGGATTCATCTGGACTCCTTTGCTGAGAAGGACGGCTGCCCTGCTGCCTTGCTGCTCTCTGACTTTGCTGAGAAGTGCTCTCCAAGGGCTGGTATTGAGCTTGCTTCCTGTTTTCTGAAGTCTCAGGGCCAAAAAAAACTTAATCTCTTCAGGAAACTCCTTGTGTGCTGAAAATCGACACACAGCCTGCCGGAAATGAAGCGCAGCTGTTTTGCGATGGAGAAATCACTGCACAGCCGAGCTGGAACAACGCAGCCCATCTTCCCGAGCGAAGAATCGACGCAGCACCTGCCTTGCAGACAGAAATTCGACACACACCATACCAGATGGACACACAGCTGTACAGGAATGACTTATCGAGTGGAGAATTGATGCAGTGACTGCTGCGTGATGGAAAATTTGACGCATCACCTACCGGATCGACACAACGGATGTGATTTCTTCCCGCATGTCCAGGATGTCCCTGCATCATCCCTGGGTGTCAAAAAGATCCCCGAATTGCAGTAAGGAACCGAGACTGCTCATCGGAATTCGACGCAAAGCCCCTTGCAGCATGGAAAGAAACAGTGCATCGTCTGTGCCGTGTCAGAAAGTCTGATGCACACCACATTTTCCCACGCATCTCCTTCTCTGCGGTCTCCATGCATGTTATTTTTGACGCAAACCAGGTACTTTGTGCAAACAAGAAACAACTTTTGATTACTAAGATTTAATCTTGCAAAAGTGATATCTCAGCTTGTGAGTATTGAATCTTTAACGTTTTGACCTTAATTTAACCAGATAAATATCTTATATTTTTTCTAAACCATAATGGTGTATTTTTATGGTGTTTTCACTGTGTTAATGTATGATTTATTGCACAAATACTTTACACATTTCCTTCTAAGTTAAGCCTGACTGCTCAGTGCCAAGCTACCAGAAGGTGGGTGTAGGATAATTTGGATTGTGTGTGATTTACCCTGACTAGGATTGTGGTTCCTATTTAGACAAGGGTGTATACCTCTGCCAACTAGAGACCCTATTTCTAATAGCCTGCAACACTGCACTCCAGAGCCCAGGGCTTCAAAGAAGCCTACCGTCCTTGGTATGCAGATTTGGCTTCACTCACAGGAAAGATGCTGACCTTCCTTACCCAGGGCCCATTTGGCACCGGGACAGATGGGAAGTTTAGAATTTGAGAGGTGTGTCCACCTCTCAGGTCTGTCCCACTCCCAAGGTGAGCTGCCTGATGTGGACATTTAGAAGTCTGCCATCATGGTGTTGGCACATTTAGGAACACTGGGACAGGGTTATGCCCACTTCTGACAGAAAGTGGTCATATAAGGGGTGTAGTGATCCAGGGGTAAGTAGCCTATTGGCTTCTACCCTGCACTCCCTGAAACACCCTTAAATTCAGTAGGAGAGCCACTGGCACCAGCTCCTAGCACCAGGAAAGCAGATTCCAGCTGACCTATGAAAAAGGACACCAAAGAGCTCTAAAAGCAAAGCCAGAGGAAGCAGCACCTGACCTGGCCCCAGCCCTAGCGGTCTGTCTGCTGTTACTGCCGAATTGCGCCAAAGTTGACTTGTCCTGCAAACTGCTGTGCCTCCAAAAAACTGTGGAGGCCTCCCTGCCTTCAAAGGCTCAGGAACTCCTATGGAGCAGCGGAGCTGCTTCCCTGCATCTAAGAGACCTGAGAGGACTACAGACTGGAAAAAACCCGACACCCAAAAGCACCATTGCACCCATGCTGCCTAGCCCAAGTGGGCCAGTGACGCCAACATGGTCCCACAGTCCACCACAGACAAAGCCTACCTTGGACTTGCCCACTGTGGAGCTTTCGATGTCGCCTGCAGCCTCTGCACACAGGCCCCATCAACTGTGAGTGCTCCGGTGGAGGAAAAACCAGACCCCTCCGGACACCTCTGCACCCGTTGCCCCTCGCCTGAGAAGAAGAGGACTGAAGGTGTCTCCTCATCCCCAGACATCTCAAGACTAGAACCCACTTGGTTCCTTCCAACTGGATCCCCAGTCCTCACCTGCAGCATCTTTTCGACCAGACAGATCCCCATAGAGTAACATCGGGCACCCGATGCTGTACTACACCTCTGTACCCAGACACCCCAGTGCCTCCCAGGGTGACCTGTTGGTGTGGTCCTGACCCTTGCACAATACGTACCTAACACCAAGGACATTGGCCATGTAAGTTGATGTACTGTACATGTTTTGCCGTCTTTGTTTTTCCTTCATAGGGTAACATTGCAGCTCCCAGAAATTGCAGTGTTGGCTTTTCAAAACTGTAAAGATTTTTCTTGCAAAATGTACTTACCTGATCGTATTGATTCTGGTGCCTAAACATATATAAAAATACTTATTATTTTTTTTATATTGGTGTGGATCTACTTATTGAGTTATGTGTCTCACTTAATGACTGTGTGCGGATTTTCAGATGCCTAACACTCCTCTCTGATCAGCATAAGGCTGCTCGACCACATTACCCCCTACAAAGAACACCTTGGGATCGCTAGAGGAAGCCCCTGTTCACTAGCAAGGACTCTGCACGATATATTTCATTTTGATATATCATATGAAGAGCCAGCTTCCTACAGTGTGGCTAACCTAGCTGGTGAATTTCAGTTGTTTTTAGATTTCGATTATGCAGTCCTACCACTTCCAACACAACCTTAACTGAAGCATAACTAAGGTACACACGCTGCTTCTGTAGTTATGGTTGAGTTGGCGCACCCTTACAAAATGCATTTTTTTGCTTTGTTCCTAGGCTTCGCCCCATTGGGCAAATCTATGTGACATTTTGCAGTGACTTTTCCCATCCAACTAATGTATTTTCTTTCAAATTTGATAAAGATTACTCAAGGGTAGTGAAGATATTGGTGATTCAAACGTAGCATTTTCCATTTTACAATGCAAATCAAATTTTGCTCTCAGCTGCAACAGTAACTGCTGAATAGAACGAGTGTAAATTAGGCATGGTAATGGTTCTAATCAGAGTAGTTCTTTTTCCTTTGATGTACATTTGTGCAGTAGTTTTTGAGATATTACAGTCACAAAAAGGCATTGGTGTATTTCAAGGGATTATTCTCACATATAGTTAGACAACAAAGTGAAAAACATGGAGATCCGCATGTCTATTCAGAGCTGAATATTTGTCTCCAATTGCTGTTGCGTGATGTCCTTCAACTGTGCTGACCTCCTCAGGCATGTTCAGAAATATGTTCTTGTGTCCTTGGTGGGTAAGGGACTCGGGAGTCAGAGAATGCAAATTCCACTCCCACAGAGGGCTAGAGTGATACACGGAGGTTAAAAAATTGTGTTTTACTAAAGAAAAATGGCAATATTTCGAAAATACATTTATAAACAGCACAAATACTATATGCATATTTTCTTTTGGCACAAACCAGTGAGGTGGCATGTACATATCGCTTTATCCTACTCTCCTAGACGTAACCTGAACACTTCGCTGGTACAAAATTGTACTGCTAATTTCAATCAATTTCAATCAATTTATTAAGCGCACTACTCACCCGTTAGGGTCTCAAGGCATTGAGAGGGTGGGGAGGGTTGCCGTTTATTGCTCAAAAAGCCATGTCTTGAGGTTCTTTCTGAAAGTTAGGAGGTCCTGAGTCTTGCGTAGGTTGGTGGGGACTAACAGGGCCCTGTCATGTCCCCAGTGGCAATCAATACTGGTACATACTGTTATTGCATGCATAGCAATAGCGTTTTTGCACTACTTGTGACTTTCACCTTGTATAGTTAATTATGCAAAAATATTCCAAAAGCAAAATACTCCCACCGATTGTTTATCTTGGAACGCAGCATGCAGATTTAATGGTGAAATTTTAAGGCAATCTTAAATATTTTAAATTCCAATTGAGAATTATAGCTAAGTGAGAATATACCACACAAGGAATATGCACAGCTGATACAGTGACCATTGAGTAACCAAACACAGAAGCTGTAAGGCATTGGCAAAGTAGGCAATTACCCAGGCCTTCCACCTTCCACTGGCCCTTCTGTTAAGTCAGTTAGACAGTCACTATTCTGCCATATAGCGGTGCTCATAAAATCTTTTTGTTTCTTACTTGGCAGCTCACCATACTTAACAGAAACTTAGTGTGCATGCTTGATCTACCCAGCTTTAAACAGTCTTAAATATATATGTATGTGCCATTTCTCTCTCCTCGCTTAATCCTTGCTCTTCAGGTGAGAACCCCCCCCTCCACCCTCCTCCCCAGCACCTTGAGAATCTCACAGGTGAGTAGCCGATCTTTACAAATATTGATTGATTGATTGATTGAACCTTACCTCTTCTACCTTGCCCCTTTCTCTTACCCTTTTTCTACTGCAACGTTCTCTGCCCCACCACTACCTCTAGGTACCCAATATACTTCACTTGAATTCATCCCTCTCTGTGAGGATTTGGGTATATGGTAGGGTTGTGGGGCCATATTGTGCAGTACACTCACAAGTACTGTCTAGGGGCCAGTCAGGCTAGTTTACTTAACATTAAGCTCAACCCTGGATAGCTGTGGCAGCGAGCAGTAAGACTGAGTAAAGGAACTATGTGTAAAGAATTTAACAGCACCAAACAATGAAATGAGAAAGCAATGACACACAAAAGAAAGAAGACACCAATTTATATAAATAGATTACATTATAATGAATGTTTTGAAAGCTTGATGAACAAAATATATTGGAGGGTATTAGAGAAAAACATTTTAGAAGATATCATTGCTTTCAAATGCACCCACAAACAAGCATTGGTCAACAAAAACTTTGGAAACTTTTGAAAAGTTTGAAACAGTTAGTTTGGCTACTCCAGCCCGGTTATGGCAACCAGTTCCAGCAGGAAAGAGGTCCAGGGGGTCAGAGTGGACTCTTTGGACAGTTACCTGGCCACCAGAGCATTTTTGAAGTAAAATCCAAACATTACAGGACAACCTCCACAGACAACAATTGAGTGGTCCTGATGCTGAGGGATGCAAGTAAAAGATGCTCAAAGGATGTGGAATGGTCAACAGGAGTGGCCAAACTAAGCCATACAGATCGGGTCCCTCGAAGTACGCTATGTTGCAGTAGCTGAACAGCCCATGCTGGGCTACTGGTTAGTCTGCACAGTGGTTGGGATGAAATCCTTGGGTGGGAGCTAGCATCCCTGTGGTGCAACAAATCTGGACTTGGATAGGAACGGGTCAAGCAGACTCTAGTGCAACCTTTGACTATCTTGTATTTGTCCTCTTGGCTCCCCGGCGATTGGTAGAGCAAAACGTCTGCGGTGACTACCGACTTGTCAGCTTGGGCTACTTCCACTCTTCTGTCCTTGTAGCAGGTTCCAGGAGATCAGCTAACTTATCCTTGGAGTTGCTGCTCTAAGTTGAGGCTTGGAATCAACTTTTCCCCAAGCCAGGAGCTACAGGCACAGTACACACTTTGCTAGCCTAAAGTGCAGGAGGCGCAGTCCTTCTGATGATACAGCCTCCCTTTGTGTGGGTCCAAGGGCAGCTGGGCAGTTCTTCTTCGGTCTTTGCTCCAATTCCAGCATGATCTGAGCGCCAGAGTGCCAGGAGTGCTATATTTATCTCAGGAACGTGCCCTGAGGGGACCACATGGTCACTAGCCTATGGCTACTGGGTCCCCTCCTACCTGGGGACAAAGTTCCTGTGATGTGTGGCATATGCTATCCTAGAGTGCCATAGAAGATTGGTAGCTCAACCTAGAGGTGTGGCTACCAGAGGGCTACACGCCCAAAGTAGAAACGCTTTGGGGGCGAGTTTTCCCTCCTTGACTCTGTCTCCACTTTGCAGGAACAAAAGGCATCCGGCTCAGGAGTGTTGACGCTACTTCCCTCACAAAGGTTGCTCTACCTTTAAAGCTTGCTTTTTGGGCTAACACCCTGAGTGGTCATGCTGGGACATGAGGTGACTGCCTTTGTTCATGTGTTGGGAAGTTGGTCACACTTCACCCCAGGTCATCAAAAAGCTATCTGTGCACCAGGGCTCTTGTGAGGCTGCTGGGCTAGCTGGAGTCAGAGTAGCAACTTTTCTAAACGTTGCTTACCCTCACTAGTGGTATTCAATTCAACCTAGGCACCAGGTCAGGTTTATTGTCACAATTAATTTGATACTTAGCATGACCCAGTTAGGAAGTCCCATTCATGAGTTAGCCAGTTAGGTTGCTAACTGGTAACCCTGTGTTAGCCAATGGGGCTACTAATTTTATCCTCATCAAATGACTATCTGGAAGTGTTGCTGTTAAAACATATTAAAAATATGTTTTAATTAACAAAATAGGGCTGCAGCCCTCAGTAGACACTGTGCATTACATGCCTTGGGTACCCTGGGTACCATCTACTAGGGACTTATAAGTAAGTCAGTCCTTGCCCATTGGGTGTATCCAAATCAACATGTAATTTGTATAGGGTCAGAATACGGGCACTGAGGTTGGTTAGCAGGTCTTACTGTACTCTCAGAGTCAAAAGACCAGCAGCGTCAGTCCAAACATGTGGGGGTGAACATGCAGTAAGAAGCATTCCCTTATATGGCTCCCCTCCAGATGAAGGGTGATGAGCAACTAACCCATATACTGGTAATTCTCATCAGCTAAGTGGAAGAACCTGGAAAGTGCATCTGCATTGCCATGGTCAGTCTCAGGTCTGTGTTCATAAAGTCCATACCCTATAGGGAGATGGATCATTTTAACAACTTGGGGTTCTCTCCTCTCATCTGCATCATACGCCTGAGAGCTCTGTGGTCAGTTTGAACTGTGAAGTGAGTCCGAAACAAGTAGGGTCTTAGCTTCTGCAGAGACCAAACCACAGCAAAGGCTTCCCTCTCAATGGCACTCCAATGCTGCTTTCCGGGGAGGAGTCACCTGACGATAAATGCAACTGGTTGATCTTAACCCTGGTAATTTATCTGTGACAGAATTGCCTCAATCCCATGTTTTGACACATCAGTTTGGACAACAAACTGTTTACTAAAGTCGGGTGTCTTTAGGACAGGTGTTGAGCTCAGAGCTTCCTTAAGGGTGTCAAAGGCATTTTGACAGAAGTCAGTCCATATGACTTTCCTTGGCCCCTTTTTGGAATTTAACTCTGTTAAAGGTGCCACTACTGTACCATATCCTTTTAAAAACCTCCTATAGTACCCAGTCAGGCCTAAAAAGGCTCTGACATGGGTCTGAGTCTTTAGAGATTCACATGCCAGAAATGTCTAAATCTTAAGGTGGGGAGGTTGTACATAGCCTCCACCTACTTGGTGGCCCAAGTACACTACAGACTCTTGCTCTATCTGGAAGATTTCTTGCCTTGATAGTCAGCCCTGCCTGTTGGAAAGCTTGAGGTGGACTAGGTAATCCTCCCAGGTGGAACTAAAGACAGCAATTTCATCTAGATATGCTGAACTAACATTTTCCAGACATGAAAGCACTCTATTCATCAACCCCTGGAAGGCAGCAGGCGCGTTTTTCAATCCAAAGTGTATCACTTTGAACTGAAAGTGGCCTTTTGGGGTTGGAGGGCTATCTGCCAATAACCTGAAGTCAAGTCAAAGGTACTCAGATATGTGGCAGCCCTCAACTTGTCTAAACCTCTAGGTATGGGGTGAGCATCGGTCTTGGTGACTGCATTCAGACCTCTGTAATTCACACAAAATCTCATCTTTGGCTTGCTTCCTTTTGGATTGGGTTTGGACACAAGAACCACTGGGCTGGCCCACGGACTGCTAGAGGGCTCAGTCACCCCCAGCTCTAGCATCTTAGCAACTTCAGCTTTAATACTAGCCTTGCCAGTCTGTTAATATTACTTTCGGCAGGGAAACTATCACCTGTGTTTACATCATGGGAACCTCATGTTGTCAGACCTGGAGGCAATGAAATTAGTCCAGCAAACTAAGCAAAGTTGTAACAGTCTTTCTGTTGCTGGCTTGTCAATGTGGAAGAGAGAACTACTCCCTTCACTGAACCATCTTTGATCTTGGGTGACATCAGGTATGGGAGAGGTTCACTTGCCTCCTCTTCTCTAACATCCTCTGGATGCAGCCTGTGTCTAGAGAACTCTGTCTGTATGTCCCAACTTTCTCTCAAGTTCTTCAGCTTTGCCTTGCACTCAGCATCTCTTGTTTTATAGCCCACTGGACATGGCCTTGATGAGCCATGCCTTGCATGGTCTGAGTTCCGGACCTGACTTTTATCAAGTTGCAGCATTCAAGACCCTTACCCATGAGCACTTAGGCTATAGCCTTTGGTCATGCTAAGAGTGCCTTGGGTGCAGGACCTGGCCTTTGGCCAGGCCCTGTTCTCCAAATCACTAATAAGGATCAATATGACCCCAGCTCTTCAACCGTGCCAGCGGACTCTGTATACTTTTCTTTCATTTTTGCCAGGCCCTCTATTTAAGATTGTTATCCAGGGTTCTTGCACCCAAGTAATGTCTTTTTAAATTTGAAACTTTGTTCACAAAAGTCAAAATTTGGGGGTGGTCTGAAAATCTAATGGTCCATAGTTAAAGGTAAGCCTTTTATAAGACAAATATATCTACTGCCACTCAACGAATATAAACCTAGTCAAAAAGGGGAAATTCTAGGTAATGTTATGTCTTTTTAGAAAGATGTTTCATGACCACTTTATGCAATCACCCCAGATGTCTCTTGAGAGTTCAGTGGTGGAGAGAGAGAAGGAAGGCATGTGCTCCGACCCCTTAGGCTTCACATTAAAGAAAAGCATTAAACTGTCTGTGTAGGGAGACCTCAGAAGGGGGAAGGGAGATTGCCACAGCAAGCAGAAAAAGACGTTCTAGCCCTTACCCAACTCTAAAAGGTGTAAGTAACTAGAAGTACCAGGTGATTCTCTGACAAACTGCTCCAGTCCTGGGATCTCATTTAAGGACCTAATGCATTCTGGGAGTTTTTGTTCTCATCAGTTGACACAGATGGACTAAAGTAACAGATGACAATGGTTTGCAGAAGGGAAGCCTAGAAATAGAAGATTGTTCACACAAAGATATGGATTAATCTGGTAACTCCATGAACAAACTCACTCACTAGTTGGTTTAGAAACTAATATCCTGATGCACCTCTGACCATTGGCTTGCTTGTGGCGGCATGCCTCGCATGCATTCCTTTAAAGACACCTGCCCCGCTACCACTGTCCATGGATCTCTCCTCATGTGTTTCCACATATCCAGATGCATCTGTATGTACAACTTTTATTAGAAGATTCCTACCATGTGCCTACTTGCTGTTAAATTCACAAACCAATATCCACCTTCAGGGCCCAACCCAGATCAAGATCATGTGCCTTCCTACAAGAGAATAACTCTGACTGAATGACAGACTGCGATGAGAATACTGTCAGAGAAACACAAGGTTAAAAGAAGGTCTACGACCCACTGTGTCAGAGGATATTAGCATGTAACACTTCTCACTGGGGTATGGTAGAGTTGGACAACCTTTTTGCTGGCATGATACATTGATACCCCTAGACATCTGAGGCATTATTTATCTAGCCCTTCCGTTGCCCTTGCGTCACACAAAGTTTGATACCTACTCAGGGTCAATATGGATAATAACTCATTTCAAGCACCAGTAGCCACCTATTTGATCTGTGATTTTGGGCACCAGCTGGAGCAGTAACTGGTCCCCTGTTGAACTGTGCCCATCGCTTCTTGTCACCAACTACTGAAGCTATGTTAGGCCTGTCTACTTGGCAGTGGCACTTTAACTTGGTCTAGCTTTAACTCACTAAAGACTTATTTGACTCTTGTCTGTGGGAATCTAGGCACAGTCGTCACACTGATGACAACACTGCCCCATAGAATGTCTTGTGTTTTCTAGGTCTGGCCTTTGAGACAGTTTTATTTGTCTCGCCAGACTATTGTTTAAAACAAAAGTCATACTTATATACATGCAGAGGGGAACTTTTTTCGTAAGTAGGCTTCATTCATTGGTCTGCTAAGTTGTCATTCACATTTTGCTTCTGCCCATGTGAAGCATATTGCATGGAACAACTGGTCAGCCCAATTTACCTACTGGCCCCTCTTTACTTTGTGTGACTACACAAAGCCTGAGAACATTGTGCTTTATTTTAATAATTTTGTAATAACTTTCAAATCCAGCTATGTATTTTGCTTGCACTTTGCTTGTCACTTAGATGGTGATCTCGTTTCTATCTCTTTTTTAAACTTGCTTTCATAAAGTGTTTAAGTGACGCTGTAACATTGTAGCTGTCAGCAATGTAAATGCATATTTTGCTGCTGATTCATTTTTATCTCTTTCACAAATAATAATAATAGGGCGTACGCTGTAAGTGAAAGTATTGTTATTTAAGAAAGGTTTCTCGTAAAGCTGCCAGCGTAGTGAGTGTTGTTTTAATTTTAAAACTGTTATTGTAAGCATAAGGCAGCCACGTTGAAGTGGCTGCATGTTTTTTTTTAAACTATTCTGTGGCATATTCTTGCATTAAAAAATGAACCGTCGCACCAGCGAAGGTCAGACCTATTGGCTTTGTCCTTGCTTGTTTAATCTATAGCACCTTACTGCATGCCATAAAACAATTTTAGGTCATGCAAAGGTTAGATTGAGGATGCTGGCACTTTCAAATTACATTGTAGTATTTCAGACGCATAAAGCAAGGAAACAGTTTATACAGTAAGAGAATCCAATTAATGAACTGTTGCAGCAGGTTTGATTTTTGGATTCTTTTATTCTCAGTTAGGTAGATCAGTGGTCTACAGCCCACACACTTTTTGCCCCCTTACGGCACTCAGGCCTGGGACTTTTACAAGGCAAGAAAATAAATTCTGTTATACACAGACCTGCCAGCTGCAACAAAATGTGTGAGAAGGGAGTGGGGCCTTGGAAGGGTCAGGGGTCCTGTGTCGAGAAGTACATAACAGACACTTTTGCTGTCACCCTACCACTAAACCAGGGGTGGCTCCTTCACAATGATGAAGAAGCGTCGCACCCCTGGCTAAGACAGGAGCTGAAAAATAAAACGATATTTCTTTATCGTTTTATCTTTCAGCTGCTCACTCAGCCAGCAGCATGTGAAGGGACAGACGGGGCTGGGCCATGGGAGGGGGAGAGGGTAGTGGGAGAAAGAGAGAGTGCACCTAAGTACGCATGTGTGTTTGGCCACCCATCGTGGCTGGCCAAACACACATGAGCACTTAAGTTTCTCCAGCCCGGCTGTATTTAACAGCCGGGCTGCAGAAACTGCACAGACCCCAGGGCAGTGTATGAGTGGCAGTCCAAGCCGCTCAGACCAATCCTGACGATGCTTTCATGCTAGCTTTAGCATGAAAGCAGCACCAGGATTGCTGGTGAGCCTGTGCTGGTGTCCCAGTGAATGTCGGGACAACAGAAGAAGAGGATCGAGGTGGCAGAGGGCGGCAGCGACAGGAAGAGGTGAGTTTTTTTTATTCTTTTTTTTATATCCCCCCCATCCCTCCCTCCTGCCTGCCCCTCCCCTTGAGATTAGCAGCAGCGGCTGGTGCTCCAAACCCCCTCTGCCCCTCAAAAAAAGAGCTTGCTGGTGCAGATGTCCTAGGGTGTTTTCACACTCCTTAATAGATGTCGGCAGTTCAAAGCCTCCAAAAACGAGCTGAAAATCCACCTTTTGCAGTGATTTTCAGCTTGTTTTACCTGCCAGCGTGTGATATTGACTCCTCACCGGATGACTGTGTGAAGGGAGCCGATATTGTGTGTCACACTTTAGCACCGTGTGAGTTGGCAGGTCTGTATATACGAAGTGTGGTCTTACATTCTGTATTTCGACATAGGCCTCGTATAACCTGTTACTACTGTACTATTTGGTTCAAAGGCAGATTTCACTCCATTGGACTAATGCAACCAGGCTGCATTAAGACCCTGTGACCAGACCAAACCATACTGCAGTGACGACCCACAATATTTTGTACCTTGAGGTAGAACCAAATATAACCACTCTAACATGGTATTTAAAGTTGACTTCAGTATGCAGAATCTGAGACCACATTTCTGAACACCTTTCCTGTATACCGGAATGTATTCACAAGCCTTGAAAAAGGCACACTGAAAGGGGCAAAACATGTGTTGGCTGTAGACCTCTAAAGTACATGACAAAAAAAATACAAATACAGCAATCAACCCGTCTGCAGCAATTAATTAATTAAATAATCTTATCCTATCTTGTTTGAATTGTTTCCATTGTTTAAGCCTACGAATGACTAGAATGTAAATTTGAAAGTGCCAGGATCCCTAATTTAACATTTGCACTTCTATTACTCATGGGGAGAGGGGCATACTCACTTCAAAGAGAAACAAGGGTACACATCCCAAACTAAACTCCTTTTTAGGTCTGGCATTAGCCAAGACCTTTTGAGTACGCTAAAATTATATGTGTAATATTCTTAGTTAAAAGGCCTTCCAATCCCCTCTCTGCAACCATTGTTCTGCTCTTTGTCATTCACATTTTGTTTCTGCCCCCTACAACATAGAGCTTGGGGCAATAGTTCAGCCTACTTCAGCCACTGGTTAACTTCAGTTTGAGTGAGTGCATTTTGGTATTTCACAATGAGCACATTCACTCACACAGTAGTTTCTTTACAGCGCTGTGTTTTTGTTTTTACTTTATAATTACCTTAGTGTTGCTTTTGTGTTTCAAGCCTGAACGCCTTTCTACCAGATGTGAGCACAGGCCACATTCCATGCGTTATCAGTTTCTACCTCCTGTCAATGCTATTATAAATGTATTTTGAAGTTTCATTTGTTTATCTGACTGCTGGTATTTTACAACATAACAGACTGCGCCCATTTGAAATTGTTCTGTATTTGATTATTGTCTTTTTACAATGCAAGCAGTGCACAAATCGAAAGCTTCAATATTATACTTGTGAATTCATAGGTGGACAAATCTTCATAATGTGTTTTTCTGGACACAGTTTCAATGATGGTTCTCAAATAAACTTTGCTTACGAAGAAAATCAGCCTTTATTGTGTTTAATTTGTTACAGCTGTAACACTTTTTTTAAAATGTCTTTCTATCTTTCTTTCTTTCTTTCCTTCTTTTTCTTTCTTCCTTTCTCATTCCTTCTTTCTTTCCTTCTTTAAATTTTCTCTTACCTTCATTCTATCATTCTTTCTTTTCTCTTTCTTTCCAACCTTTCTTCCTTCTTTCATCTTTCCTTCCTTCTTTCTTTCCATCTTTCTTGCCTTCTTTCCTTCTTTCTTTCTTTCCTTCTTTCCTTTTTAATTTTTCATTGTTTATTTATCCTTCTCTCCTTCTTTCATTTCTTTCCATCTTCCCTTCTTTCTTTATATATTTGTTTCCATTTTCATGCCTTCTTTCTTTCTTTTGTGCTTTCTTTCATGCTTTTGTTCTTTCATTCATTCTTTCTTGCTTTATTTTCTGCTTTCTTTCCTTCTTTCTTACTTTTTTCTTTCTTTCTTCCTTTTTCTTTCTTTCTTTCTTTCTCTTTCTTCTCTTCTTATTTCCTTATTTTATTCCTTCCTTCCTTTTCCTTTTACTTTCTTTACATCTTTCATTCTTCCTTTCTTTCCTGCTTTTGTTCCTGCTTTCAGGTCATCCTTCCTACTTTCCTTTATTCTTGGATTCTTTCCTTATTTCTTTCCCTTCTTTTTTTCTTTCCTTCTTTCTTTACATTTTTCTATCATTGTATATTTCTTTGTTCCTCTCTTTTTCTCTTTCTTTCTCTTTCTCTCTGTCTTTGTCTATTTCTCTTTCTTTCCTTCATTTTCTTTCTTTCTTTCCCTTTTCCCTTTTTTCTTTGCTCCTTTCTTTCTTAAAAGAAAGAGGCTGGCAGCGAATGGCAGAACAATTGTCTTTTTAAAGTCTGTGTAACCCAAGACCTTTTTATTTTACTAGAATTATGTGTATGGGGTAGCTACTATGGGGGCTTTCAGCCACACTTCATCCATTTGTCTGTGGTTGTGTCACTCACATTTTTCTCCAACCCATTCAAGCTTGCCTCAAGGGGCAATGCATCAGCCCACTTCAACTACTGGCTGACGTCACTATGAGTTAAGACATGCTGCCCTTTTACAATGAGCACATCGACATACAAAGTGGTTCCCTTCAGTTTCAGGGAGTACTATGGTAATGTGTAGTTTTTTTAGACCAAAAAACATTTTTGCGTTTGGTCAATTTTTTTTTCTAAATTGCACCTGACTGCTTCCTTAACAATAAGTTTTGCAAAAGCCATGACAAACCAAACAAGAATTTGTAAAAGGCTGCCAGACAACACCAGACCTAATGGCTTTGTCAATGCTAGTTTAATAAGGTATTGGGATAGAGCCACTGACTCCAGAGGTTCCAACTATACCTGGACGTATTCGATGTCAAACATCTGCTCACAAAGGTGCCAAAACCTTCTGTTTTTTGTGTGCATCCATGCGTTCTGTTCCATATTTTATTGTTGTGACTAAAAACCTATATACTTTAAAGGTTTACTAGTGGACAGATGAGGTCAGGATATGGATCCTGGTCTGGGTTGCTCTAGGGTATTGTTGTCTCTGAAAGGTCAGAGCAGGGTTGTGTTTTCCAGAGGAGGGAGGCCCATCATGAGTTAGCTTTGGAGTGTGGATGTAGCCAGGAATTTGTGGCAGGATACCAGTCAGAAATCGATGCTGGCTGTCAGTTCCAGTCCTGAGTTCAGAGTGGAGTTCAATGCCATCATGCTGCCATGGGTGGGTTGTGGGTGAGGAGTCCTGGGACGGGTTTTCAGTCAGAGTCAGTGTTTAGGTATGGATGTCAGTGGATGTGGAGGTGTGGATTTCAGTCTGAGTCTGAGTTTCCATACAGATGTCAGTCTGAGTCTGTGGTCAGGTGTGGATGTCAGTATGAGTTGGTGTTTAGGTGCAGATGTCAGTCCAGCGTTGACGTGGAGGAATGTATGTCAGTCAGAGTCGGTATCCCGGTATGTACGTCAGTCAGAGTTATTGTTTTGAAGTATGAATGTAATTTAGGACTCGATGAAGAAATGCAGTTAGAAGTCTGCCAGAGTGTCAGTCAGTTCCAGGAAATGACTGCCAGCCATGAGTTGTGGTCAGTCAGTTACAGGGCTAAAATGATGGTGCTGGGATGACAGTCAGGAGTTGTTGCTGGAATTTAAGAAGCGCCTAATTTGTAAAAGGATAGGTGACAGGGCCTAAAGTTTTGCTCAGAAGCCCGCAGCCTGCACTGTCTAAGGCTAATGCTGGTACCACCTCATGCCTCATTAATTCACCACCAGACACTCTCTGCCCCTTTATCTCACTCTTGCGTGTTCCCGCTTTTGGGCCTGATTTAGAGTTTTGCGCATGGGGTTACTTTGTCACAAATGTGAGGGATATCCCATATGATCCCATTATATCCTATGGACATCGTAGTACGGCAGATGAACATCCATCACGTTTGTGACAGAGTAATACGCCCCCCAAACTCCCAACCAGGCCGTTTGTCTGTCAAGGTTTTTCTGCCTTCCTCTTACTCCATTCCCCTCGTTCGCTTTTCTATCTCACTTGCTTTGAGTCAAAGCCTGAAGAGCAAAAATAAACTCCAGTCCCCAAAAATGAGTGCCCGGAATCCCCAACTGCAGCCACCGGCTTAAATTAAGCACTGGATTTAAGTCAGACGTTAATTTCGGGGTAAGGATATCAGTCAAGACCCCATGCTGGAATATGGATGTCAGTACAAAGTAGGTGCCGAAGCAGGAGTGGGCCTCTGGAGTCAGTGCAGGGATATGGATGTCAGTCAGGATCAGTGCAAAGACAGGGCTGCCAGTTAGGGGCAATATGGGGGTGTGGGTCAGGAGTTGGTGCAGTGGTATGGATGTCAATCAGAAATTGGTGCCAAGGCAGGGATGTCAATCAGTGCTAGGACGGGATGGAAGTCAGGGGTCAGCACCTGGAGGTCAGACAGGAGTTGGTGTAGAGAGCTGGATGTCAGTCAGGAGTCCGGGAAATGGATGTCAGTCAACATAGGGATATGGGCAGGTATGTCAGTCAGCACAATAGGAAGGATAGTAGTCAGTCGGGAGTCCATGCTGGCATATGAATGTAAGTCAGCAGACAGTGGCGGGGAATGGATGCCATGCAGTGTTAGGTAGGGATGGCAGAGAGATGTCAGCACCGGGATGTCACTCAGGAGTTGGGACAAAGATATGAATTTTAGTCGCAATGAGGTACAGGGCAGAAATGTCAGTCAGTGCCGGGGACGAGATAATAGCCAAGAGTATGTGCTCGGTTGTCGTCAGGAGTCTATGCCGGCAAATCCATGTCAGTCAGCAGGCAGTGACAGGGCAGGATATCAGTCACTAAGAAGCAAAGTCAGCACCAGGATGTGAGTCACGAGTTGGTGCAGATGTAGGGGTGTCAGTCAGGATAGGTGCCAAGGAGGGGTGTCAATCTGTGCATGGGAAGGGGTGGTGGTCAGGAGTCCGAGTGCGGATGTCAGTCGGAAGTTGGGTGTCACTCAGGATCCAGTGCCGGGGTAGAGTCAGTACCACCACACTCAGTGCAGTAGGTGTCACTCTTACGGGCGCGGTGAGGAGTTGCGCAGGAGCAGGGCTGTCTATGGTTTACCGACGCTGGAGCACAGTTCCTGTCTGGAGTCTGCCCCACCCAGGTTTCCCCGCCAGGGGCACACGGTGCGACACTCGGCGGAGCGGGGACATCTGGGGACGTGCGTTGAATTATCCTCCACGACAGATGGACTCGAGAAGCCTTTCCGTGCTCTGTCGCTCTCTCTTTATCATTCCTGTCAGATAGTCCGGCTCCGACTGCATCGCTTAATGGCATGGATGCTGAATTGGCCAGTTGCCGTAACAACGGTTGCCATAGAAACCCCATCCTCTCCCTCTTATCCCACTTCCCTTTGCTGGCATAGATCTTTTTCCCTTTAACTCCGGGAACTTGAGATCTAGGCGGGCAGTGCACAGTAGAGAAACTTTTCTGCAGCCCCCTGGCATAAACGGATCTTGCTTGATCTCACGCACGGGAGTGTGGGGGGAGTGGTTCTGAAAAAAAACCAGACCCTTGTGTTATCTTACTCACAGAGGCTCCTGCCTTACCCGGGGCACCTTGTCATCTCATATGCTCTTATCGCTTTCCATACACCGGTCACCGTGTGATCTCCCTCACAGTGGGCGCCTGCCATGCACGTGATGGCGTGTCATCTCACACAAGTGGTGCTCCGGCATGCCAGGGGTAATGTGAGATCTATATCACAGTAGTGTTTATACCATAAACGAGGCACCTTGTAACGATGACTATAATGTTATCTCACACGCATAGACGTCATCATGTGAGCTCACACACAAATGCCGT
This sequence comes from Pleurodeles waltl, assembly GCF_031143425.1. Lineage (NCBI taxonomy): Eukaryota > Metazoa > Chordata > Amphibia > Caudata > Salamandridae > Pleurodeles > Pleurodeles waltl. Next base: position 1,394,948,315 of record NC_090446.1, on the reverse strand, counting down.
CTGCTATGTGTGATCACATACACAGCGACAGTTTGATCTCACGCACGGTGTCCGCTACATACGGGATACTAAATGAATTCAAACACAGCCGAGCCTGTCTTGTACATGATATCCTGTCATCTTCTATCGTGGGTCTGCCTGGCATGCAGATGGCATCGTTATCTCACACAAAGGGGTATCTTCCATACATAGTATGTTGTGTGTTCTCACACAGGGTGGCACATTAAATAGCAAGGACATTGTGTAATCTCAAACACGCCTGAGCCTACTGTGCAAGGTCATGGTGTGTGTTATCTCATATACTTCAGTCATCTGCTTTGCATGAGGTATTTTATGATGTGACATATAGGGTGTCTGCCATGCACGGGTTGCTGTGTGATCTCACTCACTGATGGTACCGGGCATACACTTATCTCACAAAGAGGAGCTGCCTGACATACCTGGAATTGTGAAGTCTCATACACAGAGAGCCTGCTATGCAAAGGGTAATCGTGTGATCTTCGACAATGACTTACAAGTGTCATTGTGTCATGTTACACACAAGACCGTTTCCCATGCATCGGGCATTATGCCATCTCATACGTTGCAGCTGCCTGCCATAGATGGTGAGTCACATGAACTCGCACAGGACGGCTACATGTCATTCATGGGTCAGCTGTTATTCCTTTCAGTGGGTGGCATGTCACCTCATATGAAAGGTTCGTCTGGGGTGCACAGGGCATTGTAACCTAATGCACTACAGCTGCCTACCACACATGGACCATCATGGCGTACCATCTCTCATCTCCAAAGATGTCTGCCTTTTCTTGGAGCACATGCTATCTCATCCGTCCATGGGTGCCTTTCAAGGTTAGTCCTTCATGCTATTTCAACCCTTTTAGGGTGCTTGCCACACATAAAGCTTCATGCCATCTCATCACACCAAGGACCCACACCATGTAAGTTATATCTGATCCCTTTCCTCAATCTCATGCTTCTAGAAATGCATGGCAGGCATAGGTCTTCATGTCCTCTCCTCCCACCAAGAATGCTTCTTCTGCATGGGTATTAGTGATACCTCACCCCTTTAAGGAAGCCTGCCCTACGTGGACCTTTGACTCATCCCTCCAAGTTTCTTGCCATGCATGGGTCTTTGCATCCTCTCATGCAGCTTAGAATGCTGCAATGCATGTGTCTTTGTATCATCTCAAGTCCCTTAGGATGCTTTACATGCATGTGTCTTTATAACATCTCATGTCCCTTAGGATGCTTGGCATGCATGCATCTTTATACAATATCACGCCCCTTAGGACGCTTGCTATGCATGTGTCTTTGTATCATCTCATGCCCCTTAAGATGCTTGCAATGTTGGGTCTTTATGTCATCTCATTCAGGTTCACCTAAGTATTATGGGCAAGAATGTAATTTATCTCATTTCACCCCTCCAAGGATACTTTATTTGAATAGGTTTTTACATCATCTTATCCCTTTAAGGACGCTTGTCATGCGTTTCCTTCCATCTCATCCCTCAAATATTACATACCATGCGTGGATCTTTGTGGTGTTTGATCCATAATAGAACGCTTACCATGTCTGTTAAGGCTTTCTGATTCCTAAAAAAATGCTTTTTTTCCATGGGTCTTCATGTAGTCTCATTCTTCTATGGGAGCTTTCCATGATTGGGTCTTGTGTCATATCTTCCTTCTAAACACGATTACCATGTATCAATTTACTTGCCATCTCATCCTAGCAGGAATACTTGCACTTTGTGGCTTTTCATGTCACCTCATTGCTCTAATGAGCTTTCCATAGATGGGTCTTCTAGCCTTCCCATCTCCGCAAGGATGCTTCTAATGCATGGGTCTTCATATCTGTCATCCCACTGAGTATGCCTGGCATGCATGGTTGCCCTGCTTCCCATTCTACTAAAGATGCGTCCATACATTGGTCTTTATGTCCCTCATTCTGCTATGAATGGTTGCTTTTGGGACAGGAATGTCCCCTGCACGGAGTAGAGTTGTGTTCCCTTGCCCTGACTGCCTGCCTACGAGTATCTTATATCCAGGATTTTGACCATATCTTCACACTAATCTATTGTGTTTGCAGAAGCCAAGGCATGTCCCTTGACACAACTGAGGCACTGGACCTGTCCCTGTGACCTGAAGGGTGCTTCAAGAGTGCCCTCCTTTTCACTAACAAGGCACTACTGTCCCGAACGTGGTTGGCAGGATACTGTGTTTTGTGAATCCACAGTTGTGACAAGATGTTTTATCTGTGTCACTAGAGTTGAGTCCTATTGGCCACCTCAACTAAAAGTTCTGATTATATGTGCTAACATAGATCCAGCGTAAACATCCTAAGTGTTTGTTGTGCATATATGTTACCTTTATAGTACATGCAGTGTTTGTTGTGCATATATGTCACCTTTATGGTACATGCTTTAAGTGTATGAATGAGCTAGAGTAATGACAGCTTGTGGATTCCATTTTGCCCTTAACCTTTCTATGCACACAGTGGAGGTGAAGTTGTTTTCTCAGATAGTGGAAGTGTACTTCTGGCATTCCTGAAGATGGAGAGACAAGACCTAGATGCTGAAGTGGGGGCAGAGGAGTAAGGGTCCTTTAGAATTGCAATTAGGCCTTTTTTCTGAGAGGTGCTGCTGATTAGTCTTCCCTTAGCAATGTCATTTGGTAGATTATGAGGGTGAAGGGTGAGACTGCATTCTGTTGTTAAGGTGAAAGGGGTCCCTTTAGGTAAGGACAACCTTTTATCTCATCCCTGATTTCTGTTCCGTGTCACTGTTGATAGATTGGTGCAAAAAGCTCACTCATGTGTGCCTCTGCTCTGGGTGCTACAGACTGGAGGCTACTCTGCAGAGAGGAGCTTCTCTCCACACAAAGGCTGTGTATGCAGAGCAGCCTTGAAAAGACACTTGAAAGAAGAACCCCTCAAAACCAGTTCTCAAAGCACAGACAGTAAATCCACATTTCCTGTCTATTTTAACTCTATAAAAGAGGGATTGGTTGACCCACTTGTTGTGTCATTTCCAAACTCTCCTTGCCCAAAGAGGGGAGTGCCCTGCACAGTACTCACACCACTGCCGTGCAACAAGAACTGGCAGCCAGTTTCTGAGATGTGAGGGGCCATCACTTGAAGTATTGCCTAGCTGTAAGAAGCTGTTCCTCTGACCTGAAGTGCCTAGAAGCCAGCCTGTCTGCTAAGAGAGGGAAGGAACCCCACAGCCCTGCAGAAGGTGTGACTGCCTAGGGTGCGCCAAAAGAAACTTAACCCTGGTGGTATGTGGTTCCACCAGAAGAAGGAAGACTGTGGAAAATGATCTGCGTACCCTGACAAGCGTGATTGCAGCCTCTCTGTGCTAGCGGTTCCAGGCAGGAATCAGGAACAGTGGATATTGCTGCTGTGTACAAGAACTGTGTTCACGGTAGATTGTGCCTGAGGCGGACTGTGCAACCTGTGCCTGAGGAAGTCTGTGCCACCACCATCAAGAACTGTGCTCAAAGCGAATTGTGTCACAGTGACAAAGAACTGCACCAAAGTGAATCCTGTCACTGCAACCAAAAATCGTCATGCTGTTGCCCTCTTGCTAATGTGACCCCTGCCCCTTGGTGGCTCATCTGATACACTTTACCTGAGACAAAGACAAAGGTCCACCAATTACCAGAAACCTCTGTAGTTTAGGGTCAACACCCATCTGCGAGAATATTGAATGGTGGTCCTTGAGTACTGTAGGTCCCCGCCACCTGAAAAGGACTGCCAAGTCTGCTCTGAGGTGAGATGTGACGAAAGGTGTTTTTTTTATTATCTGATCACTACATTTTGAAATAACGGGTAATCTTCTCCTGAGCCTTCGTATATGTCCAAGACAAACTCTAAACACCAGGGAGCGCCTTGCCAAAGGGGTGGAACACTCGGGAGAGGGTCAAGGTGGAGCAGAATGCAAGGCACAGTCGCCCAACTACCTATTTTGTTGAGAATTACGTTTTAAGCAAGCAGATTAAAGTACTTTTCTTCTAGTAACATAAAGTACGGAGTTGGTTAATCAGTTATTGCACTGTTGGTTGATTGCTGAGTTATTAGCTTGCACTTCCTCCCCAAAAAGCTTGTGACTGGTCGCCATTGCCTCCACTGAGAGTCAAGTGCTGAAGGAGTTGTACTTGTCCCAGTCTTAAAGAACCATAGCAGGGCAGACCTAGGAACATCAAATGGAAATGACCCCACCTACCATGAGGCCAAGTAACCCTGCTTGTCTGCTAACCCCCGAACAGGGTGTCAGTTGTCATGCATGGGTCTTTGTGCCACTTCATCTCATCAAGGATGCTTGCTATGCTAGTGTATTGGTGTCATATCCTGCTAAGGATGTTTTCCATACATGGACCTTCATGTATTCTCAGTCCTTCAAGGTTGCTTATCATTCATGTTTGTGTCTTCTTTCCCTTTTAGGAATGCAGGCCATGTTTTTGTCGTTATGTCATCTCGCCCTGCTTCAGCAGCATTCTGATGCTGCTATGCTGGAACGCGACAGCCGTCAGAGTTTATCATCCTCTTGCAGTGATTGCATGTGTTCAATCGAGCTAAGGAGAGCTGACCTGCCAACTTGTCAGGTGGAATCAGGTGTATAACCAGCAGGAGCTACTAACGAGGAAGCATGCACAGGGCCCCCACTGACCACAGCCCAGAGGGTTAATGACACCTGGTGCATGACTGATCACTAGTGCTAGCCCAAAAAGACAAACAGTGTCAGATGGGGGCTGTCTATCAGTGCCTACCCACAGACAGCTATTAGCACTCAGTACAGGACTACCCGTATCAACATTAATGGTCCTGTGATATTCTCCAGTGCCAACCAACAGGAGGCTAACTGTACAAGGTGCGATGTTAGATGGGCAGCCAGTGACAGCCTCTCATGGACTGACACCACCACGACTAGTGCTTTCCATAAGAGATCTAAAATTGGGGGCTACCATCCACCAAATGAGTAACAGCAGCAGATGCAGGTCTGTCCTATTGTGAAAGCCCCCATTCTGGTCACACCAGTGGGCACAGAATTGTTGGCTTCTAAAACTGCTATGGGGTAGGACTGTTTAATTATGCCAACATATCTAACAGTGCCAGGGACAAAGTGGTAGAAGTCAGTCTGTTTGGCCTGAATTCAAGCATTTCTACTGCTGACACCAAGGCACAAAGCACAATATATTCAAGCAGCTCCATGAATGATTATCATAAATATTCATCACTTCTTCTTGCAGAAATCAGTCCACTCATCAAAATTCTCTTCTCTTGAAAAATGAACAGAGAGGCACTCTGGGAAGGCCCATTTAGCCACTGATTGCTCTGGGTCAGCCCTTTCAGTCACAGCTTCACATACAAAGGAGTATATCTTTCTCACCATCATGCCACCGGCTTTTAGGTGTATTATTAAACCTCAGAGGGAGTACATTGCAACATATGAGATGCACTGATTTCAGGACTAGCTACTGCTGGTAGGGACTATGTGCTGATTGTATAATCCACCTGGAAAAGAAACCCTCCAAACTAAAAGCTGCATTATGCACGATAACCAATTGCTTACTCGAGGCACGATCTAAATGTGTGTGTGAACGCACTATATCTGTCAGGTGTTATTTTTGAACAATTTTATTTTTTTGTGTGTAAAAGAACACTACATCAAAAAACAAAAAGTATTTTGTTGAAAAATGTAACTTCACAAGTGCTATAATATGCGTACATATGCATTTATCTCACAAATTACTTAAAGTAAGTAGTCATTTAATACTTAGATTGCATTGATGTTAGTAGTGAAAGCCTCCTTTCGAAGATGGCTTCTATTTCTGCTCTAAGTGGGCCAGGGCCTGTCATTGTTAGGCTCTGGAAAAGAACTAGGGCCCCAATTGGGCCATCTATCTCTGTTCTTCAACTGCTGAGTTAAAAAGAAATGTACCTACCTGCCTAGAACACTTCAAAACTGCAACGCAGCTGAGGGAAAAAAGCAATACAGCGAATACTGTCATTTACCATTGGTGTCCTAGGCGCTAAGATACTGTTTCATTCCAACTGAATAACAAAGTTACATTGTTACTTGTTTTGCTGCTTAAGACCCAGGAAATAGGTGATATGCAATTCTATTTCTTCACATTTATATATATAGTAGCCTTTAATAAACAACTACCTTTCCCAGAAAACCATAAGAGAAGAGAAAACAAACATCATGAACAATCAGTAAACAGTTCATGTAATATAGTCCATCATTTCTTTTCATGCCCCTCTTTCTTTGCTGCTCAGCAGCCACGAGTTAAATGTTTTCATTGTCTCCTGCATATTTAGAGGTATTGTCCATGTCACCTATGGCTTTGTTGCGTGTGCATACTAATGTTGCTTTTTCTCCTAAGGCGGTTGTGGGAGCTCAACTCAGCACTCCTCACGCAGTTTGTAAGTGCTGCTGGGGGCCACGTGTGGGCAGATCCATCTGCCAGCCACTAGAGGGTGCTATGTTTCATTAAGGCACTCCTGGGACTCCGCGAGTGTCACGTGCCTTCTCTGTAGTCACAGAGACACCACATCGCCTTACGGAGCCTTGGCTTTATGTCGGGTGCCCCTTTACAGCTTGGAAACCTCTACACCCCATGTTGGGGTCTGTATTTGAGCGCTCTCAAGTAGACGGTCCCCCTGCCAATTGCGGTTCCGCCATGCCCGAAGGGTCGGGTATGGAAAATTGACCCCGTAGTCCAGAGTTGCTGGGAAGATGTATATGCACAAGCCTAACTAGAATATATTCAAGGGCTTAATGGACAGTGGGATCGAGGCTCCATTACAGGCTGTGTCCTACTTTGGGTCTTCTGTCAAGCCCTCCGGCACAGCATGGACTAACACAAGCTTTTTACCCTCTGAATACAAATTTAGGGTGTCATCCCAGTATTATGAGCCTTTTGACTCTCTGTATTAGCTAGATTACCTAGCGCCATAGATTCTCTGCTATGCAAGAATCAGAAGCTGAGTAGATGGAAGAGGAGGCTGTGGCCTTAATCCCCTCGGACGATGACTTTTGCAAGGCGGTGGGTGTCTCCATACAGTACTCGGTTTCCTTGACCTTGGCGCCCCTCAATAGCAAGATTGAGGAGCTGGCTGAGGATCAGAAAAAGAGGGTTCCTTGTCAAGTGCCTAAGCGCTCTGTGGACCAGGATGTTGATGAAGGCACTTCTGAGAAACTAAAAAAAGGATTTTTGCACGTGCAGTTATAGGCGCCTATGCCGGATCCTTTGATTTCGCCTCCTTCTTCTCCCTGTCTCCTTGGCAACAACAATTCTCATGGTGATTCTGAAGGGGATCTAGGTCCTTCCAGGCTTTGGCGTCCCTCAGCGGATGATTCCTCTTCTGCTCCTGCTCCAGAATCCAGAGTGGCAGATATGCTGGATCCGGATGGTCTCCTTCAGCCTAGGTTTTCCAAGTGGTATCCCAGTGAGAAGGGAGCAGTCTATGTGGCAGGGACGCTTCACAAGCCGCTGGACAAAGACATCAGGGCTCATCTTTGGGTGGACTGTCCCGCCCCTTCTTGGAAGGCAAGGTGGCCCTCACTCTGGAGATTGATGTGGGCATGGCTACTTTTTAAATGAAGTATATTAGAGACCCCAAGAAGGGCATATATCGCTCATGGCATTCATGCCAAAACTAGTGGTTAGATCTGGTGGGGCCGATCACTAAGATTTTAGACGTGGCTGGAGAGGCCAAGCTGTCAGGTGAGCTTATATCTCCTGAAGTTTTGTCTGGGTGGGCCCAAAGAGCGGCAGTGTTATTGGGCAATGCAAATTCTGTGTTTTCTGCAGAGAGATGGAGGTCTCTCTTGATTAAGGAGGACCCACAACTTGGGAACCTGGCAGTTTCCAAAGCAGGTCCCTCTGCGCAAGGAGGGTGGTTCAGGTTCGCCTTTATAAAGGAGTTAGTCAAGTTTGCAGCCACATTCAATTCATTGGATAAAGCACAGACATCTACTAAAAAGATTTTTTCCCCCAAGATTTTTGCCGGGGCCGGTTGTGGCAGTGGGGCGCTCATTCGGTTGCTTCACTTACAGCGCCTCCCAAAAAGGCCAAGACTCCCACCAAAGACATTATCAAGACTCTGTGAGGTTTGTCAGCTTCTACACCTCCCGACGATTCCATTGCTTCCGAGGGGGCAGAGGAGGTGACTGTAGACATGCCCTAGGATCTGCCCACGGTAAAAACTCTCAGTTCTTTCCAACTAAAATTGGGAGAAAGATTGGCTGTATTTGCAGAGAATTGGGGAAGTGTCACTTTTGATACGTGGGTGCTTCAGATGATCCAGGGGTTTCGACTGGAGCTTGTGGGGTTCCCCTTCCAGTCTCCCATCCTCGTCATCTACTTTATTCCTGAAGTCAGACTATTCTCAAAGACCTAGAAGTAACAGAACTGTTAAGGAAAGGGGCAAGTGTGCCTTCCAATCTTCATCAGTCTTGTTTCGTCAGCTACATCTTCCATATGGAAAAGAGGGAATGGCGTCAACGCCCGATGCTCAATCTTAGAGAGGTCAACGATTGGCTACTCTATTGCCATTTCAAAATGGAAGAGATCCATCTTCTGAGGGATCTTCTTCATCCAGGGGACTGGCTAGTTTGGTTGGATCTCAAGGATACACATCTGGCAGACCCTATATTCCTGCTTCATCACAGGTTTCAGCAATTTGTTTGTGGTCAACAAGTCTTCGAGCTCCGGACCCTACCCTTCAGTCTGTCATCTGCCCCTTTGTGCTTCACAAAGGTGGTCAAGCCAGTAGTGGAGTTTCTCCATGCAAGGTGCATTCAATTGATAATTTATCTCACTGATCTACTGCTGATGGATCAGTGCCCGTGTACGCTGCTAGTCAAGCTCCAGTTGACAGTAGACTTGCTGGAAAATCTCAGATTCGTGATAAACTAGAAGAAATCCCTGCTGGTCCCAGCACAACAAACAACCTTTTGGGGTTTTCCAATAAACCCCAAAAGATCTTCTCTTAGTGTTCTCACCAAGAAGATGGTGTAAATCTGTCACAAACTCAGGACAACTATTGCCAGAACACAAACGTCACTCAGGCAATTGGCTTTTCTGGTGGGGCTGTTGGCTTCCTCCAATCAGGCAATTTTCTCAGGCCCTCTCCATTACAGGGCATTGCAAAGGTTGAAGGCATGTCACTTTCGGGAAGGTGTCTCCTATTCGGCGATGGTTCCAATATCAGAGGAGGCCAAGGAAGAGATGCAGTGGTGGTTGACTCATATGGAGGCCTGGAACGGGACAGCCAATTTTGGTTCCAGTCTGGAAATTGTGATTGAGTTTAAAGCCAGCAGGACCGGCTGGGAGCCAGCTGTGGAGGTGTGGCCACTGGAGGAAAGTGGTCGTCCGAAGAACAATCTCTGCACATCAACTGCCTGAAACTTCTAGCAGGCTCCTTCGTGGTCCAGTGTGGGACACAGGACAAAGTGAGTTGCTCAGTATTGTTGAAGATGGACAACATCTGCAGTATGTAAACCACCTAGGGGGGGGGTTCACAATCTAAAATCCTGGCAGAACTGGTGAAAAGGTTTTGGAATCATTTACTGGAATGTAACATCTCAGTGATGGCAGAATATCTCCCAGGGAAGTCCAGTGAAGTCGCCAATTGGCACGCTTGTCATCTTCAAGACCTCTGTGTTTGGCAAATGCATCCAGAGGTGTTCCAAGCTCTACAACGATTATGGGGGCTGTTCTCAGTTGATCTTTTTGCTTCTTGTCTCGACCATCAACTTGATCAGTTTTCAGGTGGGAGAATGGATCCGCTAGTGCTGGTGACGTATGCCTTCCTACGGGACTGGAGTACAACAGGTGAATCTGGTGTTGGTCACCCAGATTTGGAGATCACAAGTTGGCTTCCGGTGATGATGGAACTTTCTTGGGATTTTCAATACGTCTTCCCCAGAGACACAACATTCTACAAGACTAGTTGAGGAATACTCACCATCAGGTTCTGGAGGGGAATCTTCCCCTCATGGTGTGGAGGATTATAGGTCTAGGTGGAAAGTCAGAGGGTTTTTGGAGGCAGCTTAAGCTCTTTTATCCAAAGCCTGGATGGATGGTAGCAATAAGAGATACAGGTCTTCCTTGGGCAGATGAGTGCATTGGTATGTGCAGAGAAAAGCTGATCCCGTGGCATCAGGAGTCGTTTCCATCTTGAAGTTTTTGTTCTCTCTGGTGAGTGACGATATAGATAACAGGTCAGTTAATACTTTCTGCTCAGCTATATCAGCAGATCATCTGCCCGTAGAAGGTTTCCAGGTGGGAGAGCACTCATTGGTAAGGAAATTGATCAGAGGAATGAGATTGTTGGTTGCTCCTGGTTCCAGGTATTCCACCCTGTGGGATGTTAATTTGGTCCTTAATTTGTTTCTGTCTTGGCCAAGCAGCACATCTCTATCAAAGAAGCAATTGTCAGCTAAGTGGCCATGTTGGTGTGTCTAATCTCATGCAAAAGGTGTCAGATGTCAGGGCCCTGGATATGACAGGATTTTCGCCCCTAAAGGGGTTACTTTCCACATTACGTGACAAACAAAATGAAACTCAATGACTGTTTCTTACCCAATGTTTGTGGATGTACCAAAAGTGTGTGTGGTCACTTGCCTTAAGGCATACAAAGCCCTAACAGAGAAAGTTAGTCCAGCTGGGAAACGCCAGTTTCTGATTGCTTTGCATAAACCATTCAAGGTGATTTCTTCCTCTACCATAGCCCGATGGGTAAAGTATGTCATGCAAGAGGCAGGTATTGACATGTTTGTGTCTGGAGCACACTCTGCAAGGGGTGCTATGGCCTCCAAAGCTTTTCGCTGGGAGCTCGCCTCAAAGACATTGTGAGTATGGCTGATTGGTCATCAGAAACAATGTTTAAGACCTGCTATTTTAAACCTGGGGTGGATATGGCTACCTTGATGGTGAGTAAGCTTTGAACAAGCATAATCCTCTCGTCTTGTCCTAGCTAAAATAAAAAAGTTCCTAGCTCTCGTAAAGGAAAGTTTCAATTCTGTTAGGGACACAGAGGCGAGGATTATTCCCACCCAATCCAGGCTGATTTGTTTTCCATCCCTGGTATCTTTTTACAGAGAAGCAAGATGGGGATTTTTTTCTCTTAAGTATAAGTATGTGTGGATTTCCTGTACAGTTATGTTCAATGATTACTGTCAGGCTGTGGTGAAATTATACATACATGACTTATTTTAGGTTGGTTCTGCTGATGTGGCATACAACTTGATTTTGATATTTATATTAAGTGTGGGATGTTTGGTTTTAGATATCTTAGGAAACTACGCATCTAAACCGGAGTGAGCTAAAGTTGGAAGGATTCTCTATCATGGATTGCAGGACTAGCACTAAGAAAAAAGGGGCATGAAAAGCAATGATTGACTATATTACATGAACTGTTTACTGATTGGTCATGACATTTATTTCTCCTTTCCTTACGGTTTTCTGGGAATGGTAGTTGTTTATTAAAGGCTGCTGTATAAATAAAAGTAAAGAAAGATCAGCATAATCCTGGCCTCTATGTTCTTAAAAGAATTGAAACTTTCTATTATGCTACCTAGGACATTTTTTTATTTAAACTCTTGAATATCTTTGTGCTAACTGAACCTAGCTATGTTTTGGCCGGTAAAGTAATATTTATGATTTCTGTGAAGCACATGATTCATTTTCATATGTATTTGGCCATGCCCCTGTTTCCATAATCCATGACACTTATGGACATATTTTAGACATGCTTCTTTGACTGCACCCCTTTTAGAGCCCCACTCCCCCCCTACATTTTTCTACCTACTTAAAGCTCTGGCTTTCATGCTGCTTTACTTTTTGAGTTGTGGCTGAACGTCTGCACTTCCAACAGGGCAGTGAGCATGGAACAGTAGATGAAATGCTTAATTCTTCACTAATTAATTTACTGCAGAAGTATTAATAGCCACTGTTGTCCTAAACTATTGAAGGAACACAGATACCCCGTTTAGAAGTAGATGCAAAGTAAGACAATTGTAGAAACCTATGGTATAGCTATATCACATTCAAATGCATTAGTGCAAAACAGGATTAGCCCTTCCTTTATTTCCATAGTGATTCACTGAGATCAATCAACCAACCTATCAGGAGTTTATAGAGCGCAGGTACTCACCGATTAGAGTCTCAAGGCACTGGGTGGCGGGCACTGCATGGGAGGAGGGGGTGTAGCGAGTACTGGGCGTGGATTAGAAAAGCCATGTCTTCAGTTCCTTCGTGAAGCTGGGGAGGGAGGTGGTTTGTCTGATGTGGATGGATAGGGTGTTCCAGGTGGTGGCTGCGAGATAGGAGAAGGAGCGTCCTCCTGTTCTGGTTTTCCTGATGCGGGGTACTTCTGCGAGAGAGAGCTGGGCTGAGCGTACGGTCCTGTGGGTTATGTGGAAGTTGAGTCGCTGGTTAAGGTAGGCAGGTCCGGTGTTGTGTGTGCGGGCTCTGTGTGCGTAAGTGAGGATTTTGAAAGTGATTCTTTTTTTAATAGGGAGCCAGTGCAGTGTGCGTAGGTGTTGTGAGATGTGGCAGTGTCGGAGTAGGTCGAGGATCAATCTGGCGGTGGCGTTCTGGATGTTTTGCAATTTGCAGGTGAGTTTTTTGTTGATTCCGGCGTTGAGTGCGTTGCCGTAGATAGAAGATGGGTTGTCAACACATTGGTTCTTTGCCATTCAATGTACTGGCGGCCTGTTGTCTATTTCCTTGTACCACAATGAAAATAAAACAAGGCGTCCATGACTGTTGCAAGAGTTGCACACTTTTCTCTCAGTGCCCACTGCAGATAAAATATAAATATCAAACACCCATAAGAACAGCAATTATATACTTTAATCTTGTTTTATCAACATATATCTAGCTCACAGTTTGGTGAATGTATATTTCCATATTGCACATTCACATATATCCCAGCATATATACACTTAGCTGAACGTATATGTATGCGCTTTGTCAGAACACACACCTCCCATGCTCACATCCGTGTAATACCCGGAGATCAGCATTTTGTAATACATCTTGAAAATTGTGTATTTTACTTGAAAAACAACAGAAGCCTAACGCCATAGGAACTGTAATGTAACCGAAGTACACAGCAGACTGCTAACAGCACAACACTGTTACCTGACTGAAATGCTAGTATAACACTGCAATCTGACTAACAAAATAACACTGTGCTCTGACTGATGTCTACAGAAGTCGTTAAAATCACAAATCAGTGATCTGTAGGAAATAGGTACAGAACACTAACATGATAATGCGATCCAACATCACAACACTTTGATCTAACTAAAGTGCACATGAGAATTCTAGCATGATGACACTGCATTGAGGCAGCTTACAAAACTGCAATCTAACATCATTACACTGCAATTTGACATACAACATAACCCTGAGATCTGAAATCATAATGCTTAGATCTGACCGAAGTACACAGCAGGATATTAACATAATGCAGCACTCTGATTGAAATACAAGCCAGAATGCTACTATAATAAAAGTGTAATTTGACGGACATACACAGCAGAATACTAACATCTCAACACCGAAATCTGACTGGAGTGCGCAACAGAATGCTTCCATCATATAACTGCATGTAGACTGACGCACAGACCTATATATTAGAACATTGGAATGCTGGAGGCTCCATTGAAAACAATGGAGTGCAGCGGGCTTTTACTGGCTGGTAAAAGCCCGCAGCGCCAACATTCCAATGTTCGCTTTGTTCACAGCAACAGCTGGGAACAAAGCCTCACGGAGCCCGAGGGGATTTTAATCCCCTCGGGCTCCGTTTTTTTTTTTTTTAATAGAACATTCTGCCCTGTGTGGCAGAATGTTCTAACAGCCTTAGAACCCGCCGTAGCGGGCTCTACCGGCTATTAAAGTCCCTCTCCCTTGTTAAATGCCCGAGCCGAGCGGGGAGCGGGCCTTTAATAGCTGGTAGAGCCCGCTATGGGTTCTAAGGCTATATTAACACTGGAAGCTGATTGCAGTACACATCAAAATGCTAAGTGCACATTAGAATGCTAACACTGAAATCTGACTGGCGCACACATCAGAATGCTAGCATCATAGCACTGAAATCTGACATCAGTGTACAGCTGAATACTAACATCATACAACTGCAATCTAACAGGAGCACACAGCAGAATGCTAGCATCATAGCACTGAAATCTAACACCAGTGTACAGCTGAATACTAACATACTAACATCATACAACTACAATCTAACAGTAGCACACAGCAGAATGCTAACTTCATAACACGGAAATCTAACAGTAGTGTGCAGCTGAATACTAACATACTAACATCATACAACTGCAATCTAACAGAAGCACACGGCAGACTGCTAGCATCATAGCACTGAAATCTAACAGAAGTGTGCAGCTGAATACTAACATCATACAACTGCAATCTAACAGAAGCACACAGCAGAATGCTAGCTTCATAACACTGAAATCTAACACCAGTGTACAGCTGAATACTAACATACTAACATCATACAACTGCAATCTAACAGGAGCACACAGCAGAATGCTAACTTCATAACACGGAAATCTAACAGTACTGTGCAGCTGAATACTAACCTACTAACATCATACAACTGCAATCTAACAGAAGCACACGGCAGACTGCTAGCATCATAGCACTCAAATCTAACAGTAGTGTGCAGCTGAATACTAACATCATACAACTGCAATCTAACAGAAGCACACGGCAGAATGCTAGCTTCATAACACTGAAATCTAACACCAGTGTACAGCTGAATACCAACATACTAACATCATACAACTGCAATCTAACAGGAGCACACAGCAGAATGTTATCTTCATAACACGGAAATCTAACAGTAGTGTGCAGCTGAATACTTACATACTAACATCATACAACTGCAATCTAACAGAAGCACACGGCAGACTGCTAGCATCATAGCACTGAAATCTAACAGTAGTGTGCAGCTGAATACTAACATCATACAACTGCATCTAACAGAAGCACACAGCAGAATGCTGGCTTCATAACACTGAAACCTTACAGGAGTACACACCAGAATACGAGCACCACAACCTTGTAATCTCGCTGAAGTGCACAGCAGAAAGCTAGCGCCATACATTAACATGAATGAAGTATGCATCAGAGTGCTGGGTTGATAGCATGGGCAGTATGAGAAAGTGGATGAATGCAGAGCAGAGATGTAAGGTGTGGGGTTGGGATGGTTGAATGCTTTCTTTGTACTAAAGTAATTTAATGTATTTCCTGTTATGCATAAACCTCTATGTAGTTTTACTGAGGGGTAGATGTACGTCCGTGTATATTTTCTAAGACTGTGATGTGCCTTGCAGCTCAGGGCCCAGTATTTAATTTCATACCTCCGTACAGACTCTGTCACAATGTCTGCAAAAGTAGTTCTGTAATTCATTCCTGTAGTTCTTTTTTAAGATTTTAAATGAAGAGAGCAAGTAAATGAACTGCGGGCGGGAGCTCACCATGCTGCTAGAAGAGACAGGCAGCTTTGGAGACAGGGTACAACACTACTGGGGGCACAGTTAGGCGATGGATCACATTATCCGTAGGCGGAGGTGGAGAGAGAAGAAGCCAACTAGATGCCACCAAGATGCACTTAGGTCAAACAGGTTTTCAACAAATGTAAACTCCTTATGCCTCTTAAGTTGGGAGTAGAGATGGGTGAATGTTATGGCACTTGATGCTCATGAACCTATTTGGGCCTGTATGGAATTTCATTGCATTCATTTTTCTTGCCTTGAAAAAGAGATTATCCCGAAAAAGTTTCTGCACATTTACATTTGATCTTATAAAAAATGATGAATAAAAGATTGCACATTGTTCTGGGCTATGTTCCAGGGCTTGCTTGTATTCATTCGAGGTTAAGTTTAGAATCTGTGGATCAAGCCCTCCTATGGGACATCTGGTTGTTTGAATGCACCAGGAAGCTAGGGTCGGCTGTATTTCCTTTGGGTTCCGAACTGTATGGACCTCGAGGAGCAGCTGACCTATAGCAGAGTTACAACGGTGATCTCTAAATCTGCCTGGTGTATTGCAGCCTCTGTCAGGGCGACAGTTACTGCAAAGAATATACTTCTATAGTAAGTCAGACCTATTGGCATGGGCATTTCTTTTTCAAACTTCGTTCAGAATGCCCTCTTCCAGCAAATGCAAGCTTCCATTGTTGAACACGAGTTGCCAGATCCACTCATTCCCCATCCTGGACGTCCCATGGTAGATTGATAAGCGTGTTCTTGGCAGGAGAGGCATGGGTTTCCCAACCTACGGCCTGCCCAGGGGGTTTCTCCATGGCCTCCAGCAGCCAGTGGCTCCTAGGTAGTTCTCTGGTGAGTAACTATCGAATACTATTGGTGCTCTGGGTACCACTGTATTGCTCATTGGGTCCAGAGTTTTTCTACTTCAGTCTTGATTACCCAAAATGTAACACAGTCAGGACCTAGTGTCAGTGATAAAGAGCTTGGAGCTCAGATACCGAATGAGACAAAGTAATGACACTCAAAAGTAGTTAATGTCCAGCCAGAGGTATTTTCTTAAAGGGATTTGGGTCTCTATTTACTACAGTTAAATGCAGAATAGCAAAGATCACAATGGTCGTAAAAACAAGAAGGTCCCAGCACCGACTTGGGTAGAAATGTGACCCCAAACAACTGGAAGGCCCCTATACATTAAGGCCTAATAGTTTTTACAACATGGGCTGCTATAGGTCAATGTGATTTTATGAGGGATTAATTGTATGCGCTTGTCAGTCCTCAGAACCACTAGGGGTTCAGTCCTCTTACTAGAACAGTAATAGCAATCCTTGGTCAATGGAACAAAGTCTTAGACCAAATGCTCCATTGTACCAAGGATGCTACGACCTGTCTGCCTATGTCCTGGATTCCCAGTGGAAAAGTGTAGGAAGTTAACAATTCCTGAGTGACATCCTGGCTCTCACTCAAAACGGTTACCTCTACTCTCCGCTGACTCCTGATTGACTGACATCATTGACAGCATCGACTCCTGAATTACTCCCTGCACTGACCCCCTGCTCCATAACCAACTCCCACTGACATCCTGACTCCAGCACAGCATTGGTCAAACATTCCCGTTCTTGTGTCTAAAGAGCACGTGAACATTCCTGAGGGCATAACGCTGACTGCATCCCAGGTAAAATAAAATGAGGGCCACTGGAATTATGCGACGCTTCAGCCGTAGGGTTTTTCCGCATAATTATGGATTTACCGTATTTGTCACAAAATTCATCATCTGCTGGATAACCTGCACAATTGTTTCTAGCTCTAAAGGGTTAAACGTTACTAACAATGTGTTGAGCTGTGTTCCTGCACAGGTAGAAGACCCTTTGCAAAGGTTGATTGTTTGCCTTTCAGTTGCTTATTGCTGTATTTGAATGCTAAACTGGTACAAATGAAATGAAATATTTGCCTGGATAGTCGAAACGTACAAAAATTGCAAAATATTTCACTAATACTATCACGAAATATGTTGCATCACACCACATAATTCGCTTTTTGTTGCCACATAAATTAAGGAATCCTGCCACATAATTTGGTCATCCTCTGCAGCATAATCCCAGTGGCTCTGACTAAAATGCAGAGGGCTAGGAGAAGTCAGGGAAAGGCACACCTTGCGGTATCAGGGATGTTTTGTCACCTTTCTGTGTCAAATGAAGAGGTTGAAATTTTGGCACGTCAGGCAGGGAGAGAGATGAAAGAGACGGTGTTGGAAAGAATTGACTCACCTCTTTCCAGTGGTGCTCAGCCCACCAAAATTTCTGCTCATGAGTTGCAGAAGAACCATGATCTCTAAACAGAAATGTGTTCAGTAAGGACCTGGAGCCTTTACCAAAAATATTTCCTTCTTGGAGAGCATGGTCCTGCCACAATCTGCAAACAGAGATTCTTCAAAAGGGAGGTGGTCCTGTTTCTATGTAAGGGATTTGTAGAGCGCACGGCTACTTGTCAGGATTTCCCATCGCTAAGTATTCTCAAGGGCTCTCAAGTGTGCCTAGATACCTGGAGACCTCCACTATCACTGAAAGGCCACAGACAGTCCCTGCTCCCAACTGGGCTTTCGGCAAGCTTGGGAGAAGGTTTGGTAAGAGATACTATCGATTATGGGGAGGCTGGGGAAACTCTTATACTTAGTGTCTGGCCGTATTCACCATTTGGAGACATTTTGGGCTTATTCGTCACACCCATCTGTACCCACATCGGAGGGGGAAGGCTGATGGGGCTGTGGGAATAGGAGAGTAGGGTCATTTCCTTCCTTCATTTTGAAAACCCTTGTGGCTGGTGAGCTTCTCCCTCCTGGAGGGACAGGTCAGGTAGCAAGTTCCTCCTGATGTTCTCCGTGCAGGGAGAAGCAAGGCTGCATGGAATTTGTCTTGATGGCCAGGAGTCTGGCCCACAGGTGTCCTTTGGGGATGGAAGATTTTCTGTTTTACAACAGTGCATATCTCTAGCTAGGAGGCCTCAAGGAAGCTGAGATGTGCCCTTTGACGAGTGGAATTCTTTCCCGCTGCAGGTGAGTTGCTGTGTTTTGGCACCCCCAGCAGGCCGTGATGATGGCATCACACGTGACCTACTGAGACGGGGGCAAGGGGAGACTCATGGTGCAATCAGCAGATGTGCTGAACATCCGCTTAGCACTGGAGCAGCACTATTCCAGAAGAGTAATCTTGGTGACTAGAAAGGCCTGAAACGTGATGGGAGGACCAGGTTATATGTAGTAAGTGTAGGTTGTACTGTACTCCATGTCAGTTCTGTCACTGCGGCCTTGATACTGCACATATGCAGGCTTGTCTCATGGACATGTGTAAGGTTGATAGTGTGTGGTTCTCTATTAGGACCTCCATCAGGTCAGCATTTAAGGATTGCAGCTTTCGCATGCAGACCCTAATCATTGCCTAGGTGTATAACACATCTGTCCTTCTTCTTAGAAGCTTCTCAGGTAATTGGCCTGTCCTGGTGTCATCGTTCCAGAAGACAGAGGGCAAAGCCATGGCTCGTCTTTATAGCCCTTCAGAATTAGAGGTTGGCAGTGAGCTTTCTAGGTCAGAAGGTCAGTCCAAAGCTTGTCGGTCTGTACTAAAGAATGAAATTGCCTGTGCAGGTTATTCAGTACCTGGGACTCATATTTGGACCTGCTGAGTTTGATCTGAGGTTCCTGCTTGGCGGATAGATTCAAAACTGGTGTTGCAGGAAAACTGGGACTACACCAGCGTGTGTGTGAAGGTTCTCTTTTCACTTTCATCAGTTTTACGGGCACTGAAAGACGTAACAACTGTGGAAGTGAGCGCAGCGAGGGAGCTACCAAATGGTAAAATTTGTGCTTCTAATTGCCTTTTATGTTTCCTTCGTTTGTTGGTAGTGTTGCTTTGAATAATATTGTCTGCTCAATCTTCTACCATTCCTTCCTAAATTGAAAATACGAGTGTGTTTGAGAGTGGGATGGAGTCCTTCTATCTACTAAGCAGGAGCGACTGGTATTCGGGTAAAAAGGGATTTGCCCTGCCACCCTCTGGAGAGAGGCAAGAACAGGGAAATAAACACAGAGCAGCTGAAAATAAATCACTCCTCTGAGACAGTGTGCTGAGTCTCTTGGGTGAACTTTAGTGAACTTTGCAGATATCCTACTGCACAAGGCAAGGTTTTCTTTGACCCGCACAAGCTACAGCAGTGACATCACAGGAGAGGGAGTGCTGAATTAGAAAGCAAATGATCCAGTTGGTTTTGGGGCTCCTAAACAGTGGCCTTGGGAGGAGTTACAAAAGTCCTTCCACTTCAATGGCTGGGGGATGGAGTGGGTGGCAACAGTTGTTGGTACTCACAGAGGGGCAGGCTGGAGGGGGGTGCGTGGGGCTGCTCTTCTGGCAGTAACACATGTTTACTACTCCATTTGATTTCACTTTGAAAAAGAATTTATGAAGCTGAGCAGGAAAGAGTGCTCCTTATCTTGACCATAGAGGCCCAAGAGAGGGGATTAACCAGCTACGGACAACCATTGCACTAGTGGACTAAGAGGTAAGTGTGCAGTCAAGCTTCTGCCTGCATCAGGAGAATCGTCACCCCCCATCTCCTGTAGCAGCTACGGTGGGGTAGGGTTCTTAATGGGCCTTTTCTGACTGTAGCTCGGCAGACAAAGGATCATAATTAACTTGAGAGTGAGTGAAAGAAAGTATGGGTGGATGGATGGATAAAATGATGGTTGGAAAGATGCATGGATGAATGAGTGAAAGGACTGACATAAGAATAGAAGAGCGAAAGGCAGGGAGGGTGTATGAGTGAAAGGGAGGGTGGATGGACGGATGGATGAATGGTTGGGTTGATGGATGATGAGAGCAAGGACGGATGGATGGTAGAATTATTGAAAGGAGTGAAGGATATTTGAGTGGAAGAGTAAATGAATGGATAAGTAGATGGATGGATTGGGTGAAAATATGGATGGAAGAGTGGAAGGAGGGATGAGTGAAATAAAGGATGTAAGGACAGATGAATAAAACAATAGATGAATGAGTGAAAGGCAGGGTAGATGGATGCCTGGATGGTTGGATGGATGAGTGAAAGGGTGAATTGGTGAATGGATGAATAGATGTCAAGATGAACGAGTGAGTGAAAGAATAAATGGCTGAGTGAAAGGGTAAATGGAGGAATGCAAGAATGGATGGATAGATGGGACAAAGGGTGGATGAGAGGCGATGGTTCGCTGAGTGAAAGGGTGGATAGGTGGAGCAAACGGGTGGGTGGATGAACAAAAAGGATGGATGATTGAATGGATGGATGGATGAATGAAAGGATAATGAAAGGATGGATGATTGAGTGGATGAACTGGTTTAATGGCTGGGTGTCCATGGACCAGTCGTGGCTCTACTTTCTGCCTTTACCCTACACCTTCCTTGTTTTTGGTCCATTTTTTTGTTTGAAGAGTGAATGATTATTTGCTCTTGATATAATAAAAATAAAATGCAGATCCGCTTCAGGTACAGCAACAAATTGAGGCAGCAAGTGACACTGTTTGCTGACACAGGTACATGAAGATGCCTGTGCCATTCCAGCACTGTGAGCATTTCTGTGTGACTGTGTGTTTGAGTTGAAGTTAGAGTCAGTGATGGAATGAGTCAGAGTGAATGAGAATCAGTGACAGTAAGGACCAGTTTGTGTGAGAATGAGTGTGAGCGAGTGAGGTAGAATAACAGTGAGTGTAACTGGGTGTTGCTCTGTGTGAGACTGAGTTACAGTAGGATTCATTAATTCAGATTGAGTGAGAATGAGTGGGACTGTGTGAATTAGTGAGACCAAGTGAGACTGAGTGAGTCAGAGAAAGACAGTAAACTTAGTTCAATAAAGTGTGAGATAACCCTTCAAGAAAAAGCTCTTTGAAATTTGAGCCCAGGATTACGCCCCACCACCCTTAAAGGTCACCAGCCGCCACTGCTCATAAGCTTTTTAACTTTCCTTCTTTGATGGCGATGTTAAAACACACAACAATAATGGAGAAAAGGAAGTTTAAGACAATTGTACAGAATATTTTAATCATTATTTGTAGGGTGATAACTGAAAAATTCAGAAATGAATACTTATACAGATTAAATACTAGTCAATCGGTAGACAGAAGGGAGTGATCGTCACATTTGATGGAAATTATTCAGCACATAAACTACTCTAAATTCATGACATCAATTTTAGGTTGGTTAAAAGAATAAGAACCAATCATATGCAAGTCAGTTAGAACTTGGTCCAAACGCACTCTTGTTCAAACCTCCAAGGAATCGCAAGCATCCCTAATTGTGATTGGCTGCTGCCCTTCATCCGCAAAAGGTCCCAGGACTTCAAAAGTGAAATATTCAGGATACTCCAGTTTAGAAATCACAGAAGAAAGGGTCCAACTCCATCACTTTGGGATTTTAGAAATCCTGTACTGGTGGAAGCTCTTTCAATGTGCCGAAATCAAGCACTGGAACTCCCTCCACCACAATGAAAGATAACGATTAACCAGCTAGAACCCATGAAGAGATGAAGACCTGGCTGCTAGTTAATGCATGGTTCATCAGGCACAGTCTGGAAGATGTAATGAGATGTAAAAGCATCATGTGATCCTATCTCTCTTTCACAGCCACATTCATGTACATGCATAGACTCTGCCACAATCTAGCTACAACGTGATTGGAGAAACCTCTGACTCTCATACACAACAACAGACATCTCGACCTAGACTTCCTATTGAGCTGGCACCACACTAACCCGGTATCACAAGCAAAACAGTTACTTATTTAACCACTAGGAAGTACTGTGGGGTCTGGTGAAAGATTAGAAGTGCTATGCAAATGCCACCTACAACACATATGCTAAATACTTCTGAAGTTAAACCTGTTGCTGCACTAAGGGCTCAGCTGTGGCCATTCAGTCCTCGTCATTTAATGAGGCCCCTTGAAAACGAAGGTAGCTTTCTAGGAGATATTGGGGAAAGGAGCATTATCACCCATTAATGCCTCGCTTAAGGAGAATGGCTTCAGCCAATCAAAATTAGTGCGATCATGAAAAGGCAGATCATGGATGACTGTGATGACTGCAGAGATATGGTTCTGCCCTTTCAAGACCTTGACTAATGTGACTCTTGAATTCAATCTCTTGTAAACAATAATTAACCGTTATGCAATTGGAATGAAATCGTGTTGTAGGCCCTTCGCACCAATATAGAAACCAACAGTATCCACCGCAGATACTGCCAGAGAACCTCCTGCTGCCCCTAGCTTTGGGGCATCTCCTGATCTGCTTGTCGGCCACCTCTGTGTAGGAGTTCACACTCCTCACCATCAAAATCCAGAGCCATAAGTGAAAACACTTGTAATGCTTTAGAGTGACATGGCCGATGTGTGAAAGGCGTGGCTCACAGCTTGAGTCCACATTGTGCCACCCGAACAGTATCGGTGTGTCTATTTATGTTTTCTTTGAGTGCACGAAAACATATCCCACAACGACACATAACCTATAACAAAACAAACCGAATGTATTTGCTACTCCTTGTTGCAAAAATTATACTGTCATGAATGTGTGGAATTGAAAATGTTTCAGTTCTAAAAACTGGAGATTTTAATAGATGGGATTTGTACTTCCGAACGTCTGGTTAAAATGGGGAGTCATTCTGAGTGTCTCAGTTGCTTTGTTCTCTCCTTCAGTCGTGACTGCAATTGGCACATATGTGGCCATCGCTCTATTTGCTCTGCAGAGAAGCCAATAATGGGATGGGCATACAGCCGAACACCTTTCAGACTCAGTGACAGACCCAAAGCTTTCACTGTCAACTCCAGAGCTCTCAATTGTACCTGAACCCCCGTCACACACAAAGTAACACAGACAGCCAGAGGTGACTCAGTCGCAGTCGGTACTATACAAGACTCCCAGGCTGCGTGAAAAGCAACATCAGGGAAAAGGGAATACCCTGAAGGGCTGCATCATTCAGCATCAGCTAATATGACTGAGCAGGGACTGCATCACTGACTTGGATTACGTTTAGGGTCCCTGCACTCAATGTCGAGAAAGAAATAAGAGTATTTTTGCTTCCAAAGCTAAAGTCTTGACTATAGGTGCCAGTAAGGACCCTTTTCAGTGTAAGTTTTTAATTTTTATGGGGGCGCGCAAAGCGCTCCGTCCCATTCTGTAATCTCTCTTTGGGCTTCCAACCACGCCCATGTCACGTCAGTCACCTTCATTGGTTTGTGGGCTTAACTTTTAAAATCCGCTTGCTTTCATTTGTGAAAGGCATGCATACGTCATGCCTTTTCCGGTGTTTAGCCCACCTACACAGCACCGGTAAACCACTAAAAACATACGAGGCTCGAAGTTTTCAGCATGGTGTCTGGGCTACTTTATCTGTTTATTTTCCACGCAGTGCAATCGCGCTGCATTTTACATAATGCGATTGCGTTGCGTTTTTTTGTCTTTACAATGCTAATAGCTCTAACTTGAGCAAATGCGAGACCCGTTGCATTGAAAATGCTTGTTTTATTCACTGCTGACACTGGCTGCTGGCAGGACCCTTCCCCACTTAACACAGAGACTGGCTCTTAACAGTAGATGCTTCTTTTAAAGAGGCATAGTTTATAAATCTCTGCTGACTCTCCCTCCCAATCTCTCAATAAAGAAAAATTCTGAATGCCTCTCTTCACACTTCGTGTGCACAGCATGCGGGGGAAGAACATCTGAAAGTGACACCCTGGAGGGCAGCCTCTCTCATGGTGTGCGCTTCTCTGTGGAGCAGGCGGCCTTGGGATTTCCATGGAGCACGTGGAAGAGGAGCTTTTGAGTCGTTAGCCTTTTCAAATAATAAAAAGCATTTATAATCTATCCTCTGGTGTGTGGAGCGGCGGGGGCGCCCCCACACAGACTGGGCACAAGGACAAGCAAGATGCACACACGCACAAGCACTTCAAGACTTTACTTGGTGATGTGCAAATGACAAATATTCACTGAAACCCCATGTCCACATATTATCGTTTGTGCTCTGTATCGTTTTATCAATAAAACTGTATTCCCCTGCACATTTAGTGGCTGTTTCAATGGAGAATGTGCTGCCTGTGAATAACAGTGCGCTATCACACCTTTTTTAGCAATATATTTACAATAGTGTGCTTCAAAATACACCACCTACTTACTATACCCTTACCACTCTCCGGCTGTATGGTGGCTCATTTGCTACACTTGTTCTTTGTGTGACGCTTGCATATTTTATAATCCTTAGGAGTTGAGTGATGCAACTTTGATGGCATTACCCCAACTCTGAAAATTGTTCCACCACCACTGTGGGGCTCCAGCATGGATTGCTACATGAGCAACACAGATGATCTTCAAAGATGTAAGTCAGAGCAAGTCAGCTAGTGAAGGTGTTGAAGGCCCGGTAAGAATCTGGTGAAACATAATATGTGGTGAGGCATGAACAATGCGATTACAGAAGACAGAAGCTGTAATCTGAATCCACGTCATGGGTATATTTGCAGGGAATATAATATCTGGCTGATACTCCTCCTGGTTGGAGTCTCTGGGAACGTGGTGTGTGAATGATGGAATAGGTTGGTCAATACTGTGTAACCAGTGACCCCTCATTTGCTAACTTACAGGTGCGGATCTGGTTCCATGTCTGCATCTGACCTGGAACTGATCCACCAGGCATCCCTTAAATAGAATAGCCCACAAAGCAGCCCTCAGCAACTACCACCGACAACTCAAGGAGGCCAAGAGAGTGACCATCACGACCCGCATCGACTCAGCAAACAGCTGCATGAAAGAACTTTTCAGAATGGTCAAACCCAGCAGCCACAGAGAACACCATCCAGCCCTCCCAAGAACTCTGAAACACCCTCCCATAGTCCTTCCACAGCAAGATCTCCACCATCTACAACTTAGCCACCCACCCCATGATCTTCAACCTCAGCTCTCTCGACCCCCAGCGTGCACTAACAGTACTATCTCCACATGGGCACCACTCACCAATCAATTCACCTCGGCCATCACGTCATCCTTTCACTCTAAAGAATAACTCCATACTGCCTTCCATAATGTATTTAAAATGATAAAATATAAAACAAAAAACCTTCCCACCTTACACCATTACAAATCAAGCAACTTGCCAATCAAAAATAATTGTTTCAAAATATTACCAAAGAAAAAAATAAAGTCTGCTAAAAATAATTACATGTAATGAACACTAACAAATAGCATATAACACAAAATAATAAATCATTACAAATATAATTAGAGATCTATATTTTATACAATATTTAAAAATGATATACTTACCTGTAATACTCTGTCACACAATATTCTTGTCAAAGTAATTTCGACACAATATTTGTGCCCAACAATATTTTTTTAAATGCCCATCATACATCTTACAAAGGCATTTAAGACTACGTGAACTAGAGCTACAGAGCTACCACTTCATATACTCTTGAATACTTTCTTGAATCGGTCCTAGACTGCTTTTTTTGAATAACTTCTTCCTATTTGGACATAATCAACAGATGAAACTGAGCTTTTTCGACTCAAGTCGCAGAGGTTATTCAAGGATTGCCACTCTGACCCTACATGCGTATGACATCAGTGACAGCCTTGATCATATTTGGCTTACTTTAATCTACACGCTGACAACCCTTGGCTCTATTTCTCTTTCGACAGGTGTCAGGCATCCCTGAATCAGATTTCATCTTGTTTTATTGCTGTTCAAACCTGAGGGAAGCTAAATTGACTCGACCTAATAGAAGCAATGTCTGCATCGTTCTCATCAGAAAAGATTGCTGTCAATCCAAACTGGCCTGCAGGTCTTCTAGCACAGGAACACCCACACACCCTGTCTTTCAAGGAAGGAGCCTCTGAATTCTATCAAACACTGAAGTGTTCATCGACCATCAGGTTAGCCACCTCATCAAAAGTATTTAAATCACCTGAAACGTCCACACAATACTGTGTGATGGTCTCAACTAGCTTTTAGTACGTGTGGTATCAAATTTCTTAGGTGGGAGGAGGGAAGGGCCTACCCACAGCCAGGTGACTGCATGCAATGGCTCATAGTGCATTGTTATAGGGCATTGTTGAAGGTGAGTAGCCTACCAGGACACAAAATGATTCTATTCTGACTTCAGCTCAAATGTGGTGGTGGGGAAAAGGGTCTCCGGAGGTCGCTTTGATATTCTGTGTTTCTGCACGTTAGGATAGGAAGTTGTTCTCCTGTGCTTTGGCGTCTGTTGCCTGGGACAGTAAAGCAGATATAACACATGAAACTGTTTTGCATTATATCCTAGTATGCCACATCTGACCTGATGTTTCTATTGGTACATTGTATGTCAGAATATCAAGATTCTAATATTGTGGTTCTTAAACAACTGCAGCAAAAATAACATGGTAAGAATATACAGGAAAGTATACATGTACTAATATATATATACCACAGAACCGAAGTGTTAGAAATGGGGTCTATAGTTGGCAGAGGTATGCACCCTTGCCAAAGTAGGGACCACAATCCTAGTCAGGGTAAGTCACAACACAATCCAAATTATCCTGTGCCCAGCCTCCGGTAGCTTGGCACTGAGCAGTCAGGCTTAAGTTAGAAGGCAGTGTGTAAAGTATTTGGCAGAACTTATACAATAACACAGTGAAAGCACTACAAAATACACCACAAAGGTTTAGAAACATAGACAATATTTATCTGAATAAAATACTGTTGAAAGGATGAAAATCCAATGTACACACGTAAAGGTATCAATTTTTAAAGATTAAATTCCACTAAAGCGCTTAGAAACACAATAGCCCTAACTGGGGCTATCACAGCATAGTTGACGGAGTAATTCCCAACAATCTGACATCGCCGGTCACGGAGTCATACGGACCCCCAGGTACAGTACCTTTGGAAAACGAAGAACAAGGACGTTGCCCGGTATAGGGGAGAAGAGGTGTCGCTGGAGTCGGTGCGGCATCACTCTCTTATGGCATCCGAGGAGATAAGGCGTTGGTTCTACACTGCGAGGCAGGTGGAGGCGAGGCGTCGATTCTGTCTGGTGGCAGAGGGAGCTGATGTGGCATCATTGGTGAAGCGTCGATTCCTGGTGACCCGACTGGGTCACTGGATCCAGTCAGTCAAGACGTGATGTGCCGACTTCGCAGTGTCGCGATGAACCTGCGTGACGTCAGCGGTGTTGCGGCAATGTCGGACTTGCGTTGCAGGCCGCGGTCGTTGCATGCAGCGATGTCCATGGAGCGGGAGCAGGCTGTGGCGTCTGTGATGGCGTCGATGAATTCGGAAAACTAGCTAAAAGCCAGTAGATGAAGTCTTTGCTGTCCCTGAGACTTCAGGAGGCAAGCTCAATCGAAGCCCTTGAAGAGCACTTTTGGGGAAGGCAGAGTCCTTCCAGCACAGACAGAGGCCAGCAGGCAGCACGGCAACAGCAGGGCAGCAGTCCTCAGGAAAGAGGTCCAGATGAGTCCTTTGGGCAGCCAGGCAGGTTTTCTGAGTTCCGGTGTAAATCCTAAAGTGTCTGATTTGGTGGGATCAGAGACCCAGCTTATATACCCAAAAATGCCTTTGAAGTAGGGGAAACTTCAAAGAGTGGTTTTGAAGTGCACAAGTTCCCCCTTTCAGCCAAGTCCTGTCTGCAAGGGTCCCTGTGGGGGGGTTATCAGTCTTTTGTTATGAGGGCAGGCCACTAGCCTTTGAAATGTAAGTGTGAGCCCCCTCCACCCTTCCAGCCCAGGAAGACCCATTCAGTTTTCAGACATATGCAGATGTGACTGAGTGTCCTGTGTTTGTGGTTGTCTGGGTGGAATGCACAGGGGAAGCTGTCAACCAACACAGACCAGACGTGGATTGGAGGCAGACTATAAGGCACATATGGCAGTAAGGGCCAGATGTAGGAACATTCTGAATTGTGACCCGCAAATTGCGAGTCAGTTCGACTCGCACTTTGCGAGTCGCAATTCAGAATGTTGGATGGTGTCCCTGACACCATCTGCGATTCGCAGGGGGGTCCAAAGGCCCGCCTCATGAATATTCATGAGGTGGGTCGCAATTTGCAACCCCCTTGCAAATGGCGGCCCTCACAGGGATGGTGGCCTGCTGCGGACATGTCTGTGACTGCTTTTTAATAAAGTCGTTTTTTTTTTGTATTGTAGCCCATTTTCCTTAAAGGAAAATGAGATGCTTTACAAAAACGAAAATCACATGTAGTTCACTTTACTAGGGACTTATGGATAAATTAAATATGCCAATTGGGTATAAGGCAATGTTACCATTTTTTTAGGGGGAGAGCACATGCACTTTAGCACTGGTTTGCAGTGGTAAAGTGTCAAGAGTCCTAAAGCCAGAAAAAGTGAGGTCAGAAAAAAAAGGAGGAATGCAAAAAGTTTGGGGTGACCCTTCAGAGAGGCCATTTTCCAACACAAAGGTTACAGGAACGTTATAGTTAGGTTCACGTTTTACCCACACAAAACCATACAAATTTAGCAGTTATACTCATAGTTATACGAATGAACTTATGTTAAGAAACTATAACTTCTAGCCTAAAGTTACTTTCCCCATCACAAATCAATGGGGTAACCCAAAAATGCAAAGGACCTGGGTATACTATAATACATACAACAAAGTAGTACTATGAACACCATACATGAAATATATACAGTGATCAACGAAACAGTCATGAATACGCCAGGAGAGAACACATAATAAATACAAACAACTAGAGGCTGAGTTATACAAAAAGCATTCAAATTGTATTCAAGATCAGTATTGTATTCAGGTCATTTTGAAAATACAATAGTTGCTCCTCTGTGCTCAAAGAAAGAAGTGTCTGAGTAAAAGTGAATAAGAAAGATTGAAAGAATATTCAACAATAAGAAATTTAAGTTCAATTAGCAGTGCACATAGACCACTGCATGAGGACAGGCCATGGTCACTATAAATAGCCAACATATCAAGCATCTTTTAAGGGTGACTGCGTAAATCTGTATGCTTCCCCTTTAGGGCATCCTATACACAGTACAAGCTGGAAGCAGAAGTCATCGATGTTTCGACCCAAACAATAAGAAGCTAATTAAAATCTCAAAGGTGGGTCTTCCTCTGGACAAAACAAAAATGAAAGGTGCAACCTAAAGTTGTGCACTGAAGTCGTCCTTAATCTCAGGCAAATCAAAAATATCTGCATCAAAGGCACCTCATCTATAAGGACTGTATCCAAAAAAATCTGAAGACAGAATCTGTGATCCCCTGAGGTATAGTTTCGATATGGAACTTTCTTCAAGGTAAATGCGAGAAAATCAAGTAACTTTATGTCATTTAAGGTGAGGCAGCTGCTCCTGAATTGACCGAAAGCATGGACCGCATTTTCAGTTGCAGCATTCAGGGAGAGAGGGATACACTGTTGCAGTAGCAGAGAGTCACTGATAAATTCAGGAAGAGATTCAGAATGCGGCAGTGAGGGAGAGGAGGATACACTGTTGCAAGAGTGCATACTCGCTCATCTTAAATGTCATGAGGCTGGTGCGTGGGAGTCTTCCTATGGAGTGGGGCTGAATACTTTTTTTACTGTGCCTCATCCACAGGTAATAAGGTGGTGATGAACAGCGAAACAAAACATATAACACCGTCCGCTCTAAATCAGGTGGACAGTGTTGATGTAAACCTCTGATGACTTGCACTCTGTCGGATCGCTGGAGGACTATGTCAGCAACGCAACCACATTAGAATATGTCACTGACATACTTAAGGTCTCCCCTTCTGTAAATCTGGTGGGTGGACTGAGGGTTTGGCAGCGAGGGTACTCCGATGTAGTTGTGATGGAGTACCCTCTCCACCAAACTCTAAATCAGGCCCTGAATGGTTTATCAGTAAAGAATGTAGATCAAAGGAGCCCCCACCGAGAAGTAGGGCCCACCCTTCACTAGGAACCAATTACATTCTGGTACCTTGGAATACAGCTTTACCATACTGAAACTGAGCTCATTGAGGGCAATGTCAGGTCATCTGTCACCTCCCTGCATCACGCTATACAGTTGTGGTTCACGTTTCCTCTCTCCGTGATGGGAAGAATCGCCATATTGAAGATGATACCACTTTCCTGACTACTCTACTTATTTGCCACTCTACCTGTTCACCTGCCCAGATCTCTTTTCACTAAAAAATATGGTCTACTAACTCAGCTTATCTGAGGTACAGAGTGCTGTCGCGTAGCTCTGGGTAAAATGTTCCTTCCTGTAGATGAGGGAGGACTTGCAGTGCCTGACATCAAGCTCTATTACCTTGCTGCATGGTTTCAATGGGCAGCTCTCTGGTGTGATATGCACTAGACTGGTGGCATCAGGGACCAATGGCTCACCCCCTCCCAGCCTTCCCTGGTGGCATTATTTCTTACTCCGCCACCGCATCCCCGAGCAGGAACAGAGGGGCATGATGAACATGGGGGACTGGTTCTTGAATAGACAACTTTGCAACTTCCAGAAGCTGGTATCTGAGTTTGCTGTTCCTCCACATCAGTTCCTGCTATTTGGTGCTATAGCAGTAACTATTAGGTGGGTATGGGGAGCTGAAATGCTGCAAACTTCCTAACAAAACTGCCTCCAGATCAATTGTACTATGAAAGGTTGGATTAGGCCAATGACGCTTTACTATCTCTCCCTACTCTCCCAAACAAAACACAGCCTCACTCCCCTGTTGGTCCACTGGACCACTGACCTGAGTTGAGAACTGTCAAAGACTGGGCCACCGTTCTTCACTACATCTGTACATCCTGCAACGCCGGCTTTAAACTGACTCAATATTACTATCTTCACAAGGGGTATCTAACACCTAAAAAACGTAATAATATGTTCCCGGGAGCCCAATCTGTCTATTCCAGATTTAACCTAGAGGAACCAGATATTTATCACATGGTATGGGATTGCCGGAAAGTGACTCCGTACTGGGAATCACCAATGGCTCTCCGTAACTTTGCAACAGGCTGTAATCTTGAGAGAACTCTGATCATCTTCCTACTGGGACTGTTTCCCAAACCGACTGAAAGAGCCGTCAACTCCAAGTTTACGGACCTGATCCTGACCCGTCGCCACATCTCCATTATTTGGAAATCCTCTGTGGGTCCTTCCCTACTGGAATGGAGACAAGAATTGTCCAAATGGGAAGAATGTGACGATGCCATAATGAAACTAGAAGTTTAGAAGGGTCATCGCAACCCTGACCACACACAGGCATTGGGTCAGATATTGAAGGACTACCACTGGTGCCCCCAGATGCCCACCTAATTCCCGCCTCGATCGCAAACACGGTTGGGGAGGACTTGAACCTCTAAATACCCATTCCGGGACCACCCCTGACATATGTACATCGCACACTGTCCTACAATGCTCACGATAAGGACCAACAGGACTCCCCCCTCCTATTCCTCCCACCACACTATAGTTCACAGTTTCACAAAAGCCACTCAGCAACCTTATGTTTATCATTGTTACTTCCTTGTTTGCTTGTTGTCACTAACTTGACCCCTATTTTCCTGCACTGTACCATTTGTTAGCGTGATCAGTTCTTAATTTGAGCCAGTGGTTTCCAGTGCTAGGCACCAGCATTTAATCTCCAACATCGACACTTATAACAGTCTGCCACATGGTGGCGCTGTATATCTAATTTAGAGATGAGCTCAACAACAGATATTTATTAATTCAATATACATTAAAAATGACTTAATACCTGCCGCCCTAGCCATTTTTATAACTTTGGGGGGCATGGTACAGTCTGATTGGTCACAGTTTTAGCAGCGTGATAGTTAATAGTTGTGTTGGTACTGTCATTGGCAGCACTGGCTGGGACAATCGGTAATGCAAGCTGCAGTGACCTGCTAACGAGGGCCCTCGCACTTACCTTTTTACAATTTAAGCATTGAGCGAGACCCATTCACGTAACTTAGGCAGATAACTGGGGAGATTGTAATGGTCAAACTCCTCACTTAAAGGCTATGGGCCAGATGTATCAAACTTTTTTGCATTCGCAAACGGTGCGAATCGCAAGAAACGGCTGTTTGCGAATGCAAAAATGCCCTCCAAGATGTATGAAAGGTATTCGCAGTGTGAAAATAAGGAATCGCTAAAATTGTGAATTTTTGCGAATTTGACATGGTTTTGCATGTCGCAAACAGCGTATTGCAAATAGTGATATGATTTACCAAATCGCTAATTGCGTGACGCAAACTGCGACAAAGAATTGCGAATCGCATATAGCGATTCGCAAAATCCTGACACAAATTGCGATATGCTGATTGCGACATGCAAAACCATATCGCAAAGCAATGCAGTAAAAATTCACAAATTGCGATTATTCGCAGAATGGCCTTTTGCACATGTAATTTACCACAAACTGAAATCAGGTGGTAACCAGGTGCAACCTATCTAAAGAGGCCCAGAACGACTCAGGCTCTTTTCCACAATGGCTGCACTCTATGTGATGGTGAGGAGAATGAGGATCTTGGCAGGTTTGAGGAGAGGGAGGAGGAGACAGGAGCGCATTTTCAGAGTGCACATAACCCTATTTGACCAGACAGAGGATGAAATTTATGAGAAGTACAGGTTAAGCTCAGCCATGATACTTGACCTGATAGCAAATCTACAACTCATACTGCAGGGCACCACACACAGGACCAATAGTATACCCACCCATGTGCAGGTATTATGCTCCCTGCACTTATTAGCCTCAGGGAGTTATCAAGGGGTTATGGCAGCAGCAGGAGGGGTCTCACAGAGTGCTTTCTCACACTTCTTAAATACATTTCTCAATGCCATGCTGAGCAAAATACAAGAGCACATAGGATTCCCCAACACCCTACAGGAATTACAACAGACGAAAATACATTTCTACTAGATTACACAGTTCCCACATGTCATAGGTGCCATCGATGGGACACATCGGCCACCGAGAATGTGTATCACAACTGTAAGAACCATCATTCCATGAACATACAGGTGATTAGCAATGCCTCCAATATCATTACCGATCTTGTGGCCAGATACCCAGGTATCACACATGACTCATACATCTTTTGCCACAGCGGGATTCACACAAGACTGCTAGCTGGGGCGTTTGGCGAAGGATATCTACTGGGTAATGTAATAGTTAACAATGTTGCATTGATGTTATTGTGACATCAGATATCAATAGTACTCATTTCACTTTCTGTCATTCTAGGAGACAGTGCCTACGCAGTGCGGACCTATATACTGACGCCATACCTGAGCCCTGCAATGCCAGCAGAGAGGAGGTACAATGCTGCACACAGGGCAACCCGCAGTGTGGTGGAGCGGACCTTCGGACTCCTGAAGAGCCACTTCAGGGGCATCCATAAGAGTGGAGGTGCACTACAGTACAGCCCAGAGGCGACCTGCAAAATTGCGGCTACATGTGCTATGTTGCACAACATTGCAACGAGAAGGGACATACCAGTTGAACCAATGGAGCCGGACTCAAATGAAGATTATGACCCCTTACCTCCCCATCACCCAGTAGACAGGAGCAGTGCAGCAGAGGGCAGGCAAAGACGTGCAGACATCACGCACAACCATTTCTGATGTAAGTAATGACAACAACACTTCAATATTATGTATTTCTGTAGTTAGGAACTTTATTACCTTGACTTCAGGCAACGTATGTGTCAATATGACATAGCCATGCACTATAGGCAAACATGTGTGATTAACAGTGTCCCACTATTAGCATCATAGTATAACTGTATAGCTACATATTACAGTAGTCCCCTGTAGCCCTCAACATTACTTCCTACGTCCACGCACTCCACTTGAGTGCTCAGTGGCCTCACTGGCACCTCTTGTAGCGAGTTCATGGACAGTGCATGTGTCTGGTTACTGCAACACCTAGGATCCATCACAGGGGCTGTAAGACTGCTGAGGCTAGAAAACTCCTCACTATCCCCACCACCCAGTTCACTATTTGTAGCACGGTGTGCTGTCTGCATTGCATCCAGAATATCGGTTATTTGCACCAATCCCTGTGCAACGCCCCGACCGTAATGTGCCATCTCCACCTGCATGCCCACAGCACATCGTGAAATCAAGGCAGTAGAGTTAGCGAGCTGATTGACCGATCTGCAGAACCCATCAAACCTTCCCATGAATTGGTGATGGCACCTAAGGTGGCTGACACGCTCCTGCTGAATCTCAGTGCAGAGGTCCTTAATGGCCTTTGTCAACTACTTTGTGCTTTCTGCTGCTGTTTGCTGTCCCTCATTCAGAGACTCCAACTGCTTGTTCATTGATTCAATGTTTTAATTGAGTACATCCATCTGCTTGTGCAGTACTCCCATATTGTCATTGTGAGACTCAAACTGCCTGTGCATTGCGCCCACATTATGATCGATTGACACCAACTGCCTGTGCATTGACCTCATGTGTTTGCATTGCAGGTGCTGCACTATCAGCATGGGAGCTTCAAGGCCGCCAAACATTGATGGGCCCTCACCTTCATCTGTGCACTGTCTGCCTGCTTTGTGACGCCTCCTGAGGGGAGTTGTAGGAAGGAAGCCTCTTTCTAGCATTGTTACCCCCACTTTTGGCCTGTTTGTGAGTATGTGTCAGGGTCTTTTTACTGTCTCACTGGGATCCTGCTAGCCAGGACCCCAGTGCTCATAGTGGAAACCCCATTTGTCAGTGTGTTTTATATGTCTCACTGGGACCCTGCTAGCCAGGACCCCAGTGCTCATATATGCGGCTTGAATGTGTTCCCTGTGTGGTGCCTAACTGTGTCAATGAGGCTCTGCTAACCAGAACCTCAGTGCTTATGCTCTCTCTGCTTTTAAAATTGTCACTGCAGGCTAGTGATCCTTTTTACCAATTCTAATTGGCACACTGGAACACCCTTATAATTCCCTAGTATGTGGTACCAAGGTACCCAGGGTATTGGGGTTCCAGGAGATCCCTATGGGCTGCAACATTTCTTTTGCCACCCATAGGGAGCTCAGACAATTCTTACTCAGGACTGCCACTGCAGCCTGAGTGAAATAATGTCCACGTTATTTCACAGCCATTTTACACTGCACTTAAGTAACTTTAAAGTCACCTATATGTCTAACCCTCACTTGGTGAAGGTTAGGTGCAAAGTTACTAAGTGTGAGGGCACCATGGCACTAGCCAGGGTGCCCCCACATTGTTCAGGGCAAGTTCCCCAGACTTTGTGAGTGCGGGGACACCATTACATGCGTGCACTACATATAGGTCAATACCTATATGTAGCTTCACAATGGTAACTCTGAATATGGCCATGTAGCATGTCTAAGATCATGGAATTGTCCCCCCATGCCAATTCTGGTATTGGGGTGCCAATCTCATGCATCCCCAGGGATCCAGCATGGACCCCGGGTACTGCCAAACCAGCTCTCTGGGGTTTTCACTGCAGCTACCGCGGCTGCCAACCCACAGACAGGCTTCTGCCCTCCTGGGGTCTGGGCAGCCCAGTTCCAGGAAGGCAGAACAAAGGATTTCCTCTGAGAGAGGGTGTTACACCCTCTCCCTTTGGAAATAGGTGTTAAGGGCCTGAGAGGAGTAGCCTCTCCTGGCCTCTGGGAATGCTTTGAAGGGCACAGATGGTGCCCTCCTTGCATAAACCAGTCTACACCGGTTCAGAGATCCCCCAGCCCTTGCTCTGGCGTGAAACTGGACAGGGTGGTGCCCAGAGCTCCTCCAGTGTGTCCCAGACCTCTGCCATCTTGAATGCAGAGGTGTGAGGGCACAATGGAGGCCTCTGAGTGGCCAGTGCCAGCAGGTGACGTTAGAGACCACTCCTGATAGATGCTAACCTGACTAGGTGGCCAATCCTCCTCTGAGGGCTATTTAGGGTCTCTCCTGTGGGTTTCTCATCAGATAACGAATGCAAGAGCTCACCAGAGTGCCTCTGCATCTCCCTCTTCGACTTTTGCCAAGGATCAACCGCTGACTGCTCCAGGACGCCTGCAAAACCGCAATAAAGTAGCAAGAAGACTACCAGCGACATTGTAGCACCTAATCCTGCCAGCTTTCTCCACTGTTTCCTGGTGGTGCATGGTCTGGGGGCTGTCTACCTTCACCCTGCACTGGAAGCCAAGAAGAAATCTCCGTGGGTCAACGGAATCTTCCCTCTGCTAACGCAGGCACCAAACTTATGCTTCACCGGTCCTCTGGGTCCCCTCTCATGGTGACGAGCGTGGTCCCTGGAACACAGGAGCTGGATCCAAGTGACCCGACAGTCCAGTGGTCCTTCTGTGCAAATTTGGTGGAGGTAAGTCCTTGCCTCCCCATACCAGACAGTAATCCTGTGTACTGCGTGAACTGCAGCTGCTAGGGCTTCTGTGCACTTTTGCAAGGAATCCTTTGCGCACAGCATAGCCTAGGTCCCCAGCACTCTGTCCTGCATTGCTCAACTCGCTGAGTTGACCACCGACTTCGTGGGACCCTCCTTTGTAGTGTAGAGACGACTGCCATGCTCAGATTTCTTGAACGCCTGTTCAAGTGCTTCTGCATGTGCTGGCTACTTTTGTGTGGGCTCTCTGTGCTGCTGAGCACCCCCTCTGTCTCCTCCTCCAAGGGACGACCTCCTGGTCCTTCCTGGGCCCGGGAAGCACCCATTTTCTTCAACCGCAACCTTTGCAGCTAGCAAGGCTTGTTTGCGGTCTTTCTGCGTGGAAACAACTCATCATCCTCCAGCACACCGTGGGACATCTTCTGTGCAAAGGAGCAGTTCCTGGCATCTTCCGTGTTGCAGAATCTTTAGCTTCTTCCACCCGGAGGCAGCCATTTTGCACCTTTATCTGGGGTTTAGTGGGCTCCTGCCCCCCCTGGACACTTGCGTGACTGTTGGACTTGGTCCCCTTCCTTTACAGGGCCTCAGGGAAGTAGGGTAACTTTACTTCTACATTTCAGGGTCTTGGGGTGGGGTATCTTGGACACCCTTAGTGTTTTCTTACACTCTCAGCGACCTTCTACACACTACACTAGACCTGGGGTCCCTTTGTGGTTCGCATTCCACTTTTAGAGTATATGGTTTGTGTTGCCCCTGGGCCTATTGCATCCTATTGTATTCTACAGTGTTTGCACTACTTTTCTAACTGTTTACTTACCTGATTTTGGTTTGTGTGTATATTTTGTGTATTTTACTTACCTCCTAAGGGAGTATATCCTCTGAGATATTTTTGGCACATTGTTACTAAAATAAAGTACCTTTACTTTTAGTAACACTGAGTATTGTGTTTCTTGTGATATAGTGCTATATGATATAAGTGGTACAGTAGGAGCTTTGCATGTCTCCTAGTTCAGCCTAAGCTGCTCTGCTATAGCTACCTCTATCAGCCTAAGCTGCTAGAACACTACTAATAAGGATTACTGGACCTGGAACAAGGTGTAAGTACCATCAGGTACCCACTATAAGCCAGGTCAGCCTCCTACACACCGACATCATGTCACTATGAATCGGTTGTGTTGTTTCTCTATGTGGCTGTACACTAACTTGCTATTTATGTGGTATTTTGATTTTAGGGTTGTGGACTACCACTCCCATAAGGCATAGTTGGGTTGTATGTAAGATGTGACATAGACTACCTATCACAATGCATCTAACTAATAGCTGTCTTCTAAGGGGCATTTGTACATGCATATATGGGGATACACATCATTGCTGGCCTTACCTTTGCTGATGCTGGGTGTCCCTGTGGTGTCAATGTCAATGACACCACTGACAGCTTCAGGAAGCAGTGTGGACTCCACCATGTCTTCCATTGATGTGGAGAGAACCAACCCAGCAGCCAACGCGTTTCGCCCTATACATTTGGGCTTCTTCAGGGCTGCAAGATTAACAAATAACCATAAGGCAAAAGTAAACTAACAATAATATTTCTGACATTACGAGATCAAAACATATGGAGCAAAATCAACAATTGCATAATATAATGCACAAAACACCAGTTACATCCAATATAAGTTTAAGTTCAAAAAGAGAAGAAGAATTTCTTCAAATCTATCCTACCCCAGATTATCAGTCAGCCTTAAGTCGTAATTAATAAATGGAACCGACAAGGGAGAAAAATAAAGGGAAAGACAATCGAAAAAATCCAAGATGTGAATTCGGAAAATTGCGTGGATCACGAAAAAGTGCACGATAGCACCATACCATAACAGTTGTAATGAATAAAATAATTGCAATGGTCCGTAAACCAAGGTGCTACCAACATTACCACAACACAAAATCAAGTGATCCATCACCAAAACTATAGTCACCAGAAACTTAAGTTGAAGGCTCGAGAAAAGAAGTGAGCGAGTAGAATCAAACTGAATATAGGAAAAAATGAGAATAAGTGCAGGAAAGCGAATAGAGGAGAAAATAGTTCACTGAGGAAAAGCACATACCGAGTAGTAAGTTCCAATATAGGGTCAAGGGTCGTTTGTGAAATAAGTGTAAAACGCGAACGAAGGTTCAAAGAACTAAAAATAAAAATGACAAAGGTAAGAATAAAGAAAGGCGATTCGTATACTGAAACATAGATAAATAATACAGTGGGGACCATAACCCACAAGTGTTAATTTGAATAAATTAACATCACTCTAATTGTAAGTTAAAGTGCTGTTGTCCAGCCTTACCGTAAATTGTAAAGTTGCAAGGTATTTAATAACCGGCCGGATTTTCCAAGTCAGAAAGAGTAGAAAGACGGGCCCGGTCACGTTGCCGCCCGTCATGTGAGCTAAGTGCGCGGCTCGTTAGAGTGTTGAAAAGATTTCGGCAGAGAACGCCGAGAATTTATGAACAACGCCGTACGTTGAGGAAAGAAAAGGGGGGTGTGAACACAGAAAAGGGACAATACCCAGGGTACGCCACAATACAAGTGGTTTAAGCGGCGGCCATATTAGAATAAACAATGGGAGTTCTAAATATGGAAGTAAATGGAATCAGGATAACAAAATATAAAGAGATATACCATTATACAGTAATGAGACAGAGAGTATGTGCAAGTATAGAAGTGTATTGCCTGTAATATATATGAGACTTGAAGCAAAGAGGTGAAAGCAAAACAAAACAAAAGGAGCCAGTGAAACAAGCAGTCCTCAGTGCAGAATTAGAGCAGTGAAAGAGTATCAAGACCCCAATGCAAAGATAATGTCATATAAAATATATATATAATAATAATAATATACAGTGATATATATAACAAGAAAGGGGGGCCTATAGTTTCAGTTATGATGAAATCTCAGTTATACAGAAAGTTATATCCATTAGTGTACAATAAGCATACATGTATACAGGCTGATATTATCAACAGTGATAACAAAACATGTATTAAAACCTGGTACAATCTCAAACAGTATATGAAAAGTATCAGTGTATTACATGTGTATATGCCATCTTTTAGCTCCTATTATGTACATCGTTTTTGACAAATAACTACTAATATTCAGTACTTCACTGAGGCACTAGTAGTGCCATTACAGGTAATAGTGAAGTTCATGGTCAGTGTTGTGTCCCAACTCGACCGTACGTAAGCGACAAGTCCATGCTGCTTCTCTTTTGCGTAATTGTAATTCTCTGTCGCCCTCCCTGGGGTTCGGTGGAATATGGTCAATCCCGTGGAATAAAATTACATCATCATGTTGGTGTGTCGACATCATAGACCGAAGAGGTAAGACATTAAGAGATTTTCTCTGTCCAAGTTATGTATCTATACCTAATGTATCTACTTGGCTTCCAGCAAAGCCTTTGGGCTTCTATACATGTCGTGAATGTAATATGTGTTCTTTCGGTTTGGATAAAACCAGGACTTTCTGTTACAATAACACAGGGGTCTTTTCTATTAAGAGTTTTATTAATTGTAACACCAAATTTGTAATCTATATTCTAAAATGTACATGTAACAAAATTTATGTGGGAAGTACCATCAGACAACTGAAACATCGAATACAGGAGCACATACGTGCTATCAGGAATAATGATAATAGGTATCCATTATCATTACATATGATGTCGACACACCAACATGATGATGTAATTTTATTCCACGGGATTGACCATATTCCACCTTTGTTTTAATCCCACATACTCTCTGTCTCATTACTGTATAATGGTATATCTCTTTATATTTTGTTATCCTGATTCCATTTACTTCCATATTGAGAACTCCCATTGTTTATTCTAATATGGCCGCCGCTTAAACCACTTGTATTGTGGCGTACCCTGGGTATTGTCCCTTTTCTGTCTTCACACCCCCCTTTTCTTTCCTCAACGTACGGCGTTGTTCATAAATTCTCGGCGTTCTCTGCCGGAATCTTTTCAACACTCTAACGAGCCGCGCACTTAGCTCACATGACGGGCGGCAACGTGACCGGGCCCGTCTTTCTACTCTTTCTGACTTGGAAAATCCGGCCGGTTATTAAATACCTTGCAACTTTACAATTTACGGTAAGGCTGGACAACAGCACTTTAACTTACAATTAGAGTGATGTTAATTTATTCAAATTAACACTTGTGGGTTATGGTCCCCACTGTATTATTTATCTATGTTTCAGTATACGAATCGCCTTTCTTTATTCTTACCTTTGTCATTTTCATTTTTAGTTCTTTGAACCTTCGTTCGCGTTTTACACTTATTTCACAAACGACCCTTGACCCTATATTGGAACTTACTACTCGGTATGTGCTTTTCCTCAGTGAACTATTTTCTCCTCTATTCGCTTTCCTGCACTTATTCTCATTTTTTCCTATATTCAGTTTGATTCTACTCGCTCACTTCTTTTCTCGAGCCTTCAACTTAAGTTTCTGGTGACTATAGTTTTGGTGATGGATCACTTGATTTTGTGTTGTGGTAATGTTGGTAGCACCTTGGTTTACGGACCATTGCAATTATATTATTCATTACAACTGTTATGGTATGGTGCTATCGTGCACTTTTTCGTGATCCACGCAATTTTCCGAATTCACATCTTGGATTTTTTCGATTGTCTTTCCCTTTATTTTTCTCCCTTGTCGGTTCCATTTATTAATTACGACTTAAGGCTGACTGATAATCTGGGGTAGGATAGATTTGAAGAAATTCTTCTTCTCTTTTTGAACTTAAACTTATATTGGATGTAACTGGTGTTTTGTGCATTATATTATGCAATTGTTGATTTTGCTCCATATGTTTTGATCTCGTAATGTCAGAAATATTATTGTTAGTTTACTTTTGCCTCATGGTTATTTGTTAATCTTGCAGCCCTGAAGAAGCCCAAGTGTATATGGCGAAACGCGTTGGCTGCTGGGTTGGTTCTCTCCATAAATCTATTGTGACATCAAGTATCTCTGACCAAATAAATTTTCTGGAAGAAATCTACGAAAATCTACGTTATTATATTTTCAACAAACTGGGACTCTTCTGAATTATTATTTATATTTTTATTGATGGTGGTGCACAACCGACTTCATTGTTCTTCAATATTTGGGGTGTTTTATCTCACCCCTTTGGTTCCTTTGTGCAGTAGGAACTTTGTTGGTAGTGCACACTATACTCTATTGTATTATGTGTCATCTATGTACATTGTGAACACTCAGAAACTACTAGGGATTGATGCGTTCCTCTTTTGGGCTTACTGCACTTGGTTTTGATTGAGATGTCTTCCATTGATGTGGACAGTGTCTGGGTGGGTGGTCCTCCTCCGGTGCTCCTTGCCTCCTTTAGCCTGCTGGCTACCCTTTCTTTGGCACGGGAAAGCAAGTCGTACCATCGTTTGCATATCTCCTCAACAGAGTGCTGCGCAACACCCACTGCGCATATTTTGGTCTGGATTTCTAACCACAGTTTCCTCTTCTCACTTTCAGGTACCTGGAGTGAGTTCTTCCCAAACAGTTTGTCATGGTTCCTGACCACCTCCTCAGTGAGCACCTCCAATTCCTGCTCACTGAATTTGAGCTTGCGCTTCCTGTCTCCTTTCTCCTTCACATTCACATCATTGGCCATGTTGCAATTTGGTCCTGGCTTGCTCATAAAGCTGGCTCCCTTGTGCTTGATTGTGTCTCCCTGCCTGCTCCTGTGGGTGCGGCTCCTGGAAACAGCATGGTCTGACTCACTTCGTGGTTGTGATGTCATCAGGCTGTTCCGGTTTGCCGTTTTCGCAATTTGCATTTTTCAAATACCGATTCGCTATTTAATTGCGATTCGGTATTTGCTACTCGCAAATTGCATATGTGAATTTTAAGAAATCGCTATTTCCGAATCGCAATTTTGATACATCCTATTTTGCATTTCTAAAATAGCGATTCCTTAAAATTCACTATTTAGGAAATTGAAACCGGGAGCTTGATGCATCTGGCCCTATAACTCTAAATTGCAGTGTTTTACTAGCTGCACCTTTTTACTAAGCAATGCTTGATTATCCCCACAATCAATTGAATAGATGTCAAATTTCAATGTATCTTGTTATGATTGCACTCTGTATACTTAAAATACGAATAATTTTTGTTTCCGCATAAAGGATGCAGATGAGTGACTTCTGGATTTCTGAAGGGTGATTGCTGGGTGACTAAGGTCTCGTGTTGATGATGTCTTGTCAGTCGTTCACAGGTAAAGCGGTTGTTTGTCTCCAGCTCACTCAGTGTGTTCTCAAGATCTTAAATATGGGCAGAGTTTTTTGGCAAACCAGACATCAGTGCGGCAAATATATTCTAATCAGCTTTCTCAAACCCTGCCAAAAAAGCTATACTATGAAATTTAATTAGTTTTTCAGCATTCTTTCATTTAGTTACATTTTCATTTTTGGAACCGTTCAGAGACTGTGATCGTTCGGTAGAAACCCACACACACTTCTGAGTATGGAAAGAGGGCAGGAAGGCCTACAAGACATTAACAACAGCACTAATGATGCTCTGCTTTCAATGGTACCCAGCTCAGTGACGGTGAAGAGTCCTTTCAGTACAGACTTGCTTAGAAATACCCCTGAACACAATACACCATAAAGAGCACATCCACAAGCATCAGATGAGACCTAACATCTACAACAGTGGTCTTCAAACTTTTTTATGCCGCGCCCCCCCAGTTGAAAAAAAAAAACATTGGGCCCTCCTCAGAGTTTTTCACAATTATTTTAGAAAGATGGCAATGTTTAAATAGGTCTATACCTATTTAAACATTTCCGTTAAGTACGGTTACCTTTTTAAAACTGCAATAACATGCTTCTGCTCAAAACAAAGGCATGTTATCTGTATAATATTTCTTTTGGCCAGAGTTTAGCGCCCCCCCTGGGATCGCTTGAGGCCCCCCAAGGGGGGCCCGCCCCCCAGTTTGAAGACCTCTGATCTACAATATCCCAGGGCAAAGAAATCATGTGACCTTCAAATGGAGAGCAAACTGCAGCTGTGACACTGACTCCCCCAAGAAAATCCAGCATAGAACTAGCGTAAGAGGGAAGAGACTGACCAAGCAGAGGTCTATCTGCAGACTTCTATTAGCCTATCGATTAGATACGTGTGTAGCAAGAGGAGGTCCAGTGACCCGGCATGTAAATGTCTATTACCCCAGTGCAAGAAGATATCTGTTGACTCACCATAGAAGGATGTATGGTCATTCAGCAAACAGGGTTGTCTATTGAATTCATTACAAGACCGGAGGCTAACATTATGCAATAACCCTTTTATTTCTACCCACAATATAAAACACATCACAAAGTAAAACATTCTATTCCAGAACCACAGTACAGAATATATGTCTATGACAACAGCTCTCTTCCACTTTTATTAGCTGCTCCATTCAAGAGATAAGTATATTGTCAAGTACCTGCTATTTTATATTGTATTTTCCACTTCTTTTGTTAATGTCTTTATGGATAATCCTTAATGGACTTCTATTTTACCACTGGAGCCATTCCAATATGTGGAGTGCCCCACCTTTTTTCTTTGTGTTAATTTCACTTCGCTGTTATTTGTCTTTGTGTTAATTTCACTGCGCTGATATTTATCTTTGTGTTAATTTTACTGTGCCGTGTATTTGTGCATTACTTTGTGAAATGTTCTTACCGCTTCGCTTGCTGTTTTCAAGTGCTGTGCCATGACAACGCTCGTTTTAGTTGAGGACTTCTTCCGACTTGTTTCTCGCAGTTTACCCCACACCGCTCGAGCTCTCTCAAGCGTTGCAAGCGCTTGGAGACTCAACCGGGAATGGGAGCGGCACTGCCCTCTTCCTGGGTTG
This sequence comes from Pleurodeles waltl, assembly GCF_031143425.1. Classification (NCBI taxonomy): domain Eukaryota; kingdom Metazoa; phylum Chordata; class Amphibia; order Caudata; family Salamandridae; genus Pleurodeles; species Pleurodeles waltl. The sequence goes on along the minus strand of NC_090446.1, from coordinate 1,394,903,555 downwards.
CCTCTGTGTGGCACTGGACCTCCCTGCTCGGCCAGGCTCCTTCACCGCATCGTGGGGGTCGGAGTCTCGGCCGAGAGTTGGGTTTTCCGTGCGCGTGGCGCACCTTTGGATTGATGCTGGATACTGAGCATGTCTAATGCGAGCCGCTGCAACAGTGAATTTGTACATTTCAGACCCAGCCCGACTCGTTAGATGCACGTTTACCTTGCACGCACGTGGAAAGCGGCCATGACCACGCCCCTTCAAAGGAAACGACCATCGCTTAATTTAACTGCCTTGGCTCTGTTTTCTTCGCCACGGTCAACTGTTTTTATTCACAGTACTTCCGTCATTCAACCCAAAAAAAAAATATATATAGACTAGTTATAATTAGATTAGATTTAAGCAGTGCTTAATTTGTAAATACAAAGGTGCTGGTGCCCAAAGCCTTCCTCTTAAACATGCGGCTGCTGCAATTAAATGTGCGAACATGGGATACTTAGGCGGCGTAATTCTGAGGCCATCTCGGGCCTCTTCAATCCGTTTAAAGCCACGCCCTGCCCCTTCACCATGTGACGCTTTTTCGTTTTTCTCTTCCTCCGTCTTTCCCATATGTGTCTTTTGCTCGCACCAAATGTTTGAGGCCGAAGAATAAGCCCCAGCCCTCAAAAATAAGTGCCGGTGCTCAGCACCGGAAACCACAAGCACAAATTAAGCACTGGATTTAAGACTCTAGGTCAGTTGGTTCTGCATGTTGTGAGTTTTAGCTTTCAAATCTGTATTTTTTTGTTATTATCTATTAGCCTTACACTTTTACCTTTATTTCTATTTTATTATATGTGTAGATTATATTAGCTTTGTTAGACAGCACGACTGAGGAAAGGGAGTCTCCTCAATTAGAGGTAAGTGAGGAAATGTTTAAGAAATATTTTGAAGAGGGTCTAAAGACCTCTTTCAAAGCAGCAGTTGAGGCTGCTATATCTAAGAGAAAGCAAAGCGTCCTTTCAGAGGACAAATACTTACTTCTCTGTTTCTGATGAAGACAGGCAAGCAAACCCAAAAAGGGGCAGAAAAGCCCTAAAGAAAATGAGACATCTGAACAGACCCAAAAAGACGGGGTCTAGGACAAAAAGGGATGAAACCCTGTGCTCTTTGAGTGGTAGCCTTAGTGCTGCAAGAGACTGTGGTAGTCTTAGCACTACAAAAGACAATGGTGTCCATGGCGGCACAAGAGGAAGTGGTGTCCTCAGTGGCACAATAGAGAACCAGGACTCACTTATCCTGGATGATATGTTCGATATCAATGGTGATACTAAAGGGTTCAATGATTTTGTCTTTGACCTGGACGAGGGTTTAGGCATCTTTAAGAGTCTAGACGAAGATTTATAAGGTTCCTCCTCCAGTAAACCAATTAGAGATCCTTTGGGGAAGGGCATGTTTGGCCCAGAAGCCATCAAACATCCAAGTAGCTCAGAGTGGTGGCCGCTAACTCACCCGGAAAAATTGATAAAAACAATGGGTAAGGAGTCCTCTTGAGAGGCAACAACGTAATTTGAAGCGGGCTGAATGCCCTAGACCAGTGATCAATGACAAAGCATGACAGACACCAAACCTGGATCCAGAGCTAATAACATTCCTATTTAAATCAGGAAAGGACACAAGAAAGGGCCTGGAAGGTGTCTGAAACAATGTCAGGCCCGTCTGTTGGACATTTTGGGCCCTTTGGCATGCATTTTATACATGGCTGAGGCGGCATATATTAATGACACTGAGGTACACCAAGAACTCCTCATACCTTGGAGCCAGAGAGCGATCTGCATGTTGGGCAACGCTAACGCAGGCCTAATTTCAGAAACAAAGAAAGCCATTCTTATGAGAATTAGCCCTAAATGTTTTGAGTTGACCAATAGAGATTCAGAGGTCTTCTTTTTTAACACAACTCTATTAAATCCTAGGGAAAATATGTGTCCACCTTCTCATCCTTAAGTTAAGCCCAATATAACATGAGGCATAATTTCAGAACACAGGATTTTGAAAGGGCCGACAGGAAGGGACTTGCTGCTTGCTGAGGAGTGAGAAAGAAGGTCCCAGTTCAATGCCGAAAACCAGTATTTCCAAGGATCAAGAGGTTATGGCAGGGGTTTCCAACCCTCGCCAGGTTTCTACCCACAGAGAAGAAGATATAGAACAAGACATGGAAGAACCAGATTCTATGTTCAGGACCTGAATATAAGTGGAATAGTTGGTTCTTCCCAATCAAAAGTTGCTGGAAGTATATGATTTTTTGCTCACGTGGAGAGAAGTGACAAGAGATCCCTGGGTTTTAGAAAGTATTTCGGGTTTCAGGATAGGCTTCTAGGAAACTCTGTTCAGGTGTCTCAACCCCGCAAGATTGCCTTCAACAAAGTGAGGATAGATTTGATGGATACAGAGGATATAAAGATGTTGCAGAAGTGTGCAATATAGAAGTGAAAGACACAGACATTGGCTTTGTGACCGCTATTTTCTTAGTGGAAAAGAAAGACAAGGGATGGCGCCCTGTGATAAATCTGAGGGAAATAAACATATATGTGTTTTATTTTCACTTCAAGATGGAGGGAATCCATCTTTTAAGGGATATCCTGCTGGAAAAAGATTGGTTAGCAAAACTAGATTTAATAGATGCATATTTCACAATTCCCATGGAATCAAATTCACAGAAGTATCCCTGGTTTAAATGGAGAGGGATATTGTACCAGTTTTGCTGTCTTCTCTTTGGACTATTCCCTGCTCCACGGTGTTTTACCAAAGTTTTAAGACCTATAGAAGCCTTCCTGAGGGAGAGAGTTATTCATCTGATAATATATTTGGACAACATACTGTTAATGAGCCAGGGAAAACAGAATTTCAGGATCATTTACATATGACGCGGGACCTACTAGAAAAGTTGGGGTTCATTGTGAAAGCAGAAAAATCAGTCTTGATACCAAGTCAGTCTTTTGAGTTCCTGAGTTTTCAGATGGATACGCTATGTGCCCAACTACTTTTACCCCACAAAAAGGTAAGGGAAATTAGAAAGGAAGTAAAATACATATTAGGAAAGGAGGTAGTAACTATCAGGGGCTTGGCAAGAAGTATTTGTGTCCTGTCCTCATCTTTGCAAGCAAATTCCCCAGTACCCCTACATTAGAGGGCTCTTCAAACATTAAAGGCAGTTGGGTTGAGAAAAGGTATATGGTATGCGGATTCAGTGACTTTGTTCTCCGAAGCGCTGAAAGATCTGGAGTGGTGGTCGAACAGCCTAGAGAGCTGGAATGGCAAAGCTATTTTCGGAAATGTGGCAGAGTTTACTTTGGAAACAGGCACCATTTTTTTAGGTTCGGGGCCCATCTGAGCAAGTTAGAGACAGGAGGAGGATGGTCGAGTCAGAAGAGTTAGTGGCACATAAATTGCCTAGAACTTATGGCAGGGCTGAATGGTTTAAAGAGCTCCAAAACTTATTTAGCAGAAAATGTAATGCTGATTTGCATGGACAATGTTTATGCAGTTTTGTATACCAATCGCCTCCAGCAAATGTAAATTGAATTCAATGATTTTCAGGAAGATCCAAGACCTTTGGGACCCAGTAGAACTGGATTCATTTGCCAGCAAGTTAACTTGTCAGGTTCCAAGATATTTCAGTTGGAGACCAGACCCAGGAGCATTGGCAGTGGATGCCTTTGTACAGGATTGGTTGGGGGAGAGGGCCTATGCCTTCCCTCCATTTCCCATGATTTAGAGGGTGCTATGAAAGAAGACTGCATGTTAGCTCTGGTTACCCTTTTTTGGAATTCACAAGCATGGTTTCCAGGGGTAATTGAACTCGAGGTAGAGTAGCCTCTTCTTGTTCCGGTACATCAGAGTTTACTAGTGGGCCTGATAGAGAGGAGCATCCTTTGGTATAAGAAGGAAAGCTGGACCTTCTTGTGTGAAACATATCAGGTGTTCCGGAGGAATCTCTGGCCTTTCTGGAGAGGCTAAAGATTTACGGATGGATCGTGGGCACCAGGTACTAGGAAAAGATATAGAGAGCAGATGGTGTAGTTGATGCATGGAAAGAAATCTGGATCCCATGGAGGCCCCTGTGACAGAGTTGGCAAATTATGTGGCCGAACTATTCCAGTCAAGCTTATCTTACAGGATATTGACTGCCATAGGTCAGGCGTTTCAGCTGGCCATGGCCTGATTGGTGAAATTGTGTTTTTATGTGACCCACTTATATGCAGATTGATGAAGGTTATAAGACTTAAGAGGCTGCTAGGGTTCACTACTCCTATATATGGGATGTAAATCTGATATTTAAACTTTCATTCACAGCCCGGAAACAACCACCTTTCTCTGAGACAGATTTCTCAAAAATTAGCAACACTTCTCTGTTTATTGTCTTTCAGAAGGGTTTCAGGTGTTAACGTTCTAGAAATTTGTAATAGAACTTATTCATCAGATGGTGTTCATTTTGATATCTGGAAAAGAACAAAAAATATGTCTGGTCATGTTTTCTATCCTTCGTTTCAGAATTGTCCGAAACTGTGATTGGTAAGTTGTATGAAGGTCTATGAGCAAAGAATGCTTGATTTTAGACATTATGGAGAATCTCAACTTTTAGTATCCTATGTCAAACCACATAAAGCATTTTCTACAGCCACAACAGTTCGATCAGTTAGAGCAATAAAGAGTGAGGTAGGCATAAATCTGTCAAATTTTGGTGCACATTCTACCAGAGGTGCAATGGCAAGTAAGGTATTTCGGGCTGGAGGCACTCTTTCTGAGATTTTAAAAGCAGCAGATTGGTCAAATGACAACAGCCTAGCAAATTATTACTTGAAACCAGTGAAACATGTAAGTAGCATTGTTATGGAAGACTTTAAACATGCATAATGATACCCCCCAGTCTTGTAAAGAAATGACGATTCTGCAATTAACATGTAGAGAGAATCTTGATTTCATTAAAGACAACGGAGGCTATCATTATCCCACCCACCTTACTCTGTATTTTCTGTACAGGTCTGGTAATAATTTATATGTAACGGAGAAAACAATAATTAATGTTATTAAATAGGAGAATAAAGATACATGATGGTTATGTGTCTTGTAAACTTTTTTCATTGGAACATTTTATTTCAAAGGGCATATTATTATTTCTTCTTATTTTTTTCATAGGAAACAAGCTTGTGATTAGATCAGATCAATATAGATTGTTGGAATTCTTGAGTACATACTTTAGATGTTCCAGTTTGCTTCAAGTTCACGTTACTTTATTTATTTTGCAGCCTAAAAGAGGAAGAGAGCTGTTGTCATGGATGTATATTCTGTACTGTGGTTCTGGAATAGAATGCTTTACTTTGTGATGTGTTTATGTTGGTGGCAGCAATAAAAGATAAAAGGTATTGCATAATGATAGCCTCCGTTGTCTTTAAAGAAATCAAGTTTCTCTTTGCATGTTAACTGGAGAATCATCATTCCTAGGCAAGGACGTCTTATACTGATGTGTGAGAGGTTGAGTCTGGTGCAGCCATGGTGGCGTCCCCTTACAGGCCCCTATTTCCTTCTATTCTGCCTCCAACATCTCTTCCTTGCACTGTTTTCCTCATATTCCCCTAAACATGTCCCTATACTTCCTACTCAGGGAATACTACAGAGCAGCAAACAGAGGTGCCCCTGCCCTCCGCCAGCACTTCCTGCTCTGACTATTGCTGAAATCCTAGTTCCCCAAATGCTTAGGGGGCTTATTTACAAGCGCCTAGTGACATTGTTACATCATTTTTTTTATGCAGTGGTGGCGCTAAGCAGTCCCCTACAGTGTGCCACATTTACAAACTGGTGCAATGGGACCACTGCGCCAGTTTGTAAAGCCCTGTGCAACACTATACGTGCACTAGGTATAATGTATGCAAGGTAGGCATTCTCCTGTAAAAAGCTGTCGCCATCGCTCTACACCTTCATTGCATAAAAAATGTAACACCTGCTCGAAGCAGGCATTAAACTGACTCAAGACTTTTTAAAATGGAAGCCTTCCATGCTGGAGTAGCATCATTTTATGACACTTTCCAGCAATGCGTGACTTTAGCACCACAGATGCGTCAGAATTTCTGACGTATCTGTGGAAAAATGTACGCCTTGGAGCTCTGTATAGTAAATACAGCACTATCATGGTGTCTTTAGAGGGGCGCAGGGCAGCGCAAGAAATCTGACGCATCGGAGCCGATGCATCAGATTCTTGTAAATGAGGACCTTTGTGTCACAACTTTACTCCAGAATGCCAAACTACTCTGGTCTACACTCCAGTGTCCAAGATAAAACAGTCTGCAGATCTAGACACACCACTGTCGGCTGCTCAGTGGCGATACTGCTGTACCCTGACAAGAGACTTGTCACCCAGCTCTAAACTCAGGTTAACACATGTGAAATATGTGAAGGGCAGTGCTAACCTCGTTAGTGCCACAGTGACAGTCATGGAACAATCTCCGCCTCTTCCCTCTCAGGAGCTGAAGGGTTCACTGTTAACATTTTTCTCTCTTTCACAATTAGCAAAAAAACACTCTGTCTTGATCTTTTGCCTGAGTTGCAAGGATCGTGGGACAACACTTTTTAAAAGTTGTTTTTATTATTAAGAGCAAACCGGATGTAAGAAATTGGGTTATTGTGTAGGATGTGAGGCCTGCACAAGTGATAGGGGCACACTTGTGTCCCTAGTAAGAACCAAATACCCCATTGTAGCACATGACTCTTACAGGTAGCGAAACAAAGCAGCTCAAAGCCTACTCAGGGGAGGTGGTTTGGGCTAGCAATAACTATTCACTGGCACACCATAATAACACTTAATAAATGACTGTCCAGTCAGTGCCTTTCCTTTGAAAAAGCAATAGTACATTTAATACACACACACTATCAAATACTACACATTAATTTACAAATATATGCACCAGGCACACAGAATTACCTTTGATGACATTCTGAGATCACATTTGACCCTTGGTGGGTCATGACCACCAAAACCATAGCCCCACAACCTACACTAGAAAGGACAATCTATGGGGGTTCACAATATAAGAGGTGTCAATTTAAATGTAGCATGCTGACACACTTAATCAAGTGGTCACCATATTAAAATATAAGGCAAGCCCACTGACTTTGTCATAGGGTCACCACATTATAAGACCAAAAAACACATGTTAAAATCACATTCATATCACTGAAATCAAACAATACTGTCAAGAAAACAATGCAGCTTTTTTAAAAACTCACTGTCAGCAATATACCTTAAATAAAGCATTGAAGATGAGCATATCATGTGTCTTGAATCTTTCTTTTACACATATATAGAACACCTAATATATAAGTTCAGAACCAAGCAATAGAGCTCCCTGAATTCACAGCTATAAAACAAAAGGTTTTTGCCTACAAAAAGCTTGCAAATAAAGGAGAAAGTCTCCCTAAGTCATGTTTCCTCTGAGTTGGGAAACATAGGGTTACATTTTGAAGAACATCTTTTGGGCGGCTGCTGCACTTCTAGCTTCCCCCACATACTCCCAAAAGACTACTGGTGTAACCCCTACCCATCTATGGGCACCACAATCACAATTCCATATGCAAAATAGCCCATGCTGGGCAAAATGGGGTGCTCATGGGACATAAGCCATTAATATTTAATTAGTGGCTTTGCCAGATCTGTGGTTTTGCTCCTATTGTTTTGCTTTCTTTTGAAGTGATGCACCTGTCCCACCCAGGACACCCCACAGCCAGTTTGAATATTGGGGACCACAGACCACGAGGCAGCCCCTAGACCGCTGTGGCCCCAGCCAGCTTTCCGAGCACAGTTCCTCTGCTGCACTTCAGCTGGAAGCCATTAGTGCTCTTCCCCCTTGCTCTGGACAAAGAAAGAGCAAGTGGGCTTCTCCTGTGCCAACTGTACTCACAACCTGGTGGTGTAGTGGGGGGTCTCCTGTCTCCAATATGGTAAGTTTCTTCTGCTGTCCCAGGGACCTGGGTTCCTCTGGGACTCCATAATCATGCCAGGCCCTGGGGGATGGGGTCCCAGGGCCATATGAGTCTCTGGGAGGGAGCCCCAGGCACACCCCTCTCCCTAATAATAACATAATTGAAGTTGCACCAACACGCGAGCACTGGCCCACCCCAGGGTATGTTTAGAAGATGTAGTGAAGCACCATGCGCTCCTTCACTCAATTTAGGCATGGTAAAGTGGGCAAATGTTTGAAAGTGCTTAACTTGTTGGACCTCTTTTCCTCATCTTGGGCTCATTTTGTTCCTGGTGGTAAGCCCCAGCCACCTGGAGCAGTTTCAGCAGGCTCCTTAGCCTCAAACAGTGCACAGTTTGCTGGAAGCAGGCTTCACTGCCCACTGTGTCAGCCTATCCTCAACCTGCCCTCCCCAGGCTCCATGTCTGCGCCATCTTACAGAGCACCTGGGAGAAGTTGAATCCATGTCTCCCTCCAACTGTTCCTCTGGGACCCATCTGGGCATGGGGTCAGCTGCAGGCAAAGGCAAAGCCCTTAGTCCATCTTTACAGGGAAGCTGAGAGATTCCCTTTCCAGCTGTCCATTGTTCTGCTGCTACCGCCTTCCACTTCCAAGGTCTTATTCACTTTCATGTACTGGGGATGCCACTTTTATGCTCAGTGTCAGCCTGTGGGTGGGAGAAACCCCTTTGTCTAACCCTAAAGCTAACTGGTTTTGGTCAGTTCCTTCCTTTCCCTGGCTTTGGCTCTGGCCTTGCCAGAGAAATAAAGGTAAGGGGAGGCCTGGGTCAGGTTCTTTTGTGTTGTTGGACATGGCCCTCCTTAGGGTATTTCCCTGAATCCTTTTGCTTTTTCCTCACATTTATTTTGCTGACTCTCGTTGCATGGCCTTAAGACTCTGGGCACTTTCCCACTGTACTGCAGTGGGAAATTGCACGCGCCCTTCCTGACACATACCAGGATGTGGTGCTTACGTGATCGGTTCAGGCGCTGTACCCAAGGCAGGTATGGCCCTGGCTACTAGTTGGATATTGCACTGAGTTGCCACCCACCAGAATAGCCTGTCAAGCATGTATCAAGCCTGACAATGCAGGTCTGTGGAGGCAGTAATTGTGCTTTTGCTCAGATTGTCACTTCTAACTCCATAGCCAATCCTGAGTGGGCCCTTTGCTACCCCTAGAGCACCCCCTGAAGCGCGGAGCAGGTGGTAGACAAAAGGCTGGGCAGGTACACATGGGCGTCCCATACAGCGGCAGTGAAAACCCACAGGTGGGTTTTCATTCTCTAGGGGAAAAGCTCTTCCCATAGGTTTTCTCTGATTCTGTATCCAGTGGCCTTATGGCCCTGGGCACTTACCCCACCGTAAGTAAAGTGTGAAAGTGCATGCGTCTTTCCTCCCTATGTTAGGAAGTGGTGCTGGCCAGTGCATGCATGCCCACAGGTGGTTCAAATATGTGTTGAGCCTGTCATAGCATGCCTGTGTGTGCCCACTTCCACCTATGGTGTTCTTAAACATGAGTCCAGCCTGTCACAGCAGGCCTGTGTGTGTGTGCACTTGCACCTATGGTGTTCCCAAACATGTGCCCTGCCTGCCATTGCAGGTTTGTGAGTGCACGGGGGCAAGTATGCCCAGGGAGTGAAGAATACCAATGTGTGTTTGCACTACCTATGAGAGTTGAATTAACATAGGGGAAGTTACCGTTACTCCTACCTGCAATGGTGGATTGCAGTGGAGCAGCCTCATAAAGTTTCCTATTGTTAGATTCACCTTGACAAACCCCTTCCTGTGGTAAAGTTGGTTATCATAGCGGTCAGGCACCGGCATGTAGGTACTCTCACCGGGTATTCCCTTTGAAGTGAGTGTGACTACAAGAGAAAACCCCACCCCCGGCATTACCCAGACCAGAGGCCATTCGCCCCTATTTCCGGGACCTACCCTAATATGAACCGCCTGTTCAGGTAGGCCTTTAGACCCTTTTTACTTCACTTAGCGAGCACACCCCTTAGTAGTAGTGCTCTGGGATCCTAGACCCTGACGAATACCCCTGACCTTCCAGCACATTGAGAGGGCAGAAACATGTTGGTCATAAATATATATATATTTTTAGACTCTAAGAGACATTAATCTCTAGTGAGCCTTTTTTCCCCCGTTTTTAACTTTACCAACATGCACCTCCATTAAAGTTTAATTAATTGAAATAGGTGACATGTATGGCAATTTTATTCTCACCCTATCTGGATCCCCGATATTTATCCAGTAAGATTAATTTCAGCACTCCCTCTTGTTCTTTTAACAAAGAGGTTGAGTCCGCCCAAGTAGTATCATCTTACTTGGGTAGGGCTAGGTGGTCAAATGATGAAGCAAGACACTATTAGTGTCAATTAGTGTTCCAGAGTGCCTAGATTGCCTGGGTGTGGATTTGTTCAACGTGTGCCCTACGGGGCGCTTCCTCCTTAAAAGAGGCTCCTCTGCTTAATTTCTCCCGCATTGATTGATCCTTTTGCTGCCCTCCGTGGGGCGGAACAACTGCCATCTCCTCGCCCAGCTCTGACAACTCCTTGTTACTAGTTTGTATTGATGTAACAGGCCTGAGTGGTGAGAGGGCTACAAAACTCTTCTGAGAGCGATCGGAAGCAGGTCCCAAGATGTGCCCACACCCCCTTGTGCCTTGCAGAACAAAGCAAGTGCCTGGTGGCACAGTGCAGGCAACTTTTGATTGAACTTCCTGAGGGGTGGCCAAAGCTCCTGATACCGCCCTTTATCTATCCTCTCACTTATTTCCCTGCAACCCTGAATCAGTGTGATTCTGGACGGGATCGGCCTAGTGTCTGGCGAGGGGAAAAGTTTCCTTCAACTCCAGTGTGTGGGGGGTGAAGTAGTCAAGGTTGGCTGAAGGGTGGAGGAGGCTTTGGGCCACGGAGTCTGCGAGTACAATATCTATTGACCTGCCAGATATCAGTGCTCCACTACTTCAAGGTACTGTATGTGCATGTGTGTGCGAGTGCGTGTCATACAAACCTGCCTGATATCCGTAGCACTGTGTATCGCTGCTGAGTGAGTGTGTGGGAGTGACTGCCTGTGATTAACAACACTGCACAGCAGAGTTAAATAGGATCCTTCTCAAAGTGTACATATTACTGATGTCATTTAACTCGGTTGGGTCTAGTGTGATTTATGCCCAGAGATACATGATGTTCGTGTTGTGTTAACTAATGTGTATTGAATGCATACTTTATTTACATACACCTCATGTGAAGTCTCTTTTGTTATGCTCAGTGCACATTGCTGCTGTGAGAAGCCTGACTGCTCAGTGCCAAGCTACCCAAGGGTGAGGGCAGGTTATACAGTGAGTGTAATCACCCACCCTTGATGCGAGTGGTAGGTTCTGCCTGGTTAGAGCCGTGCCTCCACAGCGTGCTGCCTCGAACAAGTGTGCATTGGAGACAGGTTCTTTGAAGTGTAATCAGGACAGGGCTCCTCCCTAGCCATCCTCTCAGGAAGACCCACTCCAGTGCTTAATTTGTGCTTGTTGTTTCCGGTGCGGAGCACCAGCACTTATTTTTGAGGGCCGGCGCTTAGTCTTCTGCCTCAAGCATTTACTGCCAGCAAAATATACATATGGGAAAGACGGAGGAATAGAAAAACGAAAAAGAGTCACAAGGAGAGAAAGCAGAAATCTGCAAGAGTGAGCGAAGGAGCAGGGAGTGGCTGTAAATGAATTAGAGGCCGGAGATGGCTTTAGGATTACACTGCCTCAGTATTCCGTGTTTGCACATTTATTTGCAGCAGCTGCGTGTTTAAGAGGAGGGCTTTGGGCACCGGCACGTTTTTATTTACAAATTAACCACTGACCCACTCCACAATATACCTAGGCTCTTTTGTACACTATCTGCCTTCAATGCACACTTCCTGGTGGGTGAGCCATCACCAGCAGAGGCAGCTGGCTGCCCATAAAAAGGCCTCAAAAACTTCAGGCAAGATCATGCCAAATTTCTAAAAGTTGAATTACCAAAAATAATAATTTAATATCTAACTTTACCATAAATGAGAATTTTAATTTACAGTTAAAATGGATGGGAGAAGAATTTCTCTAGCTGCTACCAATCCAAATTTATCATGTAATAAATATAACAATGTAACCCAATGATTACCTGTAGCAGCAGCCAGGCTTGCTAGAGTGAAGATAATTTTTGGGAATATTTACTGAAAGGACATGTTCAACATTACATTCTAAATGTCCTACTTTTAAATATCATGCTGCTTGCCTTTATGGGTAATATGGCCTCCATGTAGGTAGCATATTAATATTAAAAAGGAAGGTTTAGGCCTGTCAAAAGTGGTATACTGAATGGTCAAATTTGCAGTTTAAAACTGCCACAGGCAGATTACCTGTGCACAGCTACCAGGCTTCGCACTACTGTAGTTCCCCAGGTACAACCTGCACACATGCGCACAGGTGGAACCGTCCCAGTGCCCATTACCTGAGGTGCGTTACAAATGCTTATCTCAAAAGGCTGATACGGTGATAAACATGGGCAGTCCAATTATCATGCAATCACTGGGAGTGACACTTAGACAGAGATCTAAAAGCGAAAAAATTCTGGCAATACCAGGTATGTAAAAATAGCACAAACTTGAAGACTAAACAGATCTAAACTCTATCCTATGTATGCCTTCAAAATGTTCTAACTAATTTATGCTTGTGTGCAACCTCACATTTTGAATGAACTCCCAACTACTCAGCCTATGAACTCCACAGCACCCTGTCAAGTATTTTTGTCCTCAGGGTCACTTTATCAGGTTGATTCTATTCAGAGGAAATTATGTTGAGTTTCAAGACCCTGTTGCCTTGTCATAGTCTGATCCCGTTATTAGGCTCTTCTGCATCAAAGATCAATCTCCTTCTCCCATTACTAACATGCACCTTTCTAAAGCTCCCTGCAGCCCCAAATATACCCTGTTGTTTGATGAGTTAAATGTACTTTCTGCATCTAGATTTAATTTTCTGCCTGGTATCTTCCAGTTGTAACTTTCAGAGGCAAAATCATTGTTGCCTTGGACACCTGGCCTCTGACATCTTACAAAAAGCTCTTTCGTGTCTTAAAAACGTTTGAATAAGTGCCTACAATTGATTCACCAAAGACCATCATCCAAAGCCTGACTGTCTTAAAGACACTCTACAACCTTTACAGAAGCTAGTTGCAGTTAAGTTTTTTTTTAATAAATCCTGACCACCGAGATGGACATTGTCTCTAATTTAAAAAGACTGTCACCACTCTGTCCCACTTCCTCTTACCCCGTTCTGCCTACTGACAAACGTCTTGTACACTCTTACTTCCAAGGAGGAAGACAGTTGCTTTCTCTAAGAGCTAGGCTAGTTGGATTAGTGGACATTTAGGACATGTCATTGCTGAAAGAGTGGAGTGAGCCCGAATCATCAAAGAAAGGTGGGGGGGGGGGGGGGGGTCAGGATGACTTTAGATCTTTAACACATTCAACACCCCTACTATTCACGTTTTTCGTAGCAGGCTATCTTGGATGTACTCCTGACTGCACAGAAGAAATCCTTTACTCCCAAGTGACTTTGCCCACTGTGATCGAAAGAATACCCTCCACACTCTTATGGTCAGTTCTCCAACACTTTAGCTTTGGTACTGTGCATAATGGTCTAGGGTCGGTTACAGTATCATTCAATTTGTCATGGAAACAACATCCCTTACCTTTTAAACATTTTTGCAATTAAAAACAGCAACATGCAGAGGAAACTTTTTTGACTTTTGTAAAATATGCTAGAATCTATTTAGAGAGACAAATAGTTATATATTAATGTATTATACTGTAATGAATATGTGTAAAATTATTATTTAAGGTATTTAAGGAAAACAAAATTGTTTTATTATGCATCTTTTTATTGGTACTTTTTCACAATTCAAAACAGAGAAAGAAAAAGGAAGAGACGGCTTACAAAAACATGTGGGAGCATCCTATGCTCTCAGGCGCCATAAAATGACAACTGCAGTTTCCAACAGTATATGAGTAGCATTTAAACCACACATCAAGGGAGGCATTGAAGACTCGTGAGGGGGTTGTAAGGAAATGCCTCCTTGGCATGGTTACCCCCTGACTTTTTGCCTTTTGCTGATGCCAGTTATGATTGAAAGTGTGCTGGGACACTGCTAACCAGGCCCCAGCACCAGTGTTATTTCCCTAAACTGTACCTTTGCTTCCAGAATTGGCACAGCCCTGGCACTCAGATAAGTCCCTTGTAAATGATACCCCTGGTACCAAGGGTCCTGATGCCAGGGAAGGTCTCTAAGGGCTGCAGCATGTCTTATGCCACCCTGGGGACCCCTCACTCAGCACATGCCTCACAGCTTGTGTGTGCTGGTGGGGAGAAAATGAGTAAGTCAACATGGCACTCCCCTCAGAGTGCCATGCCAACCTCACACTGCCTGTGGCATAGGTAAGTCACCCCTCTACCAAGCCTTACAGCCCTAAGGCTGGGTGCACTATACCACAGGTGACGACATATGTGCGTGAGCACTATGTCCCTACAATGTCTAAGCAAAACCTTAGACATTGTAAGTGCAGGGTAGCCATAAGAGTATATGGTCTGGGAGTTTGTCAAACACAAACTCCACAGTTCCATAATGGCTACACTGAAATCTGGGAATTTTAGTATCACACTTATCAGCACAATAAATGCACACTGATGCCAGTGTGGAATTTATTGTAAAATGCACCCAGAGGGCGTCTTAGAGATGCCCCCTGAATACCAGTCCAACTCCTAGGGCTAGGCTGACCAGTTTCTGCCAGCCTGCCACAACCAGACAAGTTTCTGGCCACATGGGGAGAGTGCCTTTGTCACTTTGTGGCCAGGAACAAAGCCTGTACTGAGTGGAGGTGCTTCTCACCTCCCCCTGCAGGAACTGTAACACCTGGCAGGGAGCCTCAAAGGCTCACCCCCTTTGTTACAGTGCCACAGGGCATCCCAGCTAGTGGAGATGCCCGCCCCTCCGGCCACTGCCCCCACCTTTGGCGGTAAGGCTGGAGGAGATAATTAGAAAAACAAGGAGGAGTCCCCCACCAGTCAGGACAGCCCCTAAGGTGTCCTGAGCTGAGGTGAGCTGAGGTGACCCCTGCCTTTAGAAACCCTCCATTAAGTTTGGAGGATTTCCCCAATAGGATTAGGGATGTGCCCCCTCCCCTCAGGAGGAGGCACTAAGAGGGTGTAGCCACCCTCCAGGACAGTAGCCATTTAGTATTTAGGGGCACCCCAGAACCCAGGAAATCAGATTCCTGCAACCTGAACCAAGAAGAAGGACTGCTGACCTGAAAGCCCTGCAGAGACGACGGAGACGACAACTGCTTTGGCCCCAGCCCTACTGGCCTATCTCCTGAGTCGAAGAAAACTGCAACAGCAACGCATCCGACAGGGACCAGCGACCTTTGAAGCCTCAGAGGACTGCCCTGAACCTAAGGACCAAGAAACTCCCGTGAGCAGTGGCTCTGCTCAACAACAGCAACAATATTGCAACTTTCTTGCAACTTCTAAAGACTTCACTCTTCCCGTCGGAAGCGTGAGACTTCACCCTCTGCACCCGACGCCCCCAGCTCGAGCTCCAGTGAACCAACACCACAGGGAGGACTCCCAGGCGATTGCAACCTCGTGAGTAGCCTGAGACGACCCCCTTGGATTCCCACAGTGATGCATGCAGAGAGAATCCAGAGGCTCCCCCTGACCGCGACTGCCTGTAACAAGGAACCCGGCGCCTCGACCAAGCACTGCACTCGCAGCCCCCAGGACCAGAAGGAACCGAACCTCAGTGCAGGAGTGACCCCCAGGCGACCCTCTGCCTAGCCCACTCGCTGGCTGGCCTGAGAAGCCCCCCTGTGCCCTGCCTGCACCGTTAGAGTGACACCCGGGTCCCTCCATTGAATCCAATACAAAACCCGACGCCTGCTTTGCACACTGCACCAGGCCGCCCCTGTGCCGCTGATGGTGTGTTTTGTGTGCCTACTTGTCCCCCCCCCCCCCAGTGCTCTACAAAACTCCCCTGGTCTGCCCTCGGAGGACGCAGGTACTTACCTCCTGTCAGATTGGAACCGGAGCACCCCTGTTCTTCATAGGCACCTATGTGTTTTGGGCACCTCTTTGACCTCTGCACCTGACCGGCCCTGAGCTGCTGGTGTGGTGACTTTAGGGTTGCCTTGAATCCCCAACGGTGAGCTGCCTATGCCCAGGAACTGAGACTTTTAAGTGCCTTTCTTACCTGACAAACTAACCATTACTTACCTCCCCCAGGAACTGTTGATTTTTGCACTGTGTCCACTTTTAAAATAGCTTATTGCCATTTTAACTAAAACTGTATATGTTATTGCTCTAATTCAAAGTTCCTAACTTACCTGTGTGGAGTACCTTGCATTTTATGTATTTACTTCAAATCTTGAACCTGTGATTCTAAAAATGAATTAAGAAAATATATTTTTCTACATAAAAACTATTGGCCTGGAGTTAAGTCTTTGAGTGTGTGTTCCTCATTTATTGCCTTTGTGTACAACAAATGCTTAACATGACCCTCTGATAAGCCTACTGCTCGACCACACGACCACAAAATAGAGCATTAGAATTATCTAGTTTTGCCACTATCGTACCTCTAAGGGGAACCCTTGGACCCTGTGCACACTATCTCTTACTTTGAGATAGCATATACAGAGCCAACTTCCTACAGGGGTCAAACCATGAAAGGAGCAGCATGTCATAGGCAAAAGAACAGTAAGACAATACATAAGTGTGACAGAATGGAGAATAACAACAAAATGCCAGCGGTCAAATAAAGGTACAGGATCAGTGCTAACATTCCCGGGAGAGGGGTGCTTTCAGGAGGCAGGATTGCAGAGACAGACGAAGGTAGGGTCGGGTGTAGGCCAAGCGGCATCTCATAATTTGGTAGCCCTACAGCTCAAGCCGAGTTAGTCAAACAATTGGAGAGCCTTGAGTCTAGGAGGAGTAAAGCAAGAGTATTCCAGTCGCAAGAAATAGTTTAGCAGGGGATGCCAGATATGAGCAAATTTAGCTTCTTTGTGAGATATCTTGTGTGAATGGTGTTCCATAGCCAGCACATGCCAAAGATGTATAAACCACTGAGCAATTGGAGGAGAGGTGACCTTCTTCCAATGTAATGCTACGAGATGCTTGGCAGCACCCAGCATATTAAATGCCAGTTGGCATGTGTCATCAGGGCGGATGCCAAGGATCACTGTGGCGTAGGAGGGCAGAAGTGGAAAGCCTGTGGCCCCTCTAATATGGCTAAGGACTTCTTTCCAGAATGTTGAAATCACTGAGGAGGACCACCAAATATGCAGGGAATTCCTAGGGGCCGCAGTGAAATGCCAGCACAGGGGGGAGGAGTTGGGGTATATAGAGTTGAGTTGAGTTGTGTTGGAGTGATGTACCATCTCGTCATCAGCATGTATGCCGTCTCGTGCTGGGTTATGCTTTTTTAATTAGAGTAATGTCCCACCACAATTGTTCCCATTGTTCCTGGGAGTGGTCTTCATGTATGTCGGCATACCATTGTACTTGATAAGTGTGGGGATGAGGGGTTGTGTAATATTGAAGAACGGGGTATGTTGAGAGATTAGCCCCCCCATCAAACGAATGAAGAAGAGTTTAAAAAAGGGTAAGTTGTCAAGTCACTCCCTGAACTTTGGAGGACTGGTGGGCCCAGTGTCGTAGCTGATAATATTGCAACCTAGCAGCTTCAGGGGGATGAAATTCTTTCTTACACTGGTTGAAGGACTTGAAAGAGTCATCCTCAAACAGATCTCTGAGAGTATGGCATGTCCCCTTCTCCCCACCGAGAAAAAGAATGTGGCTGAGGAGTATGGGTGAAATCAAGGTTGCACGTTATGTGGGTTTCTGGGGAGGGAATGTGGTCAGGCCTCGCTTCAGCGCAACTCAGTCCCAGACTTCCAGGACCATTTTCCTTGGAACTGCAATGTATGCGCTTCTTGACCTTGTATGTTAGGGAAGCCACGCCAGATCCCAGTGTTTCTCACTTTACCTAACAACCCATTCTGAAACGTAGCATAGGTGGGCAGCCAAGTAGTATTCAAGGAGGTTAGGGCAAGTTAGCTTTTCCTGATCCCTGGTAGAGCATCAGTACATTATTCGAGAATCTAGGGCATTTCTCTCCCCGGATAAAAGCCTGTACGTCCCATTGGAGAAGCATTATATTGTCTTGTAGGATGGGGGCAGGTAATGTTTGAAAAACATAGAACATTTTGGGAACAACTGACATTTTAACAGCATTGAGGCAGCCTAACCAGGATACCTGCAAAGGTTTCCAACTGCAGAGCTCTTCTAAGACAGATTTCCGAAATTCTGGCCAGTTAGCCTGTGTCTAGGCCATTAAAGATGAGGTTAAATTTAGCTCCTAATACTTGATGGATCGCTGCACCCATTGGAAAGGAGTAAGGGACTGCAGAGCGGTTAGGCTGGCCTTGGGGACTGGAAGGTTTAAGGATTGATACAAGTTACTCTGTCACATCTGTGACAGATTTCCTGACCCCCAAAACCTAAATCACATTACTTCGAATGGGATTTAGATTTCGGTGGACGGGATATCCATCACAATTGTGATGGAGTAAACTCATCTGCCAGTATCTAAATCAAGCCCGAAGTCTAGTTAATCTTAAAGCTTGAGGCTTTCTCAAATGCGATCAGTGTTCACACTGTGGCTGGGAGGGAGGTCTCAGGCCGCCAGCAAACAGAGGTATCTTATGGGTATGGCCTCCAAATGGGGTGCCCACTGTATCTTCTGCCTGGCAGATAATAACTGTCAGTGGCTCAGGCAAAGAGTAATGGTGAAAGCAGACAACCTTGTCTGGTACCCCTTCCCAGAGGGATGGGAGGTGAAGGATGGCCGTTAACGCAAATCATAGTGGTGGAGGATTTATAGGTAGCCATTACTTTGGAAATCATGGTCGGGCCAAGGTCAATCTTCTGAAGGACTGTTCGTAGAAAAGACCAGATGATTCTGTAAAAGGCCTTCTCAGCATTTAGGGAAAGAAAGCAAGAGGGTATAGCATGGCAATGAGATTTTTCCACTAAATGACCAATACGGCGGATATTATCTGCTATCTGCCTATTGTGTATAAAGCCAACCTGATTTGATTCAATCAGGCCTGGAAGATATGGCTCCAATCTATTCATCAGGATTTTTGTAAAAATCTTGACATCCGTGTTTAAAAGTGCAATAGGGCGATAGGAAATGCAGAGAGAGGGTTCCTTACCGGGCTTGGGGATCAGAGTAATCTCCACTTCTGATATGGTGGGGGTGAGACCCGTATACAGTGTAAATGAGTTAAAGAGTGCCAGCATGTGATCCTGCAACTGGGGAAGGTATTTCCTATAGAAAGCCCGGGAGAGGCCATCTGGCCCAGGGGTTTTGACTAAGGGAGGATCTTTAAGGGTGTGATACAACTCCTGTAGAGTAATGGGAGTCTCAAGCAGTTCAGAGTGAAGAGGGTCAAGTGGGCCCCACTGGCAGTTCGCTAGGTAAGCACCTAAGACGGCTTGGGATTCATGCTCTCCTGCAGTAAAAATCTTGGAATACCTGTTGTTTAGCACCCTTGGAAAAGGCCCAAGTGCCATCTCCAGCCTGTATCTTAGATATGTGGGAGCATGTACGTTGCTGCTGTAATCTGTGTGCCAAAAGAGTCTCCACCTGCTTCCCTCCTTCATAATATTTTTGTTTCACAAGCAATGATCGTTCCGCCCTGTTATTACCGTTCTAATGCCTTAATACCATCTACCAGTCCCTTCTCAATCAATCGAGCTTTACGAGCTTGAGCAATGGCTACAGAAGATATAGGTCCTCTTATAGTCACTTTTGTATGCACTGTGATGTCTGGGTGTGTATTGGATTCAAAGTAATGTATTATCTCTTTCTTAACATCCTTGGCATCTACGGGATCCCTCACCAAGTGTTGGAGAACGAGCCAGCGTATGTAGGCCTGAGCCATGTTCCCAGCCCCAGTTCACCTTAATTCTAAGTGGGCATGATCCAAATAAGGTATGTCAGAAATGGTAGCTGTGACAAAGCCCCATAGTAGAGATGAGGTGAGGGATAGGTAGTCGATAATATAGTAGGAGTTGGAAAGAGACAACACTACTGTGAAGTTCAGGGTTCCAGACCAAGTTAAAGTCCCCCTCCAAACACTAGGTCTCCCCTCTCCCTTGCCAGCAGTTCCCTTAGGAGAGACCTAACATACGTGTCTTGTGCATGACTGGGGACATAAATATTCAAGAGGGAAAGGGTTCATGAACCACATTGAACTGTCAATTTCAGGAACTGGCCCTCACCATCTCATACCATCCGTAGTACGCTGGAGCAGAAAGTGGACTCGCATAGGATCACAACCCCAGCTGTTTTAGTCGAGGTGTATGCCCAGTGGCAGACTGGGTATCTAGGATGGGACATTCTGGTGATATCCTGTTACAGGAGGTGGGTTTCCAGCA
Organism: Pleurodeles waltl; assembly: GCF_031143425.1. Lineage (NCBI taxonomy): Eukaryota > Metazoa > Chordata > Amphibia > Caudata > Salamandridae > Pleurodeles > Pleurodeles waltl. The sequence continues at coordinate 1,394,883,056 of NC_090446.1, read as the reverse complement.
AGAAGATGACATTAGGGTCTTGTAAGAGAAGGTGGCACCATATCTGCCTCCGCTAGGTACATAGAAACCCCTAGCGTTAAGTGAGAGCAAGTTAATACATGATGTGATAGTCATGGTGGGGAGCAGTGAGTGGAGTCAGCATAGGTTGGTCATGGTAGCGGGGAAAGATGCTTAAAAAAGCACTGCTTTCAAGAAATGCTGGGAGGACACTCACCACCCATATAGGGCACGTGCACCAGCATAGGACCTGGGGTCCAGCCAAGGAAGTAGGTCTAGGATAGAGAGCATTCTCTAGCTGTCGTAAGGGGGCATATGGGAAAGGGGTCTGTGTAAGGGAGGAGGAGATGTGTCAAAGGGGTCTACCTGGAGTTTCAATTGACCTAAGGAAAGAATTAATTTAACAGCATAGAACATATCAGGGCAATGGGGCCAGAACATCCAACTCAAGTCCTGGCACAGGAAACACATTTTCATGTCCTCCATACTGGGGAAGACACTCACCTAAGGTTTGAGTCCCTGGGGAGGAGCAGGAAGACCCAAGAAGGCCCCGGCATCTCAGACCCCCATGTTCAGCAGGGGTCAGCAGGGGTCAGGGTGTAGAACAAGCCAAGGATATACAAAGGCAGGCTCCAGTTCCAGGGGAGATCTATGTCCTCAATATGCTGGGTTGCCAGGGCAGTCAGATGCAATAACCTATGGGCCATCAAGAAGACTCCAGGCCCATCTTCTCCTAAGCCCTCAAAAAGGATCTTGGCACCTGAGTCTTTCCAAAAGGTCCTACATTAGTTCATTCTGTAGATGATTTGTTACTTGCTTCTGCTACTCAGGACCAGTACAATGTTGATGCCATGTATCAGCTCACTGAATTGGCTATAAAAGGACATAAGGTTTTGAGCGATATATTACTATTCTGTCTCTTCGGTTTTCAATATTTAGGCTACAATATCTCTGCTGGAGAGCTTCACCAGTATCCTGAGAAAATCAAAACCATCCATAGGTTGCCTCACAAAATTGTGATCTGTCTGATATACAGTTCAGGACCTTTTCAGAAACTAGTAGTACTGCAATAGTACTACTAACATACTACAAAATGTTATTCACCTACCTACATGCGGAGGGTGCCTCCACCACCTCTACTGTCTTTTATGTGTTGAGATTGCCGCTGAAGGGCTGAGAACTCCACACATGTAAGTATATGTTTTTCTTGTATATGTGGGAGGGACAGAGGGGAGTGGAAATACTTACTGCTAGGGTAATAGGTAGAGAGAGTAATAAGGAGGGGTTAATGGAGGGCTTGTGAGGGCTTAAGGGAAGGGCCCGCACTCTGCCACAAAAGAGTAAGCCCCTTTTTATTCACAAACTTTCCTTCTATAGTTACTATGGCCTAGGACCCACAACAGTCATAAACAGTCTCCAGCTGAAAGCTGCATTCAGTCCAGCACCATCCATGTCCACTCACAAGTACTGCAATATCCTCCCATAGAAATTAATGAAGGTAGGGACTTAAAATAAAACCCCATAAGAAGGAATGTTAAATTACATTATCTGAACATTCTAAAATTATAATTAGATTGTCTTTAATGTAAAACAACATTATAAAACTAAAACATAATTATTAAATTATTTTAAAATAATTTCTCAGTTTGTAAATATAAGAAGTAATGTAACATTAATATTTACAAAAGTATCTTATTAATTATTGTACACCTCACTATTAATAATTTCAAATACATAACAAACTATAGATTTTTACTTTAGGTTGGAGTTTATATAGTTAAACATCACAAACAATTATTTTAAATTTAATATATTCAAAATAATCTATTTTAAAATGAAGTTCATAATGTAATGCTGTAATGTTTTTTATATTACTCTACATATGAAACAACTATATAAAATCAATAAACATCAATATTTAACACTAAAACATGTTTTCAATTTAAAAACAAATTAACAAACTTTTAAACTTCTCCCTACACTGTACCATAGGCAGATCGCCACTGAGGTGGCGGAGATCTCTGCCTATATGTGAAAAGGTGCAAGTAGTAATCTTGCACTCATAAATAAGGCACCACCCCCTGAATTCAGAGGACTAGTACAGTGGTTCCCAACTTTTTGACTTCTCTGGACCCCCACTTTATCATTACTGGAACCCGGTGACCTCCACTTAATCATTATTGGAATCCGGGGACCCCCCCATTAAGTTATTACTGAAAGCTGGGGACCTAATCTATTAATATTATTTAATTTTCTAAGCAGTCGCGGCCCCCTGAGGAGGCTTTGCGGACCCCCATGGGTCCCCGGACCACAGGTTGGGAACACTTGGACTAGTAAATCTACGCTTTTGAGTAACTTTACACTTGTAGATGATGAATAGTCTACAGTAGTAAAGTTGCTGATAACTGTAGGAGTAAACTTACACATGCATATTTATTCATGTGTTAGTTTACCTTTGTGAATATGCCCCTTTGGTGGGCATGGTGGGTTACTGTAGACAGTGTATTTTGAGGTTTGTTTCTAAGGTCAGACCCCTCCAAGATTATAGAGCATGTTTCCTTAAAGTGAAACAGGTACTATCTTCGGCCCCAGCACTGTAGTTGCCCAATTACACTAAGCCTATTGCTGTATACTGTCATAAACAGAATGGGTACTCTCTTGGTGTATTGGTACAAGATCATGGTAGTAGTCTTGGAAATTCTTGTTTTGGACCCCACTCTCATAGCTGCAGTGCCACACTCCAGGGCTACTCTATTGCTACCACTAAAGCTCCACATCTATCCGCTGTGAGGTTGTCCCATTAGGAGAGTTTGTTGTTATCAGCCTCCCACATCACTTTAATACACTGTCCGCAATGAACCCAGCTTCCCTGGTGTCCCCTCCCAAGATGGTTGCCCACACGATTGTCTGCTCATCATTCCACATCTTATGTGTAATACCCATTAGTGACCCATTAGTCTGTTATATAGATGATTCTTGTCTTAGAAATGATGTTTGAGATCTTGTAGCAAGATTTGCTGTATGCACCCTATATAATTTGTTGAAAGTAATTACCTGCCTCAGATCTACTCTGCTCAAGTGGCAATAGACATTGCTATCACCTGGGCTTGCATTTTAGCTTTGAAAAGGATAGGTGTTGTGTTTACTCACTCAAAATATGCTTTTGGTGTGGCCCATGACTTTATGCTCCTATGGATTCAAAGGGGTTCTCTTGCTTCTACTGCAACACTCATAGAAAATTGTGTATATGTAAAGAACTTCCAGATACTACTATGCTACCATGTAAAGTTGATATTGTCAAATGTTCTGCTCGCCAACTTACTGACGACAACGTTTTCTGGGGAAATACCTTTGTGGACAAAGAGACCAAGAAAGCTGCTGTGTCTTCTCATTGTGAAATAACAATATATGTTGTACAAATGGGTGAATTTCCTGTTTATAACACTTAAGGATTTGTCTGTGTTACAGAGGCAGGCATCTGATGTTGAGAAACAGGCATGGATTAAACAGAAATGTAAAAGGGAACCCGACAGAGTGGTGTTAGTAATGGGGTCTTTGGTTGGCAGTCCGGTTACCCACTGTCCGAGCAAGGACCCTCACTCTAGGCAGGGTAAGTCACACACAATCCAAATTATCCTGTGCCCACCCTCTGGCAGCTTGGCACTGAGCAGTCAGGCTTAACTTAGAAGGCAATATGTAAAGTATTTGTGCGATAACTCATGCAATAACACAGTATAACACTACAAAATACACCACACAGTGTTTAGAAAAATATATAATATTTATCTGGTTAAATGCAGGTCAAAACGATTAAGATTTGATAGAGTACATTTTGAGTTATCACTGTAGGAAATGATAAAAGAAGTCTTTAATCTTTAGAAAGCAACAAATGTCTCTTGCAAGCACAAAGTACCTGGTTTGCGTTCAAATTCTCTGCAAGGGGCCGCAGAGGAGGGGATGCGTGGAAAACGGGGAGGTGTGAGTTGATTTTTCTGGCGCACACAGACGATGCGTCGAGTTTTCACGCAGGGCAGGCTTTGCGACGATTTCCGGCACGTAGACTAGGAACCTTTTCGGGATGCCGGGTTTTTGGATACCCTAGGGACGATGCGGATAAATCCTGGGAGTGCAGGATGAAGTCACGGGGGTTGCGTCGATTCAGTGGGCGATGTGTGGAAATTTCTGTCACACGGCAGGCGCTGTGTCGATTCTTCTCGCAGGAAGTCTGGCTGTGCCATTCCGGCTCGGCTTTGCATTAATCCAGTGGGCCATGCGTCGAAGTTTCAGTCGCAATGTTGGTGCTGCATCGATCTCCTCTCGTGGAGCCGGGCTGCTTCGTTCCGGTTCGGAGTGCAGTGATTTTCTCACCGCAATGCAGGCTGTCCGTCGTTTCTTGTAGGCTGTGCGTCAAATTTTCGCCGCACAAGGAGTTCTTTTGCAGGATGAAGTCTTTTTGGTCCTGAGACTTCAAGGAACAGGAGGCAAGCTCTATCCAGGCCCTTGGAGAGCACTTCTCAACAGAGCTAAAGGGAGCAGGGCAGCACGGCAACAGCAGGGCAGCAGTCTTTTGCAGAAAAGCAGTCAGGTAAGCCTTTGGGCAGCCAGGCAGTTCCTCTTGGCAGGTTGCAGTTTCTGGTTCTGGTTCAGGGATTCGTCTCCAGTGGTATCTTGTCCAGAAGTGTCTGAGTTGGTAGGGCCAGGGACCCTGCTTAAATACCCAAATGTGCCTTTGAAGTGGGGGAGACTTCAAAGAGTGGCTTAGAAGTACACAAGGTGCCCTTTCAGTACCATCCTGTCTGCCAGGGTCCCAGTAGGGGGTGTGGCAGACCATTGTGTGAGAGCAGGCTACTGTCCTTTGACATGTCAGTGTCAAGCCCTCCATCCTCCCAGCCCAGGAAGACCCATTCAGTATGCAGGTGTGTGCAGGTGTGACTGAGTATCCTGTGTTTGGAGTTTGTCTGAGTGGAATGCACAAGGGAACTTTCAACTAACCCAGCCAGACGTGGATTGTAACGCACAGAAGTGAAACTGCACACACAGGCCTTGCAAAGGCAGGCTTGAGACATGGTTAAGAGGCTACTTATGTGGGTGGCACAATCAGTGCTGCAGGCCCACTAGTAGCATTTAATCTACAGTCCCAAGGCACATGTACAGCACTTGACTGGGATCTTACAAGTAAATTAAATAAGCCAATTGAATATGATCCAATGTCACCATATTTTAAGGGAGACAGCATATGCACTTTAGCACTGGTTAGCAGTGGTAAAGTGTGCAGAGTCCTAAAAGTAGCAAAAACAGTGTCCAAAAAGTGGTGGGAGGCAGGCAAAAAGTTAGGGGTGACCACCCTAAGGCTGTCAGGTCTAACAAGTGGCAAGGGACAGCAGCAGCAAACTGGTAGCCCTGAAATTAGTGCTCCCAAACCTCACCTGCTTGTGCATGGTCATGCTGATGTTGGAAGGGATGGTATGATTACAGCTACGACCCATTGGTATGCGCCCTTTTTTACTACCAGCACTGCCACTCCTGAACCACATGCCAGACTCATAATATTGGAAAAGGGATTAAAACCCCTCCCAGTGCCCACCCACCTCTTTGGGGCACATTTGTCCACTTGCAGGTGATCCTTATTTAGATGCCTAAATGTTGCTCCTATTCACAGATTCTTGTGATTGTGTGCAGTCTTTACTTGCGCAAGAACGGATGTTACTATGGTGGCCTAAAAGGTTGCTTAGGATTTCATTCCCAGGTTCAGGTTACCATTATAGCTTTTCAGAAATCAAGGTACTCGTTTTGTCTCTTCTGCAGCACACTGTAAAAGGATGACCAGCCCTCCACTCTCCAGCTCTTCTGCACTTGCTGTGCATGCCTTTGCATCCCTGCGTTCTGCTTCTGGCGCTTCCCTGAAACAATGTACACCAAGGTTGCATGGAGGGACTCATGCTGCTATGTCGCTGTGGTTTCATCCCCTTCAGAATGCAGTTTCTCCTCTTTGAGGCTGCCAGCTCCAACTACATCATCTGGCAAATCTATCAACACAGCAGCTATGTTTGCAATCAGCTTTGTTGTTCTGGGCATAATGTAATACAGTCTCAAAGAAAAATGTGATGGGTGCCTTAAAATGAATCACACTGTGCCCACTGCCAATTTATGCAACCAAAGTTCTATTTACTTTGAGAACACTTTCCTGCACTTATTCGAACAGTACCACCAAGACTTTAACCTTTATTCTTGTTGGATTTGCATATTCCTGCCAACTGGCGCACAAAGAGAGTGCTTTTGATTGTTGTGCTGTTTGATCAAAAGGATCAATGTCTTGAACCAAGGATTCTTTCCTGACAAGTGTGATAATGTATTTGGCCTACCTCCTTTCACGTTGCAATTTTCTGTCTCCCCTCCAAGAGTATCATAACTGCTACCTCGCTAACTCTGTCCAAGGGCAGTACTGTGAACAACATAGCAGAAGCAGTTATGTGGATCAAAGTAAGTATTTCTCCCAAATTCAAGCCTTGTCATATTTTAATGCTCCAGTGTTTGCTTATTGTCAACTGCCCCCAGGTGTAATCTATTCCCAAAGTAAATTGGAAGGACAACATGGAACCTATGTGTGCAGAAATGGAGCTTATTCCTTGCTGCCTACAGGCTGGCCTGGCTCATCCTATCCAGCTTTCTTGTTTCCCTTGTACAGGACGGGAATCGCTATATGTAAAGACTGTGGCTAGACCATTAGAGGAGGTGGCTAAAGTGACACCTATCACCTTAGGACTCACTTCTTATCAGCTAGAAACCCAGGAAGCTATAATCCTGCGTAACTGCATGGCTCTAGATTTTGTATTGACTGCTAATGGTGGAGTATCTGCTGTAGCAGGTGCAGACTGTGGCCCTTAAATACACAATGCTCTCTTGATGTTCATGAGTAAACAGATCATATTAGGGATAGAAGATCAATTGTGGAATTGGTGTAGATGGTAAAGGAATTTGGCCCCGTTTGAAAGGTAGTCTTGGTGGGTCGGTTATCAGAAACAACATAATACTGGCTGTTTTTCTTTCTCTATATTTTATTCTTCTTTGTTTTTTTATACAATTTTGTAAGTATGCTATTCATCATCTCACCAACAATGGAGATTCATCCATGTTTTCCACTCACCATTCCTGAAGACAATGATAGTACTGATAGCAACCCCTATCTTCCTTCTTTAACAGCTGCTTTAAACTTTGACCCTCTTAAGAATAGGTTTGGAAATAAAATGTTAGTTAGCTAGATATTACCGGATAATATCTAATGCATTTGAATGTTCCTACAACTTTGCGCTCATTAATTTGCTTAGCGTTAGACAGGTCACTTACAAAATTGTTTTAATCTGCATTAAAAGAGAAGCTAAAACCTTGGCCAAATTTATGAATGACTGTTAGTGTTGGAGAGTTTTCTTTTTTTTAACCATATGGACCAGTGGGTCGATAACGTAGCCATGCATGGCCATGCATGTTTTGTTCAAGTATGAAGAATCCAGGAACTCACCTTTTGAAAGGTACATGGATTCTGGGTGTCATTGGCACTTCACATACTAAGCAGCATGGATTCTAGCATTACAGTTGTGTCTTAGATACATCCACAATCTGTTTTCTTGCATAAAGCAGTGTTTTACAGGCATGGACAGTTCAGAAACTGCCATGGAAATGTTAGGTTTTAATACCATAGCAGTGTAGATGCTGACTTCATGGCAGTATCTGCAACTTAGTCAATACCACTGGGATATGATATCTGATATGGTCGATTTGATATAATATGTTATGATCTGATATGATATATTTGTAGCATGGACTGACACATACAGCTTCCTGTAAATAAAAAAAAACCTGAAGGAAAGGAGTCAACTCCAAATGAACTGTGGATTATTGGTTAAGAAGCCAGACTGTCAGCTGTTTTCTGAAAATTGCACAGTGGGACTGTGACCACAGGCACAGCGGAAGAGAATTACAAAGCCTGGTGGCTGCCACAGAAAGAGCTCTATCATGGGAGAGCTCTGCGAAGAGGTGGAATGTGAGCCAGTCCCAGCTCCATGAACAGAGCCCTAGCAGTCAGAGCTGCTCGATGGGACAGTGAGTTGCATTCTGTCACAATTAGCAGTAATTACGTTTTAGAGCCTCACTGATCACCTGACAGGTTGGGAATTTTGAGCAGCACTCGCGTGCACACGTACAGCACCCCTAGTAGGATGACACACTCGACGCCATATAGGCAGTGCAACATTGTTGATGCACACTTGAAAGCAACACGAACTGTGATATCAGTCAGTTACTTAAAACTGCTCGTCCTCAGTGCCAAACATGTTTGCCTGTTTTGCATCCTGCATTTTTTTCATCTAGCACTCAATGTCTTTATAGGGAAATACTAAGATGCCTCCATTGTGTAAATTTCACTCTTCGTCTACAGACCATGAAGTATTACAATATTTATTGTATGCCCTTCCTGAATGGCTTGTAAGCTCTGACACTTCGAGTATTTAAAAAACATGTAAATATTTAAAGATATATTAGAGAATGGGCCTGTAATAAGGAGTATGTGGGTACATTTTCTAACTGTATACGAACCCCCACTGAAACGTATCTCTCTCCATTCCTCGCTCCCCTTACTCGTTTGGTGCAACGTGGAGCTGTTTTTGGTTCCCAAGCCTGCGTTCCTCCATCTTTTAAGCCACTATTAACCACCCACTGCCTTTGCTCGGTGCCCTCTCCTCCTCGGCCATCACCCCGCTGATACCAGACCTTCTGCCCACCCCTCTCTCATCAGCCCTCCTCCATTTCCACTTTCCCCTCCGCTCTCAGCTCCTTCAGTTCTGAGTTCTAGCCCTCCTCCGTCCATTCTCTCCCCCCTCTGGCATTGGGCCTCTGCTCTCTCCGCCGCGTCCCAGCCTTCTCCCTTCCTCCCTCCCCTCCCCTCCCCCTGTTACCATCTCCGCCTCTCGGCCTCAGACAGGCCTCTTCCCAGAAGCCTGCTTAGTACACCGCTGCAGTACGCGCCCCGACACATATTATTCCCTCCTCTCCGCCAGCCCGCTCTATAGGATCAAAATTGATTATAGTTTATTACTACAGTGATCCAGATTCCTGAACAGAATGTTTTTTTCAGTGGTATGTTAACCGATCTAGGGCCGAAGACAGGGCCCTTGCCTGCATCATCAACCATGCATTGTCTCCGCACACTCACGTACGCGCACAATCACGTAAGGACACATCACCAACAAGTACGTATCCATTTAAAGTCGCAAAACACAAGCATTCGCACGTATGCGTTCAGGATTGCAGGAATATATCCATGTCGACCCGTGGTTTTCAAACTTTTTGATGCCCCCACCCCCCAGTGAGGAAAAAAAATCCGCCCTCCTTCAGAATTTTTCACCATTAGTCTATTAAGTTAACAATATTTAAATATGTTTAGACTTATCTAAACATTGCAGTTATCTTACCTTTTTAAAAATGAAATACATTATTTTCTGCTTCAGACAAAGCACTGTTATCTGCATAATGCTTCTTTTGGCCAAGGCCTGTTGCCCCCACTGGGATGACTCGAGCACCCCCTAGTGGGGCTGCCACCAGTTTGAAGACCCCTGCTGTAAATATATAATTTCACAATAGTACACACCATATCACATACATACGCATACGTGCTCTGTCTTATTACATATACACAAAAACAATCACATGTACTCAAACACACAGTCCATACATGCCAGCCCTCCAGATTCATGCAGGAGACGACGAATTTGGAGGCTAGTCTCGCGCCTCCCGATTCCTGCATTCAAAAACCTGATTGCTTAGCGGGCTTCATGAGACAGGGACTAGTCTCGTGAGACTCGTAGTATGCTCTGCCAGTAACATGCTCCTGCAGGCGAGTGCACAAGATTTTTGTCACGCACTCTCTGCCTGCCATAGCGCGTTCCCTGTGCTCCCGACAGGTAAGGGGGGGCAGGGACATGTATTTTAATTTCTAATATCCGATCTTGCAGCAGCACACGTTCAGGTCTCTTACTCGACAATAGACCAGATTCAGGCCTCCATAAAAGTCAATGGGAGAAATATAGTCTCCCGATGATTTTTCTAAAATTTCCCATTTTTCTCTTCGAAAATATTGGCATGTATGCAATACCCCCTTACAAACATACTCAAATTACACAAATTCAAACATGCATTCAATATACACACAGACGCCGATACACCTGGGCAATAAAAACCGAAAAAACACATCAGGCAGTCACAAATACATACAAAAATCATGCACAGATAGGTATATACTAACTCACTTAAACAATAACACACATAAACACACAATCACATATGTGCACATGGATGTGCATGCAGAGAAAAATACAATAACAGACACTTAAACAGGAACAACTTTACACACTAACTAATTCAGACATTACCACTCACGTATACGAGTCTCTCACAAAGAATCGCACACTCAGACACTTTTGTTCCATTTTGTGGGTTCTGGCTTGCTGTTCAAATATATTTTTTTCTGGGAAGCAGCCTCAATTCTTGACACCGCTGACAGAAGCTCCACCATGATTGTGTTGATCCCTCAAGAGCATGCCACACTCTGATTGAGTAGGGACACTCCCCATGGTACCTCAACTAGTAGTGCTGAGTGCTACTGTACCATCAGCCACCTTTAGGAAGTGATGGGTGCCTAAAGATGGGGCTGGACTGGAAACCCAAAGCATCCCTGGCAATTTGGTCAGACCAGCCCCTGGGGCGGAGGGGGCAGAAACTGTGAAGCACTGCTGCTTTTGTTACTGGAGGCCAATATTGCAGCCTCGCTGTGAAACCGGTCCCTAGTAACAACACCAGCCCCCACTCTTGCAAAACCGGCCCCCATCTTTCCAGCCTTTTGGAAAAACGTTAAATATAAGCTATGGCCCTTCCCCAGTGCAATACTTAAATGGTAAAGCAAAGAGTCCTTGCTCTGCAGTGGAGGATTATTTGTTCGAAAGAATGTTTAACACTCTTCTTCAAGCTGTAGCACTGGTGGATTCATGCATTTAGGAAATACGTTTACTGGTTGAGGGGATTTAAACTCTATTCAAGCAGCAAACACAAATTCTGTCAGGGTGAATTCACAAGCAAACCCCAAATTAACCTGTGCTTCACTGTTAGACCTGACAGCCTGAGGGTGGTCACCCCCAACATTTTGCCTGCCTCCCTCCACTTTTTGACACTGTTTTTGCTGGTTTTAGGACTGCACACTTTACCACTGCTAACCAGTGCTAAAGTGCATTTGCTCTATCCCTTAACACATGGTGACATTGGCTCGTACCCAATTGACATATTTAATTTACTTGTAAGTCCCTAGTAAAGTGCACTGCATGTGCCCAGGGCCTGTAAAATTAAATGCTACTAGTGAGCCTGCAGCACTGATTGTGCCATCCACATAAGTAGCCCTTTAACCATGCCTCAGGCCTGCCTTTGCAAGGCCTGTGTGTGCAGTTTCACTGCCACTTCGACTTGGCATTTAAAAGTACTTGCCAAGCCTGAAACGTCCCTTTTCTTTTTCTGCACATGTCACCCCCAAGGTAGGCCCTGGATAACCCACAGGGCAGGGTGCTATGTAGGTAAAAGGCAGGGCATATACATGTGTGCTTTATATGTCCTGGTAGTGTAAAACTCCTAAATTATTTTCCTCTGCTGTGAGGCCTGCTCCTTTCATAGGCTAACATTAGGGCTTCCCTCATATAGTGTTTGGGTGATACATTCTGATCAGAAAGGGATAGACAAGTCATATTTAGTATCGCCAGAATGGTAATACAAAATCCTGCTGACTGGTGAAGTTGGATTTTGTATTACTATTTTAGAAATGCCACTTTTAGAAAGTGAGCATTTCTCTGCCCTTAAGAACCTTCTGTGCCTTACAGCCTGTCTCCAGTTCACATCTGGGTTGGTTGACAGCTCCTTTGTGTATTTCACCCAGACAACCACAAACACAGGATGCTCAGTCATGCCTGCACACATCTGCATACTGAATGGGTCTTCCTGGGCTGGAAAGGGTGGATGGCCTGACACTTACATTTCATATGACAGTGGCCTGTCCTCACACAATGGACTGCCAAACCCCGTACTGGGACCCTGCCAGACAGGGTTGTACTGAAAAGGGACCTTGTCCACTTCAAATTCACTCTTTGAAGTCCCCCCTACTTCAAAGGCACTTTTGGGTACATAAACTGGGTCCCTGACCCTACCAACTCAGACACTTCTTGGGACAGACACTCTGCACCAGAACCTGCAACCTGCCAAGAAAGCTGCCTAGCTGCCCAAAGGACTCACCTGGACTACTTTGCTGTAAAGGACTGCTGCCTTGGTGTTGCCCTGCTGCCTTGCTGTCCTCTGGCTCTGCTGAGAAGTGGTCTCCAAGGGCTTGTATTGAGCTTGCCTCCTGTTCCTGAAGACTCAGGGCCAAAAAGACTTCATCCCTGCCAAGAAACTGCTTGTGTGGCGAAAATTGACGCACAGCCTGCCAGAATCGCTGCACATCCTGCGCGGTGGCGAGAAATCACAGCATCGCCGAACTGGAACGACGCAGCCCGGCTCGCCAAGTGGAGATCGACACAGCGCCAGCATTACCCCCAGAACTTCAACATACAGCCCACTGGATCGATGCATCGCCGAGTCGGAATGACGCAGCCTGACTTCCTGCGAGAGGAATCGATGCAGCGCCAGCCATGCGACAGAAACTCTGCCGCATCGCCCACCGGATCGAAGCAGCAACTGTGACTTCATCCTGCATGCCCAGAATTTCCACACATCGTACCTGGGCATCAAAAGACCCCGCATCGCAAAGAGGATCCAAGCCTGCATGCCCGAATTCAACAAAAAGCCATTGCTGAGTGGAAAAGAATCGACGCATCATCTGTGTGCGCCTGGAGAACCGAGGTACACCTACCTTTTACCACACATCTCCTCCTCTGTGGTCTTCATGTGTGTAATGGTGAAGCAACCCAGGTACTTTGAGCTTGCAAGAGACAATTGTTACTTTTAAAAACTAAAATCTCTTCTTATTATTACAAAAGTGATATTTCAACTTGTGATTATCAAATCTTGATAGTTTTTTACCTTAATTCATTCAGATAAATATCTCATATTTTTCTAAAACTGTGTGGTGTATTTTTGTAGTGTTTTCACTGCGTTAATGCATGATTTATTGCACAAATACTTTACACATTGCCTTCTAAGTTAAGCCTGACTGCTCAGTGCCAAGCTACCAGAGGGTGGGCACAGGATAATTTGGATTGTGTGTGACTTACCCTGACTAGGATTGTGGTCCCTACCTGGACAAGGGTGTATACCTCTGCCTACTAGAGAACCCATTTCTAACATTCACCATCTGGTAGCTTGGCACAAAGCAGTCAGACTGTCCTTAGATGCAATGTGTAAAGAATTTATGCAGCACACCCAGTAATGAAGGGAAAACATCCCACACCAATTTAGAAAATAGAGTAAAATTATTTGTCAACAAAATGACAAAAATCCAATCAGTAGACCAAAGATTTGTAATTTGAAAGATTTCAAGTAAGTATAACACCTAAAAGAACAAAGCATTACTCATGTTATCTGGTCATGCAAGACCTGATGAAAGTGATATGTTCAGGCCGAGCGCAATGGACCAGAAGAGGGATACTCAGGATCAGGCAGTCACTCTACTAGAGGTCAGCAGGGCTCAGGCAGCTTCAAGGTCAGTTACCTGACCCTTGGAGTCACTTCAGCCTGGGATGAAAGGTGCAGGTCCAGTCCTCCTCAGCAAATAGCCATCAGGGTAGCAGAGCAACAGCAGTTCTGGAAGCAGAGCAGCACAGAAGTCCTTCTTCTGTAGTGTCCACAGGATTAGAGATGTACTAAGGAGTTGGGTCTGAAGGTCCACTACTTATCATTGGTGCCAGCTTTGAAGAAGGAGAAGGTTCTTTGTGAGGGCGCTGAAGCAGGGCCTTTATGATGTGCAAATGTGGTAGGTGACAGCTCCACCTACTATCCAGTCAGAGATGGACCATCCTGCCAACACCTAATCCCTCTTTGTCTTACCTTTTATTCTTACTATCACAAAGTGGGCAATACACAAAGACCAACTGCCAGCTACACCTAGTCCTGTCTCCCAGAATACAGGCTGCAGACACCAAATGGTTGGGACAAGAAAATTCCAACTTTCTAAAAGTAGCAAATTTACCAATAAAGAGGGTTTTAATTACAGTTCTGTAGACACTAAGATAGAGATTCCTAACTGATCCCAATTGATAGTTATAACTTAATAAATGCAACATGGTAACCCAGTGTTTACCTATCAGAGAATTAGGCCTTGCAGTAGTGAAAATTAATGTAAGGGTTTTTCACAACCAGGGCATATAAAAGTTAAACATACATGTCCAACTTTTATTAACACTGCACACTGCCCTATTGGATGTTTAGGGCTTACACTATCGGTGAATATATGCATTAAAAAAGAGGGTTTAGGCCTGGGACAAAAAGTATTTCACCACGGTCAAACTGGCAGTTTAAAACTGCACACACAGGCTGCAATGGCAGGTCTGGGACATGTTTAAAGGGCTTCTTAAGTGGGTGGCACAATGAGTGCTACAGGCACACTAGTAGTGTTTACTCTAGAGGCTTTTGGGATACGTAGGCCCACTTTACAAGGGGCTTACAAGCAAATTAAATATGCCAATTAGGTGTAAACCAATTTCACCATGTTTAAAGACGAGAGCACAGGCACTTAATACTGGTGAGCAGTGGTAAACTGCACAGAGTCCTAAAAGCCAATAAAAATGGGTTCAGTAACCAGGAGGGTGAAGGCAAAAAGTCAGAGGATAACCATGCAGAAAGGGTCAAGTCAAACAGCACCCAAATATCAGTTTGGAGCTTAAATTCATTTTGCAACTAAATATGATTTTTGGTCCTGCCAGTGCTTTCACACTCATGTTGATGTTGCACCAAAGAGGAGTTTGCATCAAAATGTGTTTTTGCTACTAAATGTGATTTGTGATTCTAAAAGTGTTTTCACACTCATGTTTACGCTGCACCTGGGTGAATTTGCATCTAAATATGATTTGTGCTCTGAAAAGTGCTCCCATACTGGTACTGATTTTGAAGAAAATTTACTTGTGCACCTTAATGTGGTGGCGTACCTGAAAGTGATACCATAAAAGTGATTGTGTGCCAAAATTTAATTTTGCACATGCATGTGATTTTTGATCCTTAAGGATGTTCACAGTAACAATGACATAGCATTAAGGGTGATTTTGCAATTCAATGTGATAAAACACTCCTAGTGGCTTTGCATAAAGGCAAGTTTTGTACCTTAATTGATGTGTGGTTCTAAATGTGTTTTTGAACTAAAGCATGTTTGAATACTTTATGATGTTGCACCAACATAGATTTTGCTCTTTTAGTAAATTTGCAAAGGAAATCTTTTTACATATGAAAAGGATTTTTGCCACTGGGAGTAGTTTAACACTTAAGATGCTGCACCAACGGTGACTATGTACATTTGGATGTGGTTTTGCACCTAATTTACAATGTGCACATAACTGTGGTACCAAAATCACACTTACTGTGCCCAAGGTTGATTTTGTACTACAAGGTGTGGTTACAGGTAAAAATGATTCTGCACCTAGTTGATTTTTTCCCCAAACTTACTTTGGTACAGACACGTGATCTGTACTCTTAAAATATTTCCACATTCATGCTACTGTTTGACCAAGGTTGATTGTGCACCTGAGTGTGATGTCAATTAAATTTGATGTCATGTTGATGCTACTGATGTGACATCACACTACTGTTTTCTTCTCCCTGTACTGAGTGCTTTGCCCCAAAATCTGATAAGACACTCCTACTAACTTTGTAGCAGTGATGATTGTGCACCTTTGCGTGCACCTAATTTGGCTTTTGTCCCTAAGTGTGCGTTTCCATATTCCGGCTGATGTTGCACCAGAAGGGATTTTGCATCTAAGTGTGGTTTTGCTTCCAAAAGAAATTCAGCAACTACATGGGATTTTGCAAGTGTTACACACTCCTGTTAATGCACTAAGTATAGTTGATACCAAAATGTGATTTCGCCCCTAAATGTGATACCACAATTGTGCTAACTTTGCACCATGGTTCATTTTGTACAGAAAAGTGATTTTACACCTAAAACGGACTTAGCAATTACAAGTGATTTTTGCACCAAAATGTGATTTTGCACATTAAAGTGATATGTGCTCCTAAAATATTTCCACATTCATGTCAATGTTTCACTGATGGTGACACTATAGTTCACTTTTTATTCCTAACATCACATTTTCTCCCTCTACTAAGTGATTCCACACGTAAATGTGCTAAAAGACTCCTGCTGGCTTCGCACCAAGGGTGATTTTGCACCTCACTCTGTGCAAATAGTTGTGACGTACTCCTAGGTGTGATTTTGAACCTAAACCCGTATTTGAATTGCACATGTTGCCTGTAGGAAAGTACCATCTTGCCTGGCATGTTACCCCCATATTTCACTGTATATATGTTGTTTTAGTTGTATGTGTCACTGGGACCCTGCCAGCCTGGGCCCCAGTGCTCATAAGTGTGCCCTGTATGTGTTACCTGTGTTATGACTAACTGTCTCACTGAGGCTCTGCTAATCAGAACCTCAGTGGTTATGCTCTCTCATTTCTTTCAAATTGTCACTAACATGCTAGTGACCAATTTCACCAATTCATATTGGCATACTGGAACCCCCTTATAATTCCCTAGTATATGGTACTGAGATACCCATGGTATTGGGGTTCCAGGAGATCCCTATGGGCTGCAGCATTTCTTTTGCCACCCATAGGGAGCTCTGACAATTCTTACACAGGCCTGCCACTGCAGCCTGAGTGAAATAACGTCCACGTTATTTCACAGCCATTTTACACTGCACTTAAGTAACTTATAAGTCACCTATATGTCTAACCTTTACCTGGTAAAGGTTTGGTGCTAAGTTACTTAGTGTGTGGGCACCCTGGCACTAGCCAAGGTGCCCCCACATTGTTCAGGGCCAATTCCCCGGACTTTGTGAGTGCGGGGACACCATTACACGCGTGCACTACATATAGGGCACTACCTATGTGTAGCTTCACAATGGTAACTCCGAATATGGCCATGTAACATGTCTATGATCATGGAATTGCCCCCTCTATGCCATCCTGGCATTGTTGGCACAATCCCATGATCCCACGGGTCTCTAGCACAGACCCGGGTACTGCCAAACTGCCTTTCCCGGGGTTTCACTGCAGCTGCTGCTGCTGCCAACCCCTCAGACAGGTTTCTGCCCTCCTAGGGTCCAGTCAGGCTTGGCCCAGGAAGGCAGAACAAAGGACTTCCTCAGAGAGAGGGTGTTACACCCTCTCCCTTTGGAAAAAGGTGTGAAGGCAGGGGAGGAGTAGCCTCCCCCAGCCTCTGGAAATGCTTTCATGGGCACAGATGGTGCCATTTCTGCATAAGCCAGTCTACACCGGTTCAGGGACCCCTCAGCCCTGCTCTGGCGCAAAACTGGACAAAGGAAAGGGGAGTGACCACTCCCCTGACCTGCACCTCCCCTGGGACTGCTCTGAGTGGCCAGGGCCAGCAGATGACGTCAGAGACTCCTTCTGATAGGCTCCTTCAGGTGTTGCTAGCCTATCCTCTCTCCTAAGTAGCCAAACCCTCTTTTCTGGCTATTTAGGGTCTCTGCTTTGGGGAAATCCTTAGATAACGAATGCAAGAGCTCATCCGAGTTCCTCTGCATCTCTCTCTTCACCTATTGCCAAGGAATCGACTGCTGACCGTGCTGGAAGCCTGCAAAACTGCAACAAAGTAGCGAAGACGACTACTGCAACTCTGTAACGCTGATCCTGCCGCCTTCTCGACTGCTTTCCTGGTGGTGCATGCTGTGGGGGTAGTCTGCCTCCTCTCTGCACTAGAAGCTCCGAAGAAATCTCCCGTGGGTCGACGGAATCGTCCCCCTGCAACCGCAGGCACCAAAGAACTGCATCACCGGTCCCCTGGGTCTCCTCTCAGCACGACGAGCGAGGTCCCTTGAATCCAGCAACTCTGTCCAAGTGACTCCCACAGTCCAGTGACTCTTCAGTCCAAGTTTGGTGGAGGTAAGTCCTTGCCTCCCCACGCCAGACTGCATTGCTGGGAACCGCGTCTTTTGCAGCTACTCCGGCTCCTGTGCACTTTCCGAGGGAATCCTTTGTGCACAGGCAAGCCTGGGTCCACGGCACTCTAACCTGCATTGCACGACCTCCTGAGTTGTCCTCCGGCGGCATGGGACTCCTTTGTGCAACTTCGGGTGAGCACCGTTTCACTCCACTTCGTAGTGCGTGTTCCGGCACTTCTGCAGGTGCTGCCTGCTTCTGAGAGGGCTCTTTGTCTTGCTGGGCGCCCCCTCTGTCCCCTGACGCAATTGGCGGCATCCTGGTCCCTCCTGGGCCACAGCAGCATCCAAAAACCCTAACCGCACGACTTGCAGCTAGCAAGGCTTGTTTGCGGTCTTTCTTCAGGAAAACACTTCTGCATGACTCTCCACGGCGTGGGACATCCATCCTCCAAAGGGGAAGTTTCTAGCCCTTGTCGTTCCTGCAGAATCCTCAGCTTCTACTTCCTAGTAGCAGCTTCTTTGTACCCACAGCTGGCATTTCCTGGGCATCTGCCCACTCTCGACTTAATCGTGACTTTTGGACTTGGTCCCCTTGTTCCACAGGTACCCTCATCTGGAAATCCATCGTTGTTGCATTGCTGGTGTTGGTCTTTCCTGCAGAATTCCCCTATCACGACTTCTGTGCTCTTTGGGGAACTTTAGTGCACTTTGCACTCACTTTTCAGGGTCTTGGGGTGGGCTATTTTTCTAACCCTCACTGTTTTCTTACAGTCCCAGCGACCCTCTACAAGGTCACATAGGTTTGGGGTCCATTCGTGGTTCGCATTCCACTTTTGGAGTATATGGTTTGTGTTGCCCCTATCCCTATGTGTCCCCATTGCATCCTATTGTAACTATACATTGTTTGCACTGTTTTCTAATACTATACTGCATATTTTTAGTATTGTGTACATATATCTTGTGTATATTTGCTATCCTCATACTGAGGGTACTCACTGAGATACTTTTGGCATATTGTCATAAAAAGAAAGTACCTTTATTTTTAGTATATCTGTGTATTGTGTTTTCTTATGATATTGTGCATATGACACTAGTGGTACTGTAGGAGCTTCACTCGTCTCCTAGTTCAGCCTAAGCTGCTCTGCTAAGCTACCATTATCTATCAGCCTAAGCTGCTAGACACCCTATACACTAATAAGGGATACCTGGGCCTGGTGCAAGGTGTAAGTACCCCTTGGTACTCACTACAAGCCAGTCCAGCCCCCTACATTGGTTGTGCAGCGGTGGGATAAGTACTTTGCAACTACTTACCACTTTTGTCATTGTACTTTTCATAAAAGAAAAATATACAAAACAAGTTCAGTGTATGTACACCTAACCAAAACGTTTTGCTTTTCTTTTCTCACTTCTTTTCTAAAGTGCTGAAAAGTACCTCTAAACTTTCTAAAAAGTTCTTTAAAAGTTTAAAAAGTTTTTTCTCTGTCGTTCCAAAAGTTCTGAAAAACTTTTTCTCACTTTTTCTATCACTTAAACTTTCTAATATGTCTGGCACAGGCCAAACTGTTGATCTGTCCAAACTTGCTTATGATCACCTTAGCTGGAAAGGAGCAAGGAGTCTCTGCATAGAAAGAGGTTTAAATGTAAGGAAGAATCCCTCTAGAGAACTGTTGGTTAACATGCTTGTTGAACAAGACAAAGCCAGAGGTGGCACTTCTGGTGAGAAATTAGCTGATGGTTCCCACTCTGATTCTGGGGCACCCCTAGCAAAAGATGTTGGAGGGAAACTTTCCAGCCTGCCCCCTAGCAAGCCACCTAGCATAGCTGGTACTGATGTAGGGTCACACCATACTGATAGTGTTGTCTCACATCACAGTAAGAGTATTCCTTCTCATCATAGTAGAAGTGCTGTTTCTGTTACTCAAGCTGTTAGGGTGACATCTGTTAGGGACAGGTCTCCTTCTGTTCATTCTCACCATACTTCTGTTTCAAGGAATGACCCACCCACCCACCGTGATGACAGAGTGTTAGAAAGGGAGCTCAAGAGATTGAGAGTGGAACAAACCAGACTGAAGCTCAAGAAGCAACAGCTGGATTTGGATAGGCAGTCCTTAGAAGTGGAAAGAGAAAGACAGAAATTGGGTTTAGAAACCCATGGTGGCAGCAGCAGTATTCCCCATAGTCATCCTGCAAAAGAGCATGATTCTAGGAATCTGCCCAAGATAGTTCCCCCTTATAAGGAGGGGGATGACATTAACAAGTGGTTTGCTGCACTTGAGAGGGCCTGTGTTGTACAGGATGTCCCTCAAAGGCAGTGGGCTGCTATCCTATGGCTATCATTTAGTGGAAAGGGTAGGGATAGGCTCCTTACTGTGAAAGAAAGTGAAGCCAATGATTTCAAAGTTCTTAAGAATGCACTCCTAGATGGTTATGGCTTAACCACTGAACAGTACAGGATGAAGTTCAGAGAAACCATAAAGGAGTCTTCACAAGACTGGGTAGACTTTGTTGACCATTCAGTGAAGGCCTTGGAGGGGTGGTTACATGGCAGTAAAGTTACTGATTATGAAAGCCTGTATAACTTAATCCTGAGAGGGCATATTCTTAATAATTGTGTGTCTGGTTTGTTGCACCAGTACCTGGTAGACTCTGATCTGACCTCTCCCCAAGAATTGGGAAAGAAGGCAGACAAATGGGTCAGAACAAGGGTGAACAGAAAAGTTCATACAGGGGGTGACAAAGATGGCAAGAAGAAGGATGGTAAGTCTTCTGACAAGGGTGGGGACAAATCTAAAAATGAGTCTTCATCAGGCCCACAAAAACACTCTGGTGGGGGTGGTGGGTCCAAATCCTCTTCAAATCAAAACAAAGAAAAAAAACCATGGTGCTATTTATGTAAAATAAAAGGCCATTGGACAAATCAAATCAAATCAAATCATTAACATTTATAAAGCGCGCTACTCACCCGTGCGGGTCTCAAGGCGCTAGGGGAAAGGGGGGGTTACTGCTACTCGAATAGCCAGGTTTTTAGGAGTCTCCGGAAAGCGGAGTGGTCCTGGTTGATCCTGAGGCTGGTGGGGAGGGAGTTCCAGGTCTTGGCCGCCAGGAAGGAGAAAGATCTCCCACCCGCCGTGGAGCGGCGGATGCGAGGGACGGCAGCGAGTGCGAGACCAGAGGAACGGAGGAGGCGGGTGGGGACGTAGAAGCTGAGGCGTCGGTTGAGGTATTCCGGTCCCTTGTTGTGGAGGGCTTTGTGTGCGTGGGTGAGAAGTCGAAAGGTGATCCTTTTGCTGACTGGGAGCCAATGCAGGTGTCTCAGGTGTGCGGAGATGTGGCTGTTGCGGGGTACATCGAGGATGAGGCGTGCCGATGCGTTTTGAATGCGTTGCAGGCGATTTTGGAGTTTGGCTGTGGTCCCGGCGTAGAGGGTGTTGCCGTAGTCCAGGCGGCTCGTGACGAGGGCGTGGGTCACGGTTTTTCTAGTGTCGGCGGGGATCCAGCGGAAGATCTTGCGGAGCATGCAGAGGGTGAGGAAGCAGGCGGAGGACACGGCGTTGACTTGCTTGGTCATGGTGAGAAGAGGGTCCAAGATGAAGCCGAGGTTGCGGGCGTGGTCTGTGGGGGTCGGTGCGGTGCCGAGGGCCGTGGGCCACCAGGAGTCGTCCCAGGCGGACGGGGTGTTGCCGAGGATGAGGACTTCCGTTTTTTGAGAGTTCAGCTTTAGGCGGCTGAGCCTCATCCAGATCCCAGTTGTCCAAAGAAAAGCACCAAACCTCCTACCACTACAACCCCTGCTGCTACACCTAGTGCCCCTAGTAATAGCAGTGGTGGTGGGAGCAAACCTACTAATTGCCAATCCAAGGGAGTAGCTGGGCTCACTTTTGGTAACTTAGTTGGGGTTGGTCTTGTTAGGGAGACCACAGAGGCTGTGGTAGTCTCTGAGGGGGCTATTGATTTAGCCACCTTAGTTGCTTGTCCCCTTAACATGGATAAGTACAAGCAACTACCCCTAATAAATGGTGTTGAGGTTCAGGCCTACAGGGACACAGGTGCCAGTGTTACAATGGTAATAGAGAAACTGGTCCACCCTGAACAACACCTACTTGGTCACCAGTACCAAGTAACCGATGCTCACAACAACACACTTAGGCACCCCATGGCTGTTGTAAATCTCAACTGGGGGGGGGTTACTGGTCCAAAGAAAGTTGTGGTTGCCTCAGATTTACCTGTAGACTGTCTACTAGGGAATGATTTAGAGACATCAGCTTGGTCAGATGTGGAGTTGGAGGCCCATGCAGCAATGCTGGGCATTCCAGGGCATATTTTTGCTTTAACCAGGGCTCAGGCCAAAAAGCAAAAAGGACAGGGTGACTTGGATCCTGGAACAATGGACCAAGTGCTCCCTAAAGCTAGGGCTAGTAGAAGTAAAGCACTACCTACTATCCCTCCCTCTACAGTGGATTCTGCTTCTGAGGAAGAAGAATTTCCACCCTGTGCAGAACCTACACCAGAGGAGCTGGAAGCAGACACTGCTGAGCTTTTGGGTGAAGGGGGGCCTGCCAGGGAGGAGCTGAGTGTGGCACAGCATACCTGTCCCACACTAGAGGGTCTAAGACAGCAAGCTGTCAAACAAGCAAATGGGGATGTCAGTGACTCTCACAGAGTTTACTGGGAGGACAACCTCTTGTACACTGAAGCAAGGGATCCAAAACCTGGAACTGCCAGGAGATTGGTGATTCCTCAGGAGTACAGAAAGTTCCGCCTAACTCTAGCCCACGACATTCCCTTAGCTGGACATTTGGGGCAAATGAAAACTTGGGACAGGCTTGTTCCCTTTTTCATTGGCCTAGAATGTCAGAGGACACAAAGGAATTTTGTAAGTCCTGTGAAACCTGTCAAGCCAATGGCAAGACAGGTGGCACTCCAAAGGCACCCCTTATCCCACTGCCTGTTGTTGGGGTTCCCTTTGAAAGGGTAGGGGTTGACATAGTTGGCCCCCTTGACCCTCCTACTGCTTCAGGCAATAGGTTTATCTTGGTGGTAGTGGACCATGCCACCAGATATCCTGAAGCAATTCCTCTAAGTACTACTACAGCTCCTGCAGTGGCAAAAGCCCTCCTGGGAATCTTTTCCAGGGTGGGCTTCCCAAAAGAGGTGGTATCAGACAGGGGAAGCAATTTCATGTCTGCTTACTTAAAGGCCATGTGGAAGGAGTGTGGTGTTACATACAAATTCACTACACCCTATCATCCACAACCAAATGGACTGGTGGAGAGATTTAACAAAACTCTCAAAGGCATGATTATGGGACTCCCTGAAAAACTCCACAGGAGATGGGATATCCTGTTACCTTGCCTCCTTTTTGCTTACAGGGAGGCACCCCAAAAAGGAGTGGGCTTCAGCCCCTTTGAACTCCTATTTGGACACCCTGTGAGAGGTCCTCTAACACTTGTTAAGGAGGGTTGGGAACAACCTTTAAAAGCTCCAAAGCAAGATATAGTGGACTATGTACTTGGCCTAAGATCAAGGATGGCTGAGTACATGAAAAAGGCCAGTAAAAACCTTCAGGCCAGCCAAGAGCTCCAAAAGCAATGGCATGACCAGAAGGCTGTTTTGGTTCAGTACCAACCAGGGCAGAAAGTGTGGGTCTTGGAGCCTGTGGCCTCAAGAGCACTCCAAGATAAATGGAGTGGACCCCACATAATTGTTGAGAAGAAGGGTGAAGTCACCTACTTAGTTGACTTAGGCACTGCCAGGAGTCCCCTTAGGGTGCTCCATGTCAATCGCCTGAAACCCTACTATGACAGGGCTGATCTCACCCTGCTCATGGCAACAGATGAGGGACAGGAAGAAGAGAGTGACCCTCTCCCTGATCTCTTCTCTTCCACAGAACAAGATGCTCTGGTGGAAGGTGTAGTACTGGCAGATTGTCTCACTGCTGAGCAGAAAGACCACTGCATAAATCTCCTAGGTCAGTTTTCTGAACTCTTCTCTACTGTGCCAGGCACCACTTCTTGGTGTGAGCACACTATAGATACTGGAGACAGCTTGCCTGTCAAAAGTAAGATCTATAGGCAGCCTGACCACGTCAGAGACTGCATAAAACAAGAAGTGCAGAAAATGCTTGAACTAGGAGTGGTTGAGCACTCTGAAAGTCCATGGGCCTCTCCTGTGGTACTTGTACCAAAACCTCATTCCAAGGATGGAAAGAAGGAAATGCGGTTTTGTGTAGACTATAGAGGTCTCAACCAAGTAACCAAAACTGATGCTCACCCTATACCCAGGGCAGATGAGCTAATAGATACACTGGCATCTGCCAAGTATCTAAGCACTTTTGATTTGACTGCAGGGTATTGGCAGATCAAATTATCAGAAGATGCAAAAGCAAAAACTGCATTTTCAACCATTGGAGGCCATTACCAATTCACAGTAATGCCTTTTGGATTGAAAAATGCACCTGCCACTTTTCAAAGGTTGGTGAATACAGTCCTGCAAGGGCTGGAAGCTTTTAGTGCAGCATATCTAGATGATATAGCTGTCTTTAGCTCCAGCTGCGATGATCACCTGGTCCACCTATGGAAAGTTTTGGAGGCCCTGCAAAAGGCAGGCCTCACTATCAAGGCTTCAAAGTGCCAGATAGGGCAGGGGAAGGTGCTTTATCTGGGACACCTGGTAGATGGAGAACAGATTGCACCACTTCAGGGGAAAATCCAAACTATTATAGATTGGGTTCCCCCTACAACTCAGACCCAGGTGAGAGCCTTCTTAGGCCTCACTGGGTATTACAGGAGGTTCATAAAGAACTATGGCTCCATTGCAGCCCCTCTTAATGACCTCACCTCCAAGAAAATGCCTAAAAAGGTATTATGGACAGCTAGCTGTCAGAAAGCTTTTGAGGAGCTGAAGCAGGCCATGTGCTCTGCACCTGTCCTGAAAAGCCCCTGTTACTCCAAAAAATTCATTGTCCAAACTGATGCATCTGAATTAGGTCCTTTCGCAACTTAATTCTGAGGGCCAGGATCAACCTGTTGCTTTTATCAGCAGGAGGTTGACCCCTAGAGAAAAGCGTTGGTCTGCCATAGAGAGGGAGGCCTTTGCTGTGGTCTGGGCACTGAAGAAGTTAAGGCCATACCTGTTTGGCACTCACTTCATTGTTCAGACAGACCACAAACCTCTACTTTGGCTAAAATAAATGAAAGGTGAAAATCCTAAATTATTGAGGTGGTCCATATCCCTACAGGGAATGGACTATACAGTGGAACATAGACCTGGGAGTACCCACTCCAATGCAGATGGACTCTCCAGATATTTCCACTTAGACAATGAAGACTCATCAGGTCATGGCTAGTCTTATTGTCCTTCGTTTGGGGGGGGGGTGTAGGAAAGTACCATCTTGCCTGGCATGTTACCCCCATATTTCAATGTATATATGTTGTTTTAGTTGTATGTGTCACTGGGACCCTGCCAGCCAGGGCCCCAGTGCTCATAAGTGTGCCCTGTATGTGTTACCTGTGTTATGACTAACTGTCTCACTGAGGCTCTGCTAATCAGAACCTCATTTCTTTCAAATTGTCACTAATAGGCTAGTGACCAATTTCACCAATTCATATGGGCATACTGGAACACCCTTATAATTCCCTAGTATATGGTACTGAGGTACCCAGGGTATTGGGGTTCCAGGAGATCCCTATGGGCTGCAGCATTTCTTTTGCCACCCATAGGGAGCTCTGACAATTCTTACACAGGCCTGCCACTGCAGCCTGAGTGAAATAACGTCCAGGTTATTTCACAGCCATTTTACACTGCACTTAAGTAACTTATAAGTCACCTATATGTCTAACCTTTACCTGGTAAAGGTTGGGTGCTAAGTTACTTAGTGTGTGGGCACCCTGGCACTAGCCAAGGTGCCCCCACATTGTTCAGGGCCAATTCCCCGGACTTTGTGAGTGCGGGGACACCATTACACGCGTGCACTACATATAGGGCACTACCTATGTGTAGCTTCACAATGGTAACTCCGAATATGGCCATGTAACATGTCTATGATCATGGAATTGCCCCCTCTATGCCATCCTGGCATTGTTGGCACAATCCCATGATCCCACGGGTCTCTAGCACAGACCCGGGTACTGCCAAACTGCCTTTCCCGGGGTTTCACTGCAGCTGCTGCTGCTGCCAACCCCTCAGACAGGTTTCTGCCCTCCTAGGGTCCAGCCAGGCTTGGCCCAGGAAGGCAGAACAAAGGACTTCCTCAGAGAGAGGGTGTTACACCCTCTCCCTTTGAAAAAAGGTGTGAAGGCAGGGGAGGAGTAGCCTCCCCCAGCCTCTGGAAATGCTTTCATGGGCACAGATGGTGCCCATTTCTGCATAAGCCAGTCTACACCGGTTCAGGGACCCCTCAGCCCTGCTCTGGCGCGAAACTGGACAAAGGAAGGGGGAGTGACCACTCCCCTGACCTGCACCTCCCCTGGGAGGTGCCCAGAGCTCCTCCAGTGTGCTCCAGACCTCTGCCATCTTGGAAACAGAGGTGCTGCTGGCACACTGGACTGCTCTGAGTGGCCAGGGCCAGCAGGTGACGTCAGAGACTCCTTCTGATAGGCTCCTTCAGGTGTTGCTAGCCTATCCTCTCTCCTAAGTAGCCAAACCCTCTTTTCTGGCTATTTAGGGTCTCTGCTTTGGGGAAATCCTTAGATAACGAATGCAAGAGCTCATCCGAGTTCCTCTGCATCTCTCTCTTCACCTGCTGCCAAGGAATCGACTGCTGACCGCGCTGGAAGCCTGTAAAACTGCAACAAAGTAGCGAAGACGACTACTGCAACTCTGTAACGCTGATCCTGCCACCTTCTCAACTGCTTTCCTGGTGGTGCATGCTGTGGGGGTAGTCTGCCTCCTCTCTGCACTAGAAGCTCCGAAGAAATCTCCCGTGGGTCGACTGAATCGTCCCCCTACAACCGCAGGCACCAAAGAACTGCATCACCGGTCCCCTGGGTCTCCTCTCAGCATGACGAGCGAGGTCCCTTGAATCCAGCAACTCTGTCCAAGTGACTCCAACAGTCCAGTGACTCTTCAGTCCAAGTTTGGTGGAGGTAAGTCCTTGCCTCCCCACGCCAGACTGCATTGCTGGGAACCGCGTCTTTTGCAGCTACTCCGGCTCCTGTGCACTTTCCGAGGGAATCCTTTGTGCACAGCCAAGCCTGGGTCCACGGCACTCTAACCTGCATTGCACGACCTCCTGAGTTGTCCTCCGGCGGCGTGGGACTCCTTTGTGCAACTTCGGGTGAGCACCGTTTCACTCCACTTCGTAGTGCCTGTTCCGGCACTTATGCGGGTGCTGCCTGCTTCTGAGAGGGCTCCTTGTCTTGCTGGGCACCCCCTCTGTCCCCTGACGCAATTGGCGACATCCTGGTCCCTCCTGGGCCACAGCAGCATCCAAAAACCCTAACCGCACGACTTGCAGCTAGCAAGGCTTGTTTGCGGTCTTTCTTCAGGAAAACACTCTGCACGACTCTCCACGGCGTGGGACATTCATCCTCCAAAGGGGAAGTTTCTAGCCCTTGTCGTTCCTGCAGAATCCTCAGCTTCTACTTCCTAGTAGCAGCTTCTTTGCACCCACAGCTGGCATTTCCTGGGCATCTGCCCACTCTCGACTTGATCGTGACTTTTGGACTTGGTCCCCTTGTTCCACAGGTACCCTCGTCTGGAAATCCATCGTTGTTGCATTGCTGGTGTTGGTCTTTCCTGCAGAATTCCCCTATCACGAATTCTATGCTCTTTGGGGAACTTTAGTGCACTTTGCACTCACTTTTCAGGGTCTTGGGGTGGGCTATTTTTCTAACCCTCACTGTTTTCTTACAGTCCCAGCGACCCTCTACAAGGTCACATAGGTTTGGGGTCCATTCGTGGTTCGCATTCCACTTTTGGAGTATATGGTTTGTGTTGCCCCTATCCCTATGTGTCCCCATTGCATCCTATTGTAACTATACATTGTTTGCACTGTTTTCTAATACTATACTGCATATTTTTGGTATTGTGTACATATATCTTGTATATATTTGCTATCCTCATACTGAGGGTACTCACTGAGATACTTTTGGCATATTGTCATAAAAATAAAGTACCTTTATTTTTAGTATATCTGTGTATTGTGTTTTCTTATGATATTGTGCATATGACACTAGTGGTACTGTAGGAGCTTCACTCGTCTCCTAGTTCAGCCTAAGCTGCTCTGCTAAGCTACCATTATCTATCAGCCTAAGCTGCTAGACACCCTATACACTAATAAGGGATACCTGGGCCTGGTGCAAGGTGTAAGTACCCCTTGGTACTCACTACAAGCCAGCCCAGCCCCCTACATTGCCCTAATAGGAGTTTTGCACCAAAATGTGATTCTGCACCTAAATGTAAACATAAGTTTGCACCTAAATGTTTTTTAGTGATTTATGCTCTTTTAAGTATTTTCCTACTCTTGATGTTTCACCAAGGGTTATTTTTCATTTATAGTGATTTTGCTCCTGAGTGGGATAGCACAACTTTACTGTCTTTGCATCAAGGCTGCTTATGTGACTAAAAGTTATTTTACATTTAAAAATGATTTTGCATCTAAAAGTGATTTTTATTGCACCTAGATGTGATTTTGCAAATAAATATGGTTGGTGCTCCTAATATTTTCACACTCTTGCTGGTCTTACATCAAGCATGATTGTTCACCTCAATGTGCTATAATAAAATATAAGGACATACTTATGTGCACCGTTTAGACCTAAGGTGACATCTTACTACCACATTTTTCTTTGTGCTGTGAGATACCCTAGATCTCAGTATTGCAGATGTCACATAGTGAATCAGCTTCTCAAGATAAATAACCTACTTGTTTGGCCCTTGATCGGCATATGGGGACTTACCTTTCCCTTCAAGGTCACCCCTACACATTTTGCCTTCACCCCTCCTGTTTGAACCCGTTTTGTTGGCTTTTAGGACACTGTGCAAAAGCCGGTTCTAATGACATTTTTCTCAATTGGTTTCAGATTTTTATTGTGTTCTGTTTTCACTTTATTACTGTTTGTGTGCTGCTTAAATTGCTGCCTAAATACTTAACACAGTGCCAATAAAGCTAAGTCAGACTGCTTTTGTGCCAAGTTACCAGAGGAACAGGTTAATTTAGTGATTGTTTTGGTTCATCATGACAAAGACTGTAGTTGTTGCTTGAGAAGGATTTACACCACCCTCAATCAACTCAATTTTTCACAACCACCAAACCTAAAAAAAACTTCTTCAAATCTTATCAAACTCTAAATTGCAAGTAACACCTTATTCCCCACTAGTCAATGCAACACTTTTCAAATACAGCAAATATAGAGCCTTGACACAAAAATTCCTTCTGTGCAAACAACATACTATCTTAGGTTATCTTAACTAGACATGTGAGATACATATTACCCTTTACAAAAATGGGAAGTTCATTGCATAATCAATAGCTGTTCCTCTTCTTGTCTTAATCACATTGTTTGATATCTTGAAGGCCCTAAACATTTTTATCATGACAATGGATTTTAACAATGATACTATGCTTCTTATCTCTACCACCTATGAGATAACTAGCTCATTCCTTCATCTCTGCAATATCACCTCTTGGGGAATGAAACCAACAGCAAAAGGCCAGCATAATTCAAGGTAGTCCCGACCACAACCATGGAACACATCTACTCCGAAGGTGACACCAGCCAAAATACAGTAAAGAGTGCCACTGCTGTATTGCCTTTGGCCTCTATCCCTCCATTAGCCTGGCAATCTACTTTCAGGAAAGTAGCTTATTTCTAGCTTGGTTACCCTCACTTTTTGCCTGTTTGTCAGAGTGTTTGACTGTGTTCAAAGGGATCTTGCTAATCAGGACCCCAGTGACTGTGCTCTCTCCTCTAAATTTGGTTGATGGTAACTTTTTATCCCCACAATTGGCATAGTGGTGCCCCCCATGTAAGCCCCTAGTATATGGTACCCAGGGCATTGGGGTACCAGGAGATCCTGTTGGGCTGCACCAGTTATTCTGCCACCTATAGGGAGCCCATGCAAAGTGTTCTGCAGGCCTGCCATTGCAGTCTGCGTGAAACAGATGCTTGCACCCGTTTTCACTACAGGTCATTGCACCAGGTCACTGTAAGTCACCCCTATGGTAGGCCCTCTCAGCCCAGAGCGTAAGGTGCAGGTACCTGTGTGGGAGGGCACCCCTGCACTAGCAGAGGTGCCCCCATGAACTGCAGTTCCATTTTCCTGAACTTCGTGAGTGCGGGGACGCCATTTTATGTGTGTACTGGACATAGGTCATTACCTATGTCCAGCTACATATTGTTAGCTCCGAACCTGGGCATGTTTGGTATCAAACATGTGGGAATCACACCCCAAAACTGTTGCAAGTATTGGGAGTATGATCCCATGCACTCTGGGGGCCCCTTAGAGGATCCCCAGTATTGCTACCACCAGTCTTACAGGGTTTTCCAGGCAGCCCAAGCTGCTGCCACCCCTCATACAAGTTTCTGCACTCCTGCTGCTTGCTCTGAGCCCAGGAAGGCAGAACAAAGGATTTCCTTTAAGAGAGGGAGGTAACATTATCTCCCTTTAGAAATAGGTGTGACTGACTTGGGAGTGGTAGCCTCCCCAAGCCACTGGTTTTGCTTTGAAGAGCACATTTGTTGCCCTCTGTGCATAAACCAGTCCAAACCGGTCCAGGGACCCCCCAGTCCCTCCTCTGGCACGCAACTGCACAATGGAAAGGGGAGTGACCATTCCCCTGTCCATCACCACCCCAAGGGTGGTGATCAGAGCTCCTCCAGAGGGTCCCTGGGCTCTGCAATTTTGATTCCAAGGTTGGCAGGGAACTCTGGGAGCATCTGAGTGGCCAGGCCAGGCAGGTGATGTCAGTGGCGCCCTCTGATAGGTAGTTACCTAGTTAGGTGACCAAACCCCCTCTCTGGGATATTTAGGGTCTTCCTCTGGGGTGGGTCCTCAGATTCAGCTTGCAAGACTTCAGCAGGACTCCTTTGCAACGTCCAATTCAACTTCTGGCTACTGGAACTGCGTCTGGACCCCCAGGGAACCAGCATCGCTACAAACTTGGAAGAAGACTCTTCTGTAACATTGTTTCTCCAGCTTCTGCCAGCTTTGCAACATTTCCCCAGTTGTGCATTCTCAGAAGACTGCAACTCTTCAGTCTGCACAAGAAGAAGAAGGAATCTCCCTTGGGGTGAAGGCATCACTCCCCTGCATCCGCAAGTACCTGGTTGCAACGAAGACTGGATGCGTGGGTCTCCCTCATTCTGAGTGGCCTGGATCCTGCATCACGGGTGGTGGTCCGGAGTGGTCCCCTTGGTCCTCTCTACCAGCTGTTGCACTTTGGTGGTGGTAAGTCTTTGCCACTCCACGCTCGACAGTACACCCATGCACTGCATCCTTTGCAGCTGCCAAGGCTTGTTTGCTTCACCACCAAAAGGAACTTCAGGCAATGTGTAGCTCCAGCCCCCAGCACTCCCTCCTGCGACACCTAGCCCTCTGCGTGGTCCTCCTGCGACGTGGGATCCTCTACTGTGGTGCTGCATGCGATGCTTCAGCGACTTCTGTGTCCGTATCTTGTGGGACACCTGTGAGTTCTGCCTGTGGGCCTTCTGTGACGTGGAGGGTTCCCTGTGACTCCCCCTCCTGGGTAGAGTCCTTTTGGACCTTGCTGGCCCCTGGCAGCACCTCTTTTCCTCCAACCGCAAATTTGCCTTTGCCAAGGCTTGTTGGTGGAAATCCTTCACCAACACCCATCTGCAATTCAGCTTCCACTGTGGGATATCTTTTGTACCTGTCAGGAACACTTCTCTGGCTCCTGGGCTGCAGTGCTGACCTGCCTTTCTTCCTCGTCGACCAACTCCCACAAGTACCTCTGGGTGGGTAGTACCGCCCACTCCTCCTGGATTCCACAGACACTTCTAGACTTGGTTCCCTCCCTCCACAGGTCCTCCTCTTCAGTAATCCACTGCTGGTCTCTTGCAGTCTGGTCTGAGTGTCCTCTTTTCCTCCTTTGGGGTGGTTTTGGGGAAATCCAATGTTTTACTCCTGCATTCATGGTTGCTGGGTGGTATTGTATTACTTACCTGTGTGTTTTCCTAGTACTCCTAATCAATCAATCAAGGAATTTGTAAAGTGCACTACTCACCCGTGAGGGTTTCAAAGCGCTGAGGAGGAGAGTGGGGCGCTGCTACTGCTCGAACAGCCAAGTCTTGAGGAGTCTCCTGAAGGTAAGGAGGTCCTTGGTCTGACACAGGTGAGTGGGAAGAGTGTTCCACATCTTGTCGGCAAGGTGCAAGAATGATCTGCCGCCGGATGTAGTTCTGCAGATGCTTGGGACGGTGGCGAGGGTGGCGAGCGCAGCTGTCGGGTCGGGGTGTAGAAGGAGAGCCGTCTTTTGAGGCATTCTGGCCCGGTGTTGTGCAGTGCCTTGTGAGCGTGGGTTAGGAGTTTGAAGGTGATTCTCTTGTTGACGGGAAGCCAATGCAGGGCTCTCAAGTGGCCTGTGATGTGGCAGTGGTGGGGGATGTCCAGGATAAGGCTTGCGGAGGCGTTCTGGATGCGCTGCAGCCTTTTCTGGAGTTTGGCCATGGTTCCTGCGTATAGGGCATTGCCGTAGTCCAGTTTGCTGCTTACGAGGGCTTGGGTGACTGTTCTTCTAGTTTCCACATTTGTAGATCTTTCGGAGCATGCAGAGGGTGTTGAAGCAGGAGGAGGAGATGGCATTGACTTGCTGGGTCATGGATAGTGAGGAGTCCAAGATGAATCCTAGGTTGCGTGCGTGGTCGGTGGGAGTGGGAGCGGTTCCCAGTGTGGCAGGCCACCAGGAGTAATCCCATGCGGAGGGGGTGGAGTCGCTAATGAGAACCTCAGTCTTGTCAGAATTCAGTTTAAGGCAGCTGTTCTTCATCCATTCGGCGATGGCCTTTCCTTCCTTCGTGGAGGTTGGTCTTGGCGGAGTCCTTGGTGAGGGAGAGGATAAGCTGGGTGTCGTCGGCGTATGAGATGATGTGGAGGTTGTGAGATCGGGTGATGTTATCAAGCGGAGCCATGTAGATGTTGAAGAGGGTAGGGCTGAGGGACGAACCCTGGGGTACATCGCAGATGATTTTGGTGGCTTCAGAGCAGAATGGAGGGAGGCGGACTCTCTGAGTTTAGCTGGTGAGAGAGGAGGTGATCCAGTCCAGGGCTCTGTCACAGATTCCTGCATTGCTGAGGCGTGTGTGTAGGGTGTTGTGGCAGACGGTGTCAAATGCGGCTGAGAGGTCCAGGGGGATGAGGGCCGCGGTTTCACCGTTGTCCAGTATGGTTCTGATGTCGTCGGTCGTGGCGATGAGGGCAGTTTTGGTACTGTGGTTGCTGCGGAATTCAGATTGGGAAGGGTCCAAAGTGCTGGTCTCCTTGAGGAAGAGGGTAAGTTGTCTGTTGACAGCCTCCTCAATGACTTTTGCCGGGAAGGGGAGCAGGGAGATGGGCCGGAAGTTCTTGAGGTCCTTTGGGTCCGCCTTGGGTTTCTTGAGGAGGGCGTTGATCTCGGCGTGTTTCCAGCTCTCCGGGAAGGTGGTGGACTTGAAGGAGTTGTTGATGATCTTCCGGAGTTGGTGTGTGATGACGGAGCTTGCTTTGTTGAGGATGTGGTGAGGGCAGGGGTCGGATGGTGAGCTGGAGTGGATGGTGTTCATGATTTCAATGGTGCTCGTTGACGTGGGTCCAGGAGAGCAAAAGGCTGGTGGGTGGTGAGTCTGTGGTGTTGGTGGTTGCCGGGGGGGTCTCAGTGCTGAAGCTGTCGTAGATGTCTGCGATCTTGCAGTGGAAGTAGGAGGCTAAGGAGTCGCAGAGGTCTTGTGATGGCAGGATGTCGTTGGCGTTGGAACTGGGGTTGGAGAGTTCCTTCACGATGTTGAAGAGCTCCTTGTGGCTGTGTGCATTGTTGTTGATGCGTTCTTTGAAGGCAGTTCTCTTGGTGGTTCAGATGAGTTGGTGGTGTCTGCGGATGACTTTTCTGAAGGCTGTGTGGTGTCTGATTATGGCACCACTTCTTTTTGAGTCTTTGGCATGTCTGCTTAGATTCTTGGAGGTCAGCGGTGAACCAGAAGGCCTTTCTGTCGGTGCGTCTGTTGAAGAGATTTTTGATCAGGGCGGGAGTGTTGGCACAGTTGTCGCTCCATTGCCTGAAGTTGGGGGCAGCTGTGTCAGGGTCGGTGGTGTCAATGGGTGGGTTCCGTGAGAGGGTAGCGATTAGTTGGTCTTCGTTGACTTTGTTCTATCTGTGGTGGGTTTCTCGAAGGAGAAGTGGATGCAGCGGTGGTCTGTCCAGTGGAGTTCGGTGGTGTGGATGAAGGAGACGTGTTTGCTGGTGGGGAAAATGGGGTTGTGTGTGGGTGTTGCGACGAGCTGTTTGAGGCCGAAGTTGGAGAGGTTGTCGAGGTGGTGTTGTAGTCGTTGGTTTTTCTCGAGGTGGAAGTTTAAGTCCCCAAGGAGTATGTAGTCAGTGGATGTGAGAGCGTGTGTGCTGATGACGTCAGTGATGGAGTCGCTGAACTGCTGTTGGGGGCCGGGTGGTCTGTAGACGAGGGTCTCTCAAAGGGTGGTGTTTGGGTCGGTGTGGAACTGGAAGTGTAGATGTTCAGCGGTGCTGAGGGTGTCTTCGGTGCTGGTCGTGGTCCTGAGGGTGTTCTTGTGGACAATGGCGATGCCTCCTCCTGGTTTGTTGGAGCGGTCCCTGCAGGTGATCTTGTAGCCATCCAGGATGGCTATGGCGATGTCAGGCGCTGAGGAGGGGTTCATCCAGGTAGAGGCAGAAGTAAACCAAAAGTAAAGCAAGGCAAAAAGGCACAGAGGAGAGAGAATGGAAGAAGGGGCACAGGAGGGTCAGACACAGAAGAGAGAGCACATGGAGAGAGGAGCAGAGAAAAAGAAGGAAAGAGGTAGCCTAGTAGGAAAGCAGAGCTCTCGCACTAGACACCAGGGATGCGGCGCAGGCAGAAGCCTGCTGGTGGATGAGGGCCTCGAACTCCTGACAGGGGTCAGGAGTTCAGAGGAACGAGGGAAGAGGGCTCTACTTAGCAGGTGGAGCCATAGGAGGCAGAGCAGTTCACTGACCAGGTCAGTGGTATTGCTCCCCAGATCACCTCTGCACGATTTACTTACCTAGGTGGGGCCCTGTGTTCGCATTGAAATTTCTTAGTATATGGTTTGGGCTCTCCCTAGGGCCAATATTGCTTATGCTATTTTACACTGTTTTCTAATCGTGTTATGCCTCTTACTGTTTATCAGTGTATACAGCTAGTGTAATTACTTATCTCCTATTGGAGGGTTGCCTCTCTGGTATTTTCTGATATTGGGTGCCAAAAATAAGGTGCCTTTATTTTTGTAGAACCAAGTGTTTTCTTTCTTGTGTGTAAATACTGTGTGACTGTAGTGGTATTGCATTAGCTTTGCATGTCTCTTAGATAAGCCTTGGCTGCTCTTCCGTCGCTACCTCTAGAGAGCCTGTCTTTTAGACACTGCCTACACTACTCTAACAGGGGATACCTGGTATAAGGTGTAAGTGCCTTAAGTACCCACCACACACCAGGCCAGCGTCCTACAGTTCGGCTGGGCTTAATTTGAGCCGGTTTATTTCCAGTACCCGGTACCAGCACTTAATTGTCAGCACCGGCACTTATGACAGTCTTCCTCAAGGTGGCACTGTCTGCCTAATTTAGGTACAAGCACAACAACAGCTGTTTATGAATTCAATATACATTAGCAATGACTACTACCTGCCACCCAAGCCATTCTTATAGCGTTGGTGGCCTGGAATAGTATGACTTGTCACATTTATAAGAGAGTGATGGTTAGTAATTGTGTTGGTAATGCCAGCAATGGCAGGGGCAATGGATGGTGAAAGCTGCAGTGTGCTCCTGACGAGGGCCCTGGCAGTTTTTTGTTTTTACAAATCAAGCACTGATCTGCTGCCCTACCACACCGGCTCTTGTGCAGTTGGTGAGCGTAGCTTGGGAGTAGCACTGGCGTCACCCGCGCAGAACAGGCCTGGACCTTCCAGTGCAGTAAATATTCACACCAGGGTCTGGGCCTGCGTGATTCTTTATCTCTGTTACTGCCGGGGGAGTCCTTGCATTGCTACGGAGCTGGCAGAGGAAGAGTGGGTGCAGACAAGTACTCCTGTGGCAGCAAAAGTGGATATTTGGATGAGGTCTTGGGATGTTCAGTTGTTGGGAATAGGGTTAGTGGAGCAACAAGCACACTAATAAAATATGTTGGCTTCTTTGTCTGAAAGAAATATGAATGAAGTTCAGACTACAGTCAAATTCTGTGCACAGCTCCACAAATTTTGCTATGTTGATTTGTTTAAATGAGACTTTGATAAGATGTATGTATTTATGAACATTTCCCCACAAATTCCACAAAAATAGATGCTAGGCCATTGCATTAGGTGCGGTCTCATTTGGTCTTTCTCGCTTCAGTCAATGATACTTAACTCTGTAATAAAAGGTTTCAAATTCTTATCGAGGGTGAGGAGGTTGCTGTCATTGATGTGCTGATCCTGAAAGTGAAAATGGTTCTAGGTGAAAAAAGGATGAACATCACTGAATAAAAATATTTTCACAGACACAGATGACCTAAATGCCTTGCAACTAATCAGCATCGAAAAGCCGAACTGCAGTCTCAGTGGTGCCCTTCATGACTATGTCAGTGTTATGTTTGAGTACTTCCAACTTTCCAGGCTTCTTTGGCCACCCTCCACCAGCAACTAATATGCTTTCTGCGCCCAATGAAAAACACCTGGTTGAATAGAAATGCACCAGCCCAGAAGGAGTCTGTGACACCTCCTCTTGTAAGAGTGGTAATGCCTTCACAAAGCAATTATCAGCAGGTGGTAGCGGTATGTTCTTGCACACCCGCTGAGAACGTCTATCATATTTTGTGCGCCCCTTTGCTGCTTGCGTTCATGGTTATTTCATCATCCTAACAAAGAGGCTTGCTTCTTTTTTTGCTGGAAAAAAATAGACGTGGATGCTCGTCTAGAGGAACTATTTACAGTGTCAAGAAAATGGAAAATCCTGATGTACTGGACTAACTTATAAACATGAATCTTGCACAGCTTTGTTCACTTTCCATTGCTATTTAGGGCCAGTTCTTAAAACTTCTTCCAGTCAAAGAAGAAATCACAGCCTTTTCAGCACACGAACCTCATACCTTTCAGGTACACAGATTTTCAGAAGCATTCTTTGGTTTTATCCAAGAACAGCCACACTCAGAGCCATCTACAAATGGTTTCAGTCCCTCCAAAAAAACTCAATCTGCTTCAGTACTGTTAGAAATGGGGTTTTTGGTTGGCAGTCAGATTACCCTCGGTCCAAGCAAGAACCCTCACTTTAGTCAGGGTAAGTCACACACAATCCAAAATTAGCCTGTGCCCACCCTCTGGTAGCTTGGCACGAGCAGTCAGGTTTAACTTAGAAGGCAATGTGTAAAGCATTTGTGCAATAAATCATACAATACCATAATATAGCACTACAAAAATACACCACACAGTGTTTAGAAAAATATATAATATTTATCTGGGTATTTGCAAGTCAAAACGATTAAAGATGCAATATGAATGTGTAAAGATATCACTGAAAAGTGATATAAAGTGTCTTAAGTCTTTAAAAAGCAAACAAAGTCTCTTTCAAGCACAAAGTACCTGGTTTCTGGTGGAAAATCTCCGCAAAGGGCCGCAGAAGAAGAGATACGTGGAAAAATGGTGTGTGCGTCGATTTCTCCCCAGCACACACAGACTTGCGTCGTTATTTTTCACGCGGGGAAGTCGTGCGTCGTTTTCCGGCGCACGGACAGTCTCTTTCTGTGGATCGCAGGGATTACCAGATGTCCCGGGTCTGTGCGTGGATTCTCCTGCTTGTTTTCCGGCTGCGCGTCATTCCGTGGGGCTGTGCGTCGAAATTTCGCTCTCACGGCAGGCGTTGCGTCGATTTCTCCTTGTAAGTCGGGTGGCGTTGTCCTTGCGAGGCCGTGCGCCGAAGTTCTGGTCGTCCCGAAGGTGTCACGTCGATCAGCATCGGTGTGCAGCGTTTTTCTCGCCGCTTAACAAGCTGTGCGTCGAAAATTTCGGCGCACGAAGCGTCCAAGTGAAAAAGAGAAGTCTTTTTGGTCCTGAGACTTCAGGGAACAGGAGGCAAGCTCTATCCAAGCCCTTGGAGAGCACTTTTACAGCCAGACAAGAGTTCAGCAAGGCAGCAGGCCAACAGCAAGGCAGCAGTCCTTCGTAGAAAAGCAGACAGGTGAGTCCTTTAAGCAGCCAGGCAGTTCAGCAAGGCAGCAGGCCAACAGCAAGGCAGCAGTCCTTTGTAGAAAAGCAGACAGGTGAGTCCTTTGAGCAGCCAGGCAGTTCTTCTTGGCAGGATGTAGTTTCTGGTTCAAGCCCCCTTTCAGTTCAATCCTGTCTGCCAGAGTCCCAGTAGGGGGTGTGTCAGTCCTTTGTGTGAGGGCAGGCCCTCCACCCTCCCAGCCCAGGAAGACCCATTCAAAATGCAGATGTATGCAAGTGAGGCTGAGTACCCTGTGTTTGGGGTGTGTCTGAGTGAATGCACAAGGAGCTGTCAACTAAACCTAGCCAGACGTGGATTGAAGGGCACAACAAGATTTTAGTGCAAAGAAATGCTCACTTTCTAAAAGTGGCATTTCTAGAATAGTAATATTAAATCCGACTTCACCAGTCAGCAGGATTTTATATTACCATTCTGGCCATACTAAATATGACCTTCCTGCTCCTTTCAGATCAGCAGCTGCCACTTCAACAGTGTATGAGGGCAGCCCCAATGTTAGCCTATGAAGGGAGCAGGCCTCACAGTAGTGTAAAAATGAATTTAGGAGTTTTACACTACCAGAACATATAACTACACAGGTACATGTCCTGCCTTTTACCCACACAGCACCCTGCTCTAGGGGTTACCTAGGGCGCACTTTAGGGGTGACTTATATGTAGAAAAAGGGGAGTTCTAAGCTTGGCAAGTACTTTTAAATGCCAAGTCGAAGTGGCAGTGAAACTGCACACACAGGCCTTGCAATGGCAGGCCTGAGACAAGGTTAAGGGGCTACTGAAGTGGGTGACACAACCAGTGCTGCAGGCCCACTAGTAGCATTTAATCTACAGGCCCTAGGCACATACAGTGCACTCTACTAGGGACTTATAAGTAAATTAAATAGCCAATCATGGATAAACCAATCAATAGTACAATTTACACAGAGAGCATATGCACTTTAGCACTGGTTAGCAGTGGTAAAGTGCCCAGAGGTCAAAAGCCAACAACAACAGGTCAGAAAAAATAGGAGAAAGGAGGCAAAATGTTTGGGGATGACCCCGTCAAAAAGCCAGGTCCAACATGACCCCCTACCAGCCTAAAGCCAGGGGAGAACAATCACTATCCTGATGTACTTCCCTGTTTGAGGCAACAGAACAAGGACCCAGGCCCACAACAGCAGGGGCATGCTCCAGTTCTTCGCCTTCCTGACTCCAATTGGATCCCTCTGTCCATACTCTCAGGGCCCACTAAGCCAACCCATGGGGAACCTTTCTCCTTGCCTGCGGATCCCATCTGTGCAGCGCCTAACCTTACTTTGCTCACAGATGTATCCCAGGAGCAGGATAGTACCACCAGGACCAACACAGTGGTGTTGTCCACTCTACCCCCGGGGTGTGACACTTGTCCCCTCCCCAGGGATAACTCTGTCCACCTGGACAGCAAGCCACAGTGGTTACTGACAGCTGCCAGGGATGAGAGCCAGGCCCTAGGCCTCTCAAAGCTCTCCCACCACTGTGGCTGTGGAGAGTGGGGGGCGGTAGCCCCAGGTGCTGGGCACCCTTTAACCACTCTCCCTTCCACCAGGTCAGGGATGACAGCCTGAACCTGGTCCTCCCCTCTGGGGCTCTGTACCCTCCATCCTGGAGCGGTACCCCCAGAGTCCAACATGGTCAGGGTGCTTATAGAAGTCGCCCTGTACCATTCCTCCACCAGTGCAGGGCTGTTAACCTGCAACTGGCCCTCCAACCTGGGGTCTGTACCTTCAGGTTGGACTAGGGCCCGGGGTGAGGCTTCCCTCCCCCTGCCCTCCCTTCTGGGGTCCAGCACCCTCCCACTAGGAGTGGCCTCCTCAGAAGACACCATGGTAGGGGCACTGTTATCAGTAGCCCCTTCCTCCAGGTCAGGGGGGACATCCTGAACCTGGCCTTCCAGCCCAGGGTCTGTACCCTCAGACTGGATCACTGCCTGGCAAACCAGGGCTTTCTGGGGGGCACACCTACCCCCCACCAGGTCAGAGTTTACCTCTGCACCTGACCATCCAACCAAGAGTCACC
This sequence comes from Pleurodeles waltl, assembly GCF_031143425.1. NCBI lineage: Eukaryota > Metazoa > Chordata > Amphibia > Caudata > Salamandridae > Pleurodeles > Pleurodeles waltl. The sequence goes on along the minus strand of NC_090446.1, from coordinate 1,394,842,530 downwards.
ACCCTGAGGTTGAACAATTGCCTGGCACGCCAGGACTTCCTGGGGGGCACACCTACCCCCCACCGGGTCAGAGTTTAACCTCTAAACCGGGTTCTCCAACACAGGATCACCACCCTGAGGTTGAACAATTGTCTGGCATGCCAGGACTTTCTGGGAGGCACACCTACCCCCCACCAGGTCAGAGTTTAACCTCTGAACCTGGCCATCCAACCCAGAGTCAACACCATGAGGTTGGACAACTGCCTGGCACACCAGGACTTTCTGGGGGGCACACCTACCCCCCACCGGGTCAGAGTTTAACCTCTGAACCTGGTTCTCCAACCAGGGTCACCACCCTGAGGTTGGTCAATTGCCTGGCACACCAGGACTTCCTGGGAGGCACACCTACCTCCCACCAGGTCAGAGTTTAACCTCTGAACCTGGGTATCCAACCCAGAGTCAACACCCTGAGGTTGAACCATTGCCTGGCATACCAGGACTTTCTGGGGGGCACACCTACCCCCCACCAGGTCAGAGTTTAACCGCTGAACCTGGTTAGCCAACCCAGAGTCACCACCCTGAGGTTGAACCATTGCCTGGCAGGCCAGGACTTCCTGGGAGGCACACCTACCTCCCACCAGGTCAGAGTTTAACCTCTGGACCTGGTTATCCAACCCAGAGTCACCACCCTGAGGTTGAACCATTGCCTGGCATAACAGGACTTTCTGGGGGGCACACCTACCCCCCACCAAGTCAGAGTTTAACCTCTGAACCTGGTTATCAAACCCAGAGTCACCACCCTGAGGTTGAATCTTTGCCTGGCATGCCAGGACTTCCTGGGGGGCACTCTCACCCCCCCACAAGGGTCACACCGTCCCCAAGGGCCACACAAGAGTCTGGTTGGCGCAGGTCTCCTGACCTCTGCCCATCCGGCAGAGTCTGGGTCTGCCCCAAACCAGACACGGTTTCACCTGGGTCATTCCTGGGGGGCTCTGCTCTCAGAGCTGACCCCTGACTCTCCAGGTCCTCCACTGGGGTCTGCAACCCCCTCTCAACCCTATGTCTGGACTTCTGCACCCCCTCACTAGGAGTGGTACTGCCAGACACCAGAACTGTTGGGATGCTGGCTACAGTCACCCCCCCCAAGTTCTTCTGACACTGCGGGGCTTCCCTCAAAAGGTGGCCCTACGGTACAGGCTAGGTGTTCCCTCATGGAACCCTCTAGGACCTGGGACACTACAATCCTCTCCCACCTCACTTGGTTGGGAACCACCTAGACCACTCCCTTCAGGAGCACCCCCAAATGCCTCTTCAGACTCTCTGGTACTCACCCAGAAGTCTGCCTCCATTGTAAATTCCCTGGGGTCAGAGAACTCACACTCCACCTGGTGTTGGCGTAGCTCTGGAAAATAAGGACCAGACATATGCTCTCCAGCAATTATATCACTCTGCCCTTCACATGTATTAACCACAGTACCCTTCACCCAACCATCCAGTGACTCAACCTTGAAAAAGCACTCTACATCACCCTTCTGAGACTGGTGAGACAGTATCTGACTGTCCCTGACACTCAACCCACACTCTTCTGGGATGTCTCTACACTCTATATCCAAGACGTCCACCAGGGGGGAACCCTTTTCTCTGTCACTCTCTGCTAGAGCCAGTAAAGTGTCCCTCCCCCAGTAGGAATATGACTCCCTGTGCCAGTTCCCCAATCCTTCTCAGGGACCCTGTGCATAACGGGAACTACCTCATACCCTTGAACCACCTGGGGTGTGTCAACTCCCTTCTTCAAGTTGGGCACCACATCTCTGGGCTTGTGCCCTTCTTCAGCAGTACTGGATGCAAGATTTTTGCTGCCACCATCTGAACTGGACTCAGCCCTTCCGGCCTCCAGTTTCAGCTCTTCACAGCTCAGCTCTTGAGCTGCAATCCTTTCTTTTTCCAGGGCTAAGAGTCTTTTTGCCTCAACCCTTTCAAGATACTCCTCTAACTGTTGCTCCTGCCGCCTTTGACCTCGGAGCCATTCATCTCTCTTTGGGTCTCTTTCCTCATCTGAGTAGTCTTCCTCCTCATGTGAGCAGTCTTCCTCCTCATGTGAGCAGTCTTCCTCCTCATCTGAGGGGTACTTAGTCATTTGGTTTCTTGCTGCCTCTGTCTCTGCCCATCTTTCTTCCCCCCAGACTATGTAGTTATGTAGCATTTCCATCTTAGTAGATCTCCTTGCTACAGGAATGCCCCATTTTCTGCAAAGCTTCCTTAGGTCAGCCTTAGTGAGGTGGTTAGTACGCACAAAGAATGAGTAGGTACACAATCCCATTCTGATAAGATCTTACCGGCAAAAAACAAAATCCAAAGTCCAAAATATCAATAGTACATCCAGGAGGACATCAGAGAACCAACAGCAAAAACATGAAAAATCAAGTTGACCTTCAACTGTGGGTAGGTGGTGAAATACTTAGCTACTGTATGTCACTGCACAAACACAAGTCCTATCCTCACCGCTGATCACCAATGTTAGAAATGGGGTTTTTGGTTGGCAGTCAGATTACCCTCGGTCCAAGCAAGAACCTTCACTCTAGTCAGGGTAAGTCACACACAATCCAAAATTAGCCTGTGCCCACCCTCTGGTAGCTTGGCACGAGCAGTCAGGCTTAACTTAGAAGGCAATGTGTAAAGCATTTGTGCAATAAATCATACAATACCATAATATAGCACCACAAAAATACACCACACAGTGTTTAGAAAAATATATAATATTTATCTGGGTATTTGCAGGTCAAAACAATTAAAGATGCAATATGAATTTGTAAAGATATCACTGAAAAGTGATATAAAGTGTCTTAAGTCTTTAAAAAGCAAAGTCTTTTTCAAGCACAAAGTACCTGGTTTCTGGTGGAAAATCTCCACAAAGGGCCGTAGAAGAAGAGATACGTGGGAAAATGGTGTGTGCGTCGATTTCTCCCCAGCACACATGGACTTGCGTCGTTATTTTTCACGCGGGGAAGTCGTGCGTCGTTTTCCGGTGCGCGGACAGTCTCTTTCTGTGGATTGCGGGGATTACCAGATGTCCCGGGTCTGTGCGTGGATTCTCCTGCTTGTTTTCCGGCTGCGCGTCGTTCCGCGGGGCTGTGCGTCGAAATTTCGCTCTCACGGCAGGCGTTGGGTCGATTTCTCCTTGGAAGTCGGGCGGCGTTGTCCTTGCGAGGTCGTGCGTCGAAGTTCCGGTCGTCCCGAAGGCGTCGCGTCGATCAGCGTCGGTGTGCAGCATTTTTCTCGCCGCGGAACAAGCTATGCGTCGAAAATTTCGGCGCACGAAGCGTCCAAGTGAAAAAGAGAAGTCTTTTTGGTCCTGAGACTTCAGAGAACAGGAGGCAAGCTCTATCCAAGCCCTTGGAGAGCACTTTTACAGCCAGACAAGAGTTTAGCAAGGCAGCAGGCCAACAGCAAGGCAGCAGTCCTTCGTAGAAAAGCAGACAGGTGAGTCCTTTAAGCAGCCAGGCAGTTCAGCAAGGCAGCAGGCCAACAGCAAGGCAGCAGTCCTTTGTAGAAAAGCAGACAGGTGAGTCCTTTGAGCAGCCAGGCAGTTCTTCTTGGCAGGATGTAGTTTCTGGTTCAGGTTTCTTCTCCAGCAAGTGTCTGGTGAGGTAGGACAGAGGCCCTCTTTTATACTAAGTTGTGCCTTTGAAGTGGGGGTGACTTCAAAGAGTGTCTAAGAAATGCACCAAGCCCCCTTTCAGTTCAATCCTGTCTGCCAGAGTCCCAGTAGGGGGTGTGGCAGTCCTTTGTGTGAGGGCAGGCCCTCCACCCTCCCAGCCCAGGAAGACCCATTCAAAATGCAGATGTATGCAAGTGAGGCTGAGTACCCTGTGTTTGGGGTGTGTCTGAGTGAATGCACAAGGAGCTGTCAACTAAACCTAGCCAGACGTGGATTGAAGGGCACAACAAGATTTTAGTGCAAAGAAATGCTCACTTTCTAAAAGTGGCATTTCTAGAATAGTAATATTAAAACCGACTTCACCAGTCAGCAGGATTTTATATTACCATTCTGGCCATACTAAATATGACCTTCCTGCTCCTTTCAGATCAGCAGCTGCCACTTCAACAGTGTATAAGGGCAGCCCCAATGTTAGCCTATGAAGGGAGCAGGCCTCACAGTAGTGTAAAAACGAATTTAGGAGTTTTACACTACCAGAACATATAACTACACAGGTACATGTCCTGCCTTTTACCCACACAGCACCCTGCTCTAGGGGTTACCTAGGGCGCACATTAGGGGTGACTTATATGTAGAAAAAGGGGAGTTCTAAGCTTGGCAAGTACTTTTAAATGCCAAGTCGAAGTGGCAGTGAAACTGCACACACAGGCCTTGCAATGGCAGGCCTGAGACAAGGTTAAGGGGCTACTGAAGTGGGTGGCACAACCAGTGCTGCAGGCCCACTAGTAGCATTTAATCTACAGGCCCTAGGCACATACAGTGCACTCTACTAGGGACTTATAAGTAAATTAAATAGCCAATCATGGATAAACCAATCAATAGTACAATTTACACAGAGAGCATATGCACTTTAGCACTGGTTAGCAGTGGTAAAGTGCCCAGAGATCAAAAGCCAACAACAACAGGTCAGAAAAAATAGGAGGAAGGAGGCAAAAAGTTTGGGGATGACCCCGTCAAAAAGCCAGGTCCAACAAGTACTCTCTCACCTCTCCCCATTAAATGCTGTGGACTGGACAGAGATTTAACTGTCAAGGGTTCATGTAGCCAGCACTGTCTCTCAATACAGTATCTCTCTCAACCAACCTTCTGATCCACTCTAGTTACATCAAAGCAACAACACCGAACCTGACTCTCCACAAACAAACTCAACCACACAAAGGCATGATTACATGTCTCATGCTTCAAAACGGCAATTTACTACTGACTAGAGGTTTTCTATACTCCTTAAAGTGAATTGCCTGCCATCAATCTGAAGCCGTTTCACCTCTGTAAGATGATGCAAACACACTCTCCATCTCTGTCCCACAAACACTCTCCTCCCAGGAACTGTTCTCCTACGCCCACTACACCTCTCTCGACATCCCCTCTTTTGAAGATCCCAACATGCGCGGCAACCCCAGTGCTTCTGAAACATTCTCCACATTGCCTCTGTTATACCAAACACAACCATATAATGTGATCACAGATCCCACGTTACATCTTCTCACCAAAATCCTTTGAGCTACTCATCCAAAACACAAAGAACAGTCTGTCCAAGCAACCTCAGAAAATGTGCCTCAACCCTGTGACCCATCTCCTACACATCATATCAAAGCTGCCTCCAGAACAGAAGGTCTCTAGTTTATAATACTATTTCACCTATAGAAACCTGGTTCTACTCCTGCTTCACCCCACTATCTCAACCATCCAACATCCAATGCCAAAATAGAGTAAAAAAATAGTGAGGATTTGTCTTTATGGGGGAGTTGCATAAATGTAATCACATAAATAAATAACCTTCTTCTTGTTCCTGTACCTCACTGTGGCAATTACTGACACAAAAACCTTAACCGTGGAGGCTGAACATAATGGGGGTGATTCTGACCCGGTCGGCGGGAGCACCGCCAACAGGCTGGCGGTGCCCCGCAGGGCATTCTGACCGCGGCGGTTTGGCCGCGGTCAGATGCGGAAAACCAGCGGTCTCCCGCCGGTTTTCCGCTGCCCTGGGAATCCCCCATGGCGGCGCAGCTTGCTGCGCCGCCATGGGGGATTCTGACAGCCCATACCGCCATCCTGTTCCTGGCGGTTCTCCCGCCAGGAACAGGATGGCGGTATGGGTTGTCGTGGGGCCCCTGGGGGCCCCTGCAGTGCCCATGCCAATGGGCACTGTGTGTGAGCCCGTTCCCCTGATTGGCTTCACTCGGCAGGAAAATAACAAAACAAAACGTTTAATGCTCATCAAATAAATGTAATGGTCTGATGCTGTTGCACCGTACAAGCTAATTCTTACAACAAACACACTGCAAACGTATTACTACACGTGTCCATTCATATATGCTTCTGATCATTGTGTCACTTTCACAATATACAGGTACCACGTGAGGACGTGTTGTCACACATCACAATACACATTGACAATATCTTGCCTACAAAGGCACATCCATGCACTGTATGTACAGGGGTCACGCTATGGTTAATTGGAAGTGCATTTAAAGTTAATGCAGTGTATATAACATGGCAGGTGATACAATCTTGAAAGCTCCAGCTGATGTATTCGACACTTCACGTTAGCAGTCACATGTTGGAATACACTGTAGGTAAGCCATATAGAGATGTGTGCATTGTGTACAAATAGCCACTGGGACTTTGGTCGTGTTCACATGCATATACGTAGGCTATTTCTGCTGCATTTGAAAACTGCTCTTCAGTTTCTTGTGAAACGTATGAAATTCGACTTTTTGATGCACTCATATTGTGGTAAATACAATTCTGTGGGGCTGTAACACGTGTCTTACATCTGACACCACGTAGCTCTCATTGTTTTCTGTCCACATGTTGTCTCAAATCTGACAATTATGTATTTTGCCATTTGTCTAGGGTGATCATTGTCAACCTGACATTGTACACAATTTTGTCTGGTTACAAGTCCACATCACACAGTTACTTCCTCCTATAATGCCTTACCATGCAGTGACAGACATACCCAATTTCCCTGTAAACGCCTTGCTTCATCGACACAGCTTTCATTGTTCTTCTCATTTTTATGTGTATATCCCACGATTAAAGCTTTTAGCTACAGTTTGGGAAAATTATGCAAATGAATATGTATGTGATGCTAAACTTATTCTGTGTGTAATGTAAAAGGGTTGTGACAAACGCAGCTATCCCAACCTGCTAATTTGGCCTTCAACCTCCATTTTGCAGACGTCCTCTGGACCACAGCCTCCTCTTAAACAACCTATTTTTTTACATTAACAATGGGGAAGGGGAACGTTAACACCTCATTTGAGGTGTTGGTAAAAAAATATCAAAGTTTTGTGTCCAGATTTCTGTCTCGAAAACATAGATATGTCAGATACCGACTCACTATTTGGGAAGGATGCCTACAACACAACCCTTCCAGATACCAAATTTTAACATTCATAAACACCAAATCGGAGCGTCTGCAACTGTTAAAATGGTAAGTACATCTGGCTCCTAGTTGTTAAGAATAATTTGTTTATTTGAAAATATTTTGCTTAGCACATGTACTCAGCATGCAGCCTGTGCACTATTACGAAATAATTATTTTGGTTTTGCTAATGAGGTTTGAGGTTTGAGATTCTAGAATGCCACGGGTTGGCATTCTAGAAGTAAACAGCATCTCATGACAAGTGCTCCAGTAATCACACTTTGGACACAAAGGGGAGCTGCGACTCAATCACAACTACAAATAGTGTAGATTTACCACACTTCTGAATTCTTTTCTGCAAGAAAAAATCCTTACCAAATTTGTTCAGGAAAAGAGAATGGAAAGAAGAAACGAATATATTATTCGGGTGCACAAGCTTTAATACCAGGTATTATGCATCATTCCAGCTTCCCCAACTCAGAACTGATTTGTGGCAGGGAGCCCTGTTTATTGTCTTTGACATCATGCCTGCTACGGCCCTTCCAGTCCTGAGTGGACACTCAACAGGAATTACGTAATCAGATGGCGTGACCACATGCCTGAAGCCACCACCTTTCTTTGAGACAGGGAAGAAACAAAAACATTGGTGCTAAGTGGACAGCATGAATCAAAACATTTAGATGACTTCATAGATGCGCTAGGAGAAGAAGACGATAAGAAAATCATTAAATATTTGGAAAACCTTGCTGGTGATGGAGTGAAAGAAGTGCTAAAGAAAGTCTCACAAGCTGATGGAACATCATACCTAAAGATAAAAGAAGCTTTGGATGCCAAGTTCAGTTGATGCCGAATGTCGACTACAAGAGGTACATCTTCAACCAAGCATGACAACAAGCTACTGAAACGACTGATGAATTTGTTGAGAGACTTGATGCACTTAGTAAACACTTTAAGATCTGTCACTTTAATGATGAGGAAGTCATGCACCTCAGAATCATTATTGGCTGCCTTTCAGATTCCTTCAGAAGACGCATGTTGAGAGAGCCACTCAGGTTGGAGAAAATGCTAATAGCTGCAAGGGCAGAAGAAGGAGCACATCAACAAGCTGCTGATATGGAAGCAGGAACAGTGCAATATGAATCAGCGTTGATCATGAAAGCAAACAAAAGCACAAACTAGATGCACACAAATAGAGGCCTCTGAAGAAGAAAAAGTTATACTTCCAATGTGGGTTTTAATTTCCCCATGAAGGTAAATATGCAGCCTTAGTACAGACATGCAAAGGGTACAGTGAAATAAAACGTCATAATGGTTAGCAAGGCGAAATAGAGACCAAATACATCACAGCAAGAAGAGAAAATGGATGCCACAAAGTTCCAATAGCATTCTCACCGCGCCCTCCAGGCTAAAAGGCATCATCAGTTACGACAAGTAGAAACCAAGCATAGTCGATCATTGACAAGTTCATCGTATAAAGGCTCTTCAACATCATTATCAAGCACTAGCGAAGAAGATAGATGTGCGTTGATGATATCGACTATTGAATGACATACACATGTAGGGTTAGTTGCTTGCAAAGATGATCAAAAGTCAAAAGAGAACCACCAGAGTGACAAAATTAATTTGGACTCTGTCCTAAAAATGACATTACAGGTGAACGGTTGCCCCATAACCTTCATTATAGACAGTGGTGCATCAGTTAACATCATGCCAGTAGAAAATTCAACAGCCTGTCTCTGGTGCCACACCTTACTCCCTCAAACTCGAAGGTATACACGTGGGCTGCTTCTCAACTGTTACAGAGTCAAGGGTAATTTACAGCAACTTTACTAAACAAAATGACGTCAGTGCAGTCGCCAATTCAAGTTATTCAGGGAACATCATCTAGTACATGGTTACGCAGCTTTGCCACTGCTGCTGACATGGGACGGATATCTCTCGAATACAACATCCATGCTCAGGCTGAAATTGTGAGGCAGTTCCCGTCATTGTTTCATTACTTATGAAGACTCAAAAAGATGAAAGTGCAACTTCATATTAATGAGGACATTTGCCTTGTTGCCCAACAGCACCGCAGAGTCGCTTTTCACTTACAAGTGGCCGTTGAGAAAGAACTGGCAACACTCTTGAAGCTGCGGCCGTTGAGAAAGAACTAGCAACACTCTTGAAGCATGACATAATTGAACCCTCCACCAGTCCTACACCGTGGGCTTTGCCCATAGTTGTGGTGCCAAAAAAGGACAGGGGAGGTGCAGTGTGGATTTGTGTTGATATTCACCAGCCCAATCAAGAGAGAAAGATATCCTAGCCCCCACATAACGGACATGATCATGCAGCTGAATGGAGCTAAAATCTTCTCCCGTCTTGACACGAACGAAGAATACCATCAACTCAAGCTGGAAGAGAACTGTCAGTACATTACTACTTTTCTGACTCATGTTGGTTTGCTCAGATATAAAATACTGAGTTTGGAGTATCCTCAACTGTGGGGATATTACATGATGTAGCTCACCAAATTATTCCACCTTATATGCATGCTTTCCGTCACATGGATGATATGCTGGTATTTGGGGCAACACAAAAGGAGAATGACAAGGCTCTTACACAAGTGTGTCAGTTACTAGGTGCAGGTTTCACTTGGAATCCAGCAAAGTGTGAGTTTCCCAAAACCAAACTTACGTTCTTTGGGCACATTTCCTCTGATGGGGGAATGGCTACTGACCTGGATAAGGCACTAACATTGTCATCTACCTGTCCCCCACGAGATGTAACCATGCTATGACCCTTCTTAGGCATGGCCAAATATTGCTTAAGGTACATATGCGACTTTGCTACAGTGAGTGCCCCATTTAGAGACATAACAAGGCACAATGTCCCATTTCAGTGGTCTCCTGACTGCGATCACAGTTTCAAAGCAATAACACATGTGATTGAGAATGCAACTGGAATGGCCTTTTTTGACCCCAAGTAACATACTGAGATCACAGTAGATGCAAACCCGGTGGGACTGGTGGCAATCCTTGCTCAACACAATCACCACCCGAACGCCAAGAGACACATTGTGGGCTATGCTAGTTGAAACATGTCTGAAACAGAACATGCCTACTCTAAGCCAGAGAAGGAGAGTCTGGCTGTAGTTGGGCCTGCAAACATTTTCATGTGTTTATATGGGAATCATTTCACTATCATCACAGACCACCAGGCATTGCTCACTTTCTTTAGAAACCCGAAAGCTAAGATACCCCCTCGCATCAAGAGGTAGGGGTTGCGACTGCAAGAGTATGACTGCGTGATTGTACACAAGCCAGGGAAAGACAAAAACCCTGCAGATTATTTTTCATGAGTGCTGCTACATCGCCACAGTCCGACATCCAAAGCAGCTGAAGTGTATCTCAACTTCATTGTGAGGTCTAGCACACCAGCAGCTCTATCCGTTGAATTACTGCTACCAAAACAGTTAAAGACATGCTTTTCCTCAAAGGCCTCATTACAACGCAGTCTTGGAAGGCAAGTATTCAACCTTTTGATGATGATGTTGAATTCCAAAAATTCAAAAATGTACAGGATGAACTATCTGTCACCCAAGAGGGTATCATATTGAGAGGCTTGAGAATTGTCATATCTGAGAGCATGAGACAGCAAGTCATTGAGCTAGCCCATGAAGGGCATCGTGGCATTGTAGCCATCAAAAGAGCCCTAAGAGAAGGAGTGTGGTTCCCTTGCCTAGATGAACAAGTTGAGAAAGAGCTAAAAGCATGCGCCTGCCTGGGAGAGAGCTGCAGCTGATTTCTTTGGGCCTCTGGAAAATGCACATCAATTCATAGTAGTCACTGATGAATACTCGCGTTTTCATTTGGTGGAAGACTTTGCAGTGTGGGGTATCCCCGCTATTCTCAAATCTGACAATAGCCTGCCTTTTAATAGTAAAGAATTAAAGACGTTTATTGTTCGTCTCAATGTCAAGCATCAAAAAAGTACACCTCTCTGGCAACAAGCCAATTGTGTTGTTAAATGATTTATGGGTGAACGATTTATGGGCATGCGTTGATTGAGGGAATCGATGTAAACAAAGCACTGTGCCCAGCCCTTCGTGCCTATCGATCAACTCCTCACTCCACAACTGGTGAGTGCCCTGCCACCTTGCCATTCAGGAGAGCCATCGGAACCAAATGACTGCAATGGAAATTGGACCGATCCATGAATGTCGATAAGGTTTGTGTCACAAATACTTCTCACAAGCGCAAAATGAAAACATATGTGGATCAGGGTCAACATGCCCATGAAACAGTCTTTGAGAAAGGGGGCTTGGTACTAGTCAAACAGAAACGGAAGCGGAAAACAGACACTCCATTTTCTGTCGACCCTTTGAGGGTCGTGTCATGCAAAGGACAGATGGTGACAACACATCGTCCCGGAAAATCCATCACATTGGACTCGTCACACTTTAAACACCTACCTCAATGTTTATCAGCTCCTGAGATCACAAGCAAGGTGACCCTTGCTGAACGTCCAGATCGCACATCTGGGCCTATGTCATCTATGCATGACAACGATGCTTCTCAACTACCTCATACCACCTGGTCTGGCAGACTAGTGCGAGCGCCTCCGTGCCTCATTGAGGAAATATGATGCTAATGTACTTTTTATTTTATCAAAGAGATATGTTATGATGGAATGCATGCAGAGCACAATAGCATGTTGAAGAATGGAGACGTCTGTTACAGAGCTCCGTGTGTAGTGTATTCATTTCCATTCTCCCGGGCTGGGTAGGACGCTACACCCTGGAGAGTCAACACACTCTAGCATTAGTGTTTCTCCGCGAATAATTACTGTGCCAAAGTACACCTACTCTCTTATTGTAGCCCTTAGAGACGTAATAAACTTTATGGGCTTGTCTTATTTCTTTTAATCTCACTCCAAGCCGTAAACCTCTCCCTAACTTTTATGTACATATTTTCATGAAATTCTTTTATTTGGTTTTGCTCCTTACAACAGCCTATAATGCCCTTCATGCACATTTGAATGTTACTAACTTTAGATGTAGATACTCCTGGGAGAAGCTACATCAGCTCCACTCGACCGTGGAAAGCCTGACATTTCGAGCGCTGGTCGCTGCGTCAACCAGCTCAGACTGAATCCGGCTGTGACCTTGGGCTCTGTGCTTTGCCTTGTACAATAGCCTTGGCGGAGACAGAAACCACGGCATCTCTCACGCCCTCTCTCTTTATGGATATAGAAGGTCGATCTGCCATTATGTCTCCCTGCTGCCTATTTGTGACCTTCACGTGCAGGTAAACAGCATTTAAACAGGAACATCACGTATTAGATACTTACAATAACAAACAAACACAGCCAGGCAAATAGTCGTTCGTGAACACACAGACACGCAATCAGAAACAGGCACACACTACATGCCGCATGCATGCCATTATGTCGCCGCAGACCATTGCCTGCGCCCATTCACTCACTGCTTTACTGCAAAGCCCGCTGCCCCCAGACGTGCCTCCTCCTGGTTGCAGAGAAAAATCTCCTTCTTAACTGTCTATTTTCATCTTCATGCACAGAAGACTGCAGGTGAAACTATCATCCACACGCAAATCACCTAACTGCAGAGGAGAGACTGGCTGATAGCTTCCATTACTTGAATGCATGACAGAGATTCAAAAACACTGCCTGCTACAGGCTAAACTGGCCACAGACACTGATAACCTACTGCAAAGTTATCTAACCCATAAAGACAGTCACAAACCTAATACAAACACCAGCTGACTTCAAAGATTCTTGCTTTCCCCTCACGCAGGTCATGTGACTGCAAATCAGAACATTCATCATCGGACTGCACACACCCTGACTGCTGTAGAGGGTACACTCCTGATCCGACAACATCCGACTATACACGAGCCAAAAGCCACAACACCACTTCTTCAAGCTGAACCAAAAAGGCTGGGATCTGAAAAAGTAGTTTGATTTACAAAGCATAACTAAGGACCTTTTACAAAAGATGTGGCTTTTTAGACATTGATAAATTGATTCTTGCTCAATAAACAATAAAATCAGCAACAAAAAATGTATTCATTTATTTTTTATCTTATCCTGGGGTATGAGAAACAAACCACTTGACAAAGAAATCCCCATGCTTGCAGTGGTTATTATCATCTTTTCTGCCCTGCCTCGTTTAGTTTGTTGCTGCTACACCTACCTGGAAGCAACAACAGACATCCTGTGTTCCTTTCTCTGGTGCACTTTCAATGTGTCTCGTGTGCAATGGGACAAGTTCATCATGTGTGCTTTTCTTTTGCTATTCTCAATGAAGGACCCATTGTCAGAATGCATCCCACCAACTCTTGCTCCATTTCCCACTTCACCAGTTAACATCCTTCTCGTCTTCTACCAATTCTTAATCCATTCCCCAGCTTTAAAGTTCACCCCTTTTTCTCATAATCCCTCACTTCTTTATCTCACTTCTAACCTCTTATGTTTACACCCTTTCATTTGTCTTCTCGCTACTTTCTTACCCTATTCCTCACACCTATTCACGCCCTGCCTCTCCCTCCCTACCCGGGCCTCAGCTCTACTTTTCAAACTCTGGAATACTCCTCCCTATCTTTCTTTCTTATGCTATTTCTCAGCTCTCCACATCTTACGTTGCAAGTACACCCACCCTTACTGCCCTTACGCAATTCCCTTCCTACCAGCAGAAATGTTTTATGCCAGCTCTCTGGAGTCTGAGAATTGTGGGGCCTACTGACTTCTGTGTCCTGCCCAAGCTAGAGCTTTGAAAAGTAAACGATATGCAATCATCAATGGACTTGAAAGATGAAGAGGGTCAAATTGGCCCAACTACCTCACAAAATTCCACATTCTCAGCTTCTCCTTTTCCCACTTCCTTCTTAGTTATGTTTGCTGGGCTGCTTCATAGGACTCCGGACACTGTCAGCTCTCCTGCCCTGGTTCCTTCTTGACATCATAGCTGGACATGGCTCGTGGTGCATGCTTAGGGATTGGAGATCTTTTATGACCGCGTCTAATGAGCTCAATCCAACTGGGAACAGCTTCTTGGGATCACCACACACTATGGAAAATGCCCAAAAGCCCTTCCAAATCTCCACATTGTGTAGGTTGTTGTTTCTTTTGTTTTGAGGAGCACACATCTACAAGGCTGAAACTTCTAGGTTTGTGGTACTTGGATTCCAAACAGCTTGTTGCATTGCTGGCACTTTAGCAGACCAAGAACCTCTTTGAGACAGTGTGAGAAAATAGATTATTAACTAGGGGAACAGTTGATTTTACTTCCACAAAGTTAAGTAATATAGGGCCATATGTACGAACACATTTTCCCATAGACACAGAATGGGTAAAACCCTTTGCTACATCTGGCCCATAGTTTCTAATGCTGGTGTTTATTGATACCAATAAAGAGACTTGTGTGTCCAGGAGCTACCTTACAATCTTAAAAGCTCAGTAACTAAACGTGCCTTACCACATTTCATGCTAAGGAGTTGGAAAATTAAAAGTCTCTTGCAGCATTTGATACTAACATGTTTTATTTTTTATTGGCAAATACTCATTTTTAATTGAATCATATTTGGTTTTTGATTCAGGTCATTTTTTATTTTTTGTGGGATGGTGGAGCTGTGAGATGCGCTAACGTTGTGCTCTTTCACCCTTCACCACAACCATCATGCTATGATATGTGAAACAGATAGTTGAGGCTGGGAAAGGGGAATGGGGTAATAGAGGAAACCGATATCCTGGTTACCATGTTCTGCCACGCCACTCTGCCGGGCGCAGATGGTTGCAGTTTGGAATCAATGTCTGGCATCTCATGTCAACAGTGCAATAATATACCTTTAAGATATCTCTGAGTAACAAACTCTCAGGCTCTTAGTATGAAGCAGACCCTTCCTGAACCTTAAATACACCAAGATATAAGTCACCATTATACCTTCTTCAACTCTCTCTCTATTGGTAAGACAACTAGCTCTAACTTCCGCATACACACCTTCTAGAATTGGTTGGTCCTTTTTTTGATAAAGATTGTTACAATGGAAAAATTATTTTGTTAATGCTCCATAAACCCTTATCCTGATGACACATATCACTTACTAAACATAACTAATACCTTGGTGCTCATAATGTAGTCATAACAATAGTAACGGTTCCTTGACTATAGAATTCCTTACGTTCCTTCACAAAAGAATTTCAAGTTCACAAGACTGTAAAAATTTCCTGAAGCCTTCAACTTTAAATGACTAGTCGAGAACAGTTGAAAGGTTTGATTTCTTTAACAACCTTAGTTCAGGGTTTGTTTTCTTTGCCAGCAAATCCATGAAGTGTCCTGACTGCAACAATGTAGCAACTCGATTTGCAAAATGAGGAAACGTTTACCAGGAATCCAAGATGGCTGCTGCCATCTGCAAATATCGTGATTGTTCCAAAATTCTGAAACTTGCAGTTCATGGATGTGACACCATTGCACAGTGCACCTTACATAAGCCCAAAGCCTTCTCCCAGGTGGTTCCAACATTCTGCATGTACCACCAGCCTTTCCATAGGTGCGGATGAGTTTTGAGCGCTGCCGAGACACGAACAAGTTGTAGTCCTTTATCGGCTCCCTGAAAGGAGCCTTTTCAGGCCTCTCAGTAGCAGTTATGAAGGTGATAGGTCAGGAAAGAGGGCTCCAGCTTAGTAGCAAAGTGAAGGAAGCTTGCTTGGATAAGACCCTCAGAATCAGAGAGGAAATCAGGAAAGCATGGATCACTCCAGCAGAAGAGGAAGAGGAGGTTGAATAAGGGCTGCAGGAAGAAGACCAGAGCCATCCCTCTTCTCTTGTGCCTTGCAGAGTGGAACGCTGCATTTCAGGCTGCAATCTGTCTCCAAGTGTGCTTGCTGGAAGACAAGAGGCTTGACTTGGAGGACAAAACACCTTAAAGAGGATAAATGCAGGTTGATAATCACAGCAACTGGGGGGAAATTAGCTCTGCCCCTGGAGGAGAGAAAATTGGTTGCAAAGGAAAGGAAGGTGGCTCTGGCCTTCGAAGAGATGAGACCTTCATGACTGGTGCCTAAGGATGCAGCAACAATGTATCGAGTGGAACAGCAACACTGGGTAAGCCCAAACCAACTTACCCAAAGAGGTTTTTGAAAAGTGATTATCCTTTGTGTAAGTCTGTGACATGCACCATGCAGTGAAGGAATATTAGGGGACGGTACTGTTGGACAAGTTACCTGCGACAATCTCAATAGCTGGGGGAATGCCAAATTAGTAATTCAAACCTACAAAAATAAATGGAGTATAAAACGATTAATGAGATGATGATTTGTTCTGGGTTGACTTCTAATGCGTATCAGGTATACCACTCAAGAGTCTCAACAATCATGTGACCAGTTTGTGAATATTGTATTGAAGTCATTGGAGCACTGGGCTATGGACAGAAGTATGACAAGTTATGGTGGGCTGTGTGATTTAGTTGTGCAAGAGAACATTTTTTATAAATGTTACAAAGCAGCATCACTATCCAGCTGACTCAAAGCTCACCCTGTTCTTGCGTGCATTAGCATCATCAGGCGGAGGAGCAGTGGCACCGGAGCAGGAGGGAGCTGCATCCCACATGGCCCTGGAGGGCGACACTACGGTGTCTGATTTCACCAGTGGGACAGAGGGCGAGGGGAGCTCCACGGTGGGGACAGGAGCTGACACCAGTGACACGGACTCGTCCTCTGATGGGAGCTCCCTTGTGGTGGTGGCAACATCTGCGCCCCCCGCATCTACAGGTACAGCCGCCACCGCCCCTACCAGCACCGCCCTCCCAGCTGCCCCTCAGCCTTTACCGCGTGCCCGCTCACCCAGGAGGGTGGGCATCACCTTCACCCCAGGCACCTCAGGCCCTGCCCCAGTCACCCCTGCTGCCCTCAGTGAGGAGGCCATTGACCTCCTCAGGTCCCTCACTGTTGGGCAGTCTACCATTTTGAATGCCATCCAGGGTGTAGAAAGGCAGTTGCAACAAACAAATGCATTCCTGGAGGGCATTCATTCTGGTCAGGCAGCCCTTCAGCGAGCTTTGTGTAAGTCTGTGACATGCACCATGCAGTGAAGGAATATTAGGGGACGGTACTGTTGGGCAAGTTACCTGCGACAATCTCAATAGCTGGGGGAATGCTAACTTAGTAATTCAAACCTACAAAGTAAATGGAGTATAAAATGATTAATGAGATGATGATTTGTTCTGGGTTGACTTCTAATGCATATCAGATATACCACTCAAGAGTCTCAACAATCATGTAACCAGTTTGTGAATATTTTATTGAAGTAATTGGAGCACTGGGCTACGGACAGAAGTATGACAAGTTATGGTGGGCTGTGTGATTTAGTTGTGCAAGAGAACATTTTTTATAAATGTTACAAAGCAGCATCAATATCCAGCTGACTCAAAGCTCTTTGACGCCACTAAGCTTGGGCAATGTGTTGACCTGTGTGTCAATACTAGGAGGACACATGGGGTGCACAAAAAAGTGGATCAGGTCCTAATAAAAAAAATACCTCTGATATCCTCAACTGGTCCCAAATTTCTCTTAAAGGAGGGTACACCCCCACAGCTTTTGGGCAGAAGGGAGTCCACCACAGTGGAAGAGGCGCCATCATAAGGTCTTATGCTTTGGCTACTTTCAGGTTGGAGACAACAAGAGATATTCTTCTTGTAATAAGAAGCCTCCAACTGGTGAGCAGCTGTCAACTATGACCAGTGTAGCTCTGGGAAGAGGCAATTACTCAGGGGAGATGAAATGGCATATGCCCACTTGCCCCTTACTTGGGAGGTGGACTCTAAGGGAGAGATGGTGGGAATTACAGAATGCCTGTGCCAGCTAGACTGTGCAGATGGGAAGGTTGCTTTCTCTGGAACATTATGTGAAGAGTCTGAGCTTTAGGATAAGAATTGCCTAGGGAGATTGCCCAGTGGCCACAGTCACCAGAGATTGGAAAAGGAGAGTTTCCCAGAAGGGGGAAGTTGTTCAGCCAAGTTTACCTGTAGACAGAATCCTAGGCAGTAAAGACCACCTACAAGAGGGAAACCGGCTTGTGAGAACACCAAAGTTGCCAAACTGTAGGTCTCTGATGGTGCAAGCACTGATAATCAGGTTTGGAGGCCCAGGAGGAAAGTAAAGGGTACCAGACAGGTGTAAAGGATGAGGCAGTAGAACAGGGGTTATCTCCTCTGACAGGACAGGCCCCTGAGATTGTCACTTGTGGGGCCACGTCTGCCCGAAAGGTGCTGCCTGTGCTGCCGTGAGCAAAAACAACAGATGATGGATGGAATGCAGAGCAAATCAAACACTCACCCCCAGTCACAGATCTGGGTTTAATTCATCAAGTTTTTTGCTTGCCATGCCATTCCAGTATGGACCCAGCCATATGCAAATCAGTCTTGACCCTGTTCTCAATGCGAACAGTCCAACCCGAATTGCCAGGCTAGGTCCTCCCTGGACCAGAAAAAAGCATCCTGGGACTGGTTTCAGGGTATCACCCTTCATCATGTGCTGTCGTGAGAGGCAGGTGACTGGAAACCTTAACAAGACAAACACATGCTTGGTACAGGATGTGCCACCGTTTAGGTTTTGGACAGGATGGCAACTCTAGAGATCATGGACTGTCAGGAAGTGTTAAGTCTCTGGGTACAAATGCTATGGCGATGCTTGGTTTTCCTTCCTTATAGTTAGAATCTGAAGTAAGGAGGTGGATTCCCCAAGGATAGGATTAGTGATATGCGCAGAACCTGAAAGAGGGGTCCTGGAAGATTTTGTGCTGTAGCGCATCAAGTATTGTATTGCTGCATATGTGTGAACAATCCCACCAGGTACATGCAGCGGGTAACTGTATACGATATAGGGAAAATGTGCAGCCTCTAAAAACTTCAGATTAAAATATTCCAACACTGATTTCTAGGTTGGGAGTTGTATTCACGATTAAATGATTCTTCTAAAAATGAAGCCTGAAACGTCCACAGTTCAAAAGCTAACGTTTAGCAGGAATTTATTTTAAAAAGAGGCTCTTCAGTGGGTTGCTAGATATGACAGTACTGATACTGTCAGAAGGCACCTGGAGACGCTGGTGGACCATGGAGATAAATTGTTACACACTCCCGCAGACTTCAAAAACAAGAATGGACTGAACATGTACAGGAACAATCAATTCACAGTGACATGGTTATTAATAATTTACACCGCCTACTGACAGCCTAGTGATTTGGTTAAAAGCCTGTCACTCCTATGTTAACTGTGATTGCAGTGGAGAGTAAACAATTGTCGACAGGCACATGACTTGAGGCCTCAGACCCTTGCTGAGGTCAAAACACAGAGGTTCCAAAAGGAAGGCATATCGTGTGAAGATAAAACTTCATACCCTCCCTGGACGAGAGAGTATCTGTTCTGGCCACTTCCACTCACTGGGCCTGAGTTAAGCTGCATGCCTACTTGCCTCTATGAGCCAAACTTAGGCATATGGATTGAACCCTCCTCCCTTCCTCACTGGCCCTATGGGTCACTTCTTCAGAGTCTGAGGGAACTCCATGACGTGTTGCCCCCTCTGATGCTAGTATGGATTATATTCACTCATTGAGGCCTGGAAAAGGCCAGAGAATGGATGAATTCCTCATTGGGATACTCTGAAAGCATCCTTTAGGCTCTGTTGAGTCTGTACACACCTCTTTCCCTCACTCGGTATAAGAAGGCTGCATAGGGCATTGCATCGTCTTGTCTGTGATTTTCTATATATGCAGATACCAGAGTCAAAGGCAGGATATTTTCACTGCCCGTGTCCTGGCTGGGATACTAAGGCCTTCTTTCCTCAGCTAACACCCGTGAGTGACAGTGAAGACCCCTTTCCTTCACTGTTCACATGATCAGGTGAACTGATTGCTCTCTTTCAATGGATCTGAAAGCGGCTGTGTGGAACACTTCCATCACGTGGCCCCAGAAGGGGTACAACGTCTCCCCCTAACTGGGTTGACACATTTTTAATCAGGTAAGATCAGTTTCATTGGCCACTTCCTCAGGGAGGCTGGGATTTTAAATGGTTTTGATAGCTGCAGTGCAGTCACATGAAGAGTGCTCCCTCCGTGGTGTCTAAAAGTGAATTATGGACGACTTTCCACAGTGAGGCTCATGGATGCTGAAAACACCAGAGGGCTGACACCAGTGGAGTGGACCACTTTTGTTACACCAGGTTTGAGGAGAGTCATGAGGGCCACATCCCTTCTCTGGTGCAAAGGGCCTGATATGATTGGACAGCTCCCACCTCATTGTGCCTGGGATCAGTTGTATGGACCACTTCCTTCAATTAAGGCCTAAGAACTGCTATATAGCCAGCTATCTCTCACTGGGCAGCGGTCCGCCGCACTTCCTCAAAGTGCCTGCGTTTTTCGCAACCATCTCATTCATGGAGTACAGTCTGGCAAGTCCCAAATAAAAAGCTGCCCTACAATGTATGCAAGAGCAGTTCACCACAGCTGAGGCTTGCTTCCTCCAAGTTGCTGATTTTCCATGGTCCTTGAAGGTGGTGCAGTCCCTGACAATACTTTGCCCCAAGAGAGCAGCATGAGCCACTCCGTCCCATTGAGGTGGGGGGGGCGGTGCAAGGGCCAGTGTCCTGGAGGCAGATGGTAGAGTCCCGGACGCTCCCTCAGGACTGCCTGTGTGGCTCACTTCTCTCATTGACATACCGGTCAACCTGCAGGCTTGTGAATGTGAACGTTTAGGAGAGTGATCAGAGTAAAATGAATGAAGAATAAACCATTGTAGGGAGAGTGTAGCAGATTGCAAAAAAGGCGACCCGCTTGAATTCTATAAAGAATACTGCGCTAAAGAAGAGTGAACGTGATTGAGGGGAGAGTGACGCACTCCATTTGATGGACAGTTGATGGACTGGGTGGCTGCACTATGCGGCTGTAAGGGCCTGCGTCGTCCTATTGCAGTGGATTCCTTGTTCCTCAGACAAGGCGGGTAGCGCAGTCCCTTGCGGGGTTGGCTACAGATTAGCTGTAATATCGGCTCTGTCCCTCTGAGGTCCAGGAGGCCTCAGTGAGTGGCTGTAATGGGGGCTTCCTCTCTTTGAGGCCTGAGATACCTCGCTGAGTGACTGTAGGAGCAGGTGTACTAAAAGTCCTTTATGTGAATGCCCCTAGTCTCGTACAATCTCCTACAATCTGGCTGAAGGGACCACTCCCGCTCGCTCACTCTCACTCAGGCCGGTAGGCCTGTATCAGGTCGCAGTGATTTCCCCAGCTTCAGGCAGCCCGCTCCCGGGCAGGCCACCCCCTGAGATTGCTTAGTTCGGCGCTCCCTTACATTGACGCCTGTGGCAGCGGTCAGGGGCAACTTCCCCAGGGACGCCGCTGTAATTTTCTAAGTTTCTCTGTCAGTGACGCCGCTGTAATTTTCCAAGTTTCTCTGTCAGTGACGCCGCTGTAATTTTCCAAGGTTCCCTGGCAGGGGGTGCAGTCACGGACAGGACGCTCCAATCTGCCTCCTGGAACAAGTATCTCTTGGTAAGATTCATTCTTACATCATGTCTAGGACAGAATTATGCTGAGCCAGCAAATGTCTTATGCCTTGATGCGCTGCCAATAATGTCCAAGCAGGGAAAAATGAACTATTTATTACTAGAGCTGGGCCTTGGCTGCCTGGCCGGGAAGACAGAGCACTCTAATTAACAAGAACTATTAATTTCATCTAGAAGGCGGCAGGCGTGGGGTGCTGCCCCCTCCCTTCGGGACAGAGTGTGCGCTGCCCACTTAATCCTGTTTCCCTCACAGCGAGACGGCAGAGATGCGAGCCTCGTTCGTGCCAAGGAGCCGCTGGACCGTTGTGTGGTAAAAAGTAAACGCAGCACGGACTACGCCGTGGCGTCCAATGTCAACCTACCACTGGTTTTTACTAACCCCTGTATCGAATCACCAATCACAGGACTTCTCCTAGCCAAGCACCAGCCAAATACATCCTATCACCACCAATCTCTTTACCGGCTAAGCTCAGCCTATCACAAGTCCATCAATCTATGCACTAGTTAAATTCAGCCTATTACAAGTCTTTATCTATTAATTTACCTCTAAACTCATCCTACCACAGTTCTTTACCCTTTTAAAGCAAAACTCACTCTATCACAGGTCTTTACCTTTGTCTGTGCTGGGTCAGTTTACCACAGGTTATACCTATTACTGTATTAGCCACGTCTAGCCTATCACAGGTTGTACTGTCCCTCTATCAGATTGTCCTATGTCAGAGCTTTACTATTTGTACACCAGGTCAGGGTTTATCTACCACAGGTCTCAACCTATCCCTGTATGATCCAAGTTAATTCTATCCCACGTTGTTACAGTGCCTCTATCACGCTACCAGCTTAGCATAAGTGATTTTATATCATAGGTCAGGATTAACATATCAGAAGCGTTTACCTATCCATAACTGGGGGAGGTTCAGATATTTGCAGATTATTACCTATCCCTGTTAGTGATGAACCAGTGATAGGCATGTACCTATCTTTGCATCAGCCAAGCACAGAGTGTTTTTACACACCCCTGTGCTGGCTGGGTCGGTCACTTACATGCCTTATCCTGTCCTTGTAGAGGGTCAGCCTGTAGAGGGTTACCTATACCGCGGTGGCGGAAATCCTCAGTGCCACGGACGTCTCCGCAGAAGGAACTGAGGTATCATTATATTATATGAGACCGAGATAAACCGGTGGACCTGAAAATTAGGAGCCAGACCAAACGTTGGCGGCGCCATGTCACGTAGGCTCTCATTATCCTAATGAGACTACTGGATTTTTGGGCGGGAAGATCGTTCACAGTGTGGGGGACTAAGTCTGACCCACAGTGAAGGACCCTTGCCACTCCAAATCCGGGTTTTGCTCCGGCTAACTAGCAGTGCCTCATCTCTCCCGAAAGGAAGAGACAATTGGGCAGCCGAGCGCATGACATCTTAGTACTTCCCAGGGAAGTCGTGGTGACTCAGGTCACAACCGGTTCTCTCATACACAGTGCGGTCCCATATAGAAATGACAGAGGCAGTTTAAGTTTTAAATATTGGTTTAATAAAACGACTGCATTTTAGATAGTAAAGCGTGAGCTGCAATAACCAGAACTACACAACACAGTAGGATTAAAATAGTAACGATGAGAGTGAAGCACAAGAATAAGGCTATCATAGTGCAACTAGATTAGGTTCTCTCTAAATTATAATCTGAGCACAGCATGTGAAGCTCTAAGCCTGCCTTTCAGGTTCCCCCGGGAGGACATCAACCCTCATACCTGAGCAAAGGCCTGTAATCTACATCAGCATCTGCAACGGGGCAGTCAGCATCTAGTTGTAGGTTCCTGGTCAGAATCTCCCTCTGACGTGTACTAGGACTAGAAAGTGTTTTTATAACTAATACGCAGATGTTCTAAGAAATGTCCCTACGTAAGGATGTGTACTTTCTAGGAACACTAGAGACTAAGGGCCAGATGTATCAAAGGGTTTTACCCATTCTGTGTCTATGGGAAAATGCGTTGGTACATATGGCCCTAAACTTCTGCCAAGTTTATCGGCAATGTACCAGACTGTAGCTTTGACTGAAGCACAGAGCGAGCAAGAATGTATTGTTTGAGAACACAGTGCTGAAGTAAGCTAAACAGTGTGATAGAATAAAATAAAACAAGACCGTAAAACTGGTTATTGAAAAATAACAGTGCGAGGCTAAATAAAATGTATCTAGGGCAAAGTGCACAGAGGCCTAATATGTTATCCTAACATGCATGAAGCTACATTAAAAAATGGCTACACTACAAGATGATGCCGCATACTGGTTTGTTGCAGGCCTATCACAGGTGCTTACCTATCCAGTCCGGGTCAGCTTATCACATGTCTATTTAGTACTATGTCAATGTCAGCCTATCACAGGTTATCAGTTTAGTCTCACAGCCTATAACAGGTCTTTGCCTAGCCCTGAACTTGACCATGGTCAACCTGCCACAAGTCTTTGCCTATCACTAACCTTGGCCAAGTTCAACTTTTCACAGGTTTACAAGTCCCTTTGTGGGATGTGTCCTGCTGTCAGCTCCATCTGTCTTCACCGCTTCTAAAGCTCACTTGCTAGACTTTGGGGACCTAGTATTTTGCATGCTGTTTACGCCCTAGTCCTGGGAAGGTCGGTGTTAATACCTAATTCCAAAGTTACTCTCCTTCCTGGTATGCACAATGAGCAGGAGACTCCAGTGGTCATCACACACATCTCAAGACAGACATCTCATGATAAGGGGAAGATACGGTTACCACCTCCAGATGATGGAACCCAGTTGCACGTCGGGGTAGATCCTTGGGGAGGTATGAGAAGTACCTGATGTATTGGTCTGGGGAAGACCCAAACCCACTGTAAGCCTTACCACAGAGATACTATGCACATTCAAAGCATAATTGCCAACCCTTCAGATTTATCACAGGGGGCTACTCAATTCTGGCACACTTAGGTCTGCAAATTATTTTGTCAGAACTTATTGACCAGAAATAAATTGCCATTAAGACTTTGAAAGCTGCTGCTTAGTGTTTTTAAAAGCAAGCCTAGCAGCGGCTGTTGAAGTTACTATCTGACATCAGTGAACTGCATTGGTATGTTTGCTGGTTACATTTTGTTGAAATTAAGGCTGGAGACAGACCGAGCTTTAATGTCATGTAATGTATTTCTCATCTCAGTCAAAACTACAAGGCAA
Source organism: Pleurodeles waltl (assembly GCF_031143425.1). Taxonomy (NCBI): domain Eukaryota; kingdom Metazoa; phylum Chordata; class Amphibia; order Caudata; family Salamandridae; genus Pleurodeles; species Pleurodeles waltl. The sequence continues at coordinate 1,394,817,725 of NC_090446.1, read as the reverse complement.
TTTCCTTTCATTTGTGCTCCCTATCATATGGTGTAATTTCCTGTGAAGTCGGCCCAGAACAAAGGTTATACGATGCACCTGCTGCCAATGGCGCCGGCGGCACGGTAAAGAGCCGAAGACGCAGAAAATAGGTACCACCCAAGTAACATCCAGCTGGTGGGGCTAACAGAGCGAGCAGAGGGTGACAATATGATAGACTATTTGGAACAGCTATTTCATGCTGAATTCTCACAGGAGGGGTTGTCCCCCTTATTTGCACTCGAACGAGCCCACTGGGTGCTGGGAAGGCCGCTGCCCCCGGGGGCACTGAACTACCAGTGGTGGTGAAACTCCTGGTCCACAAGGATTGGAACTATTTCCTAGCCCAAGCCTGACAGAGGGGAGACTAACTAATTGGGAACAGCAGACTTAAGATTGTCCCCAACTTCTCTCAAGAAGTACAAAAACATTGCTCCACCTTTAATGACATTAAGAGGCACCTTCGCTAAATGGGGTTGAAATATGAAATGATGTTCCCAGCCCGCCTCCGGGATGTGACTGCCGAGGGAGTTTGTTTCTTTCACTCCTACCAGGAAGTATGGGGCTGGATTGAAACTCACCCACAACTGGGACCCAGTGACACATCAAGGGTACAGTGCCCCTCCGGACCTCAGTTGAAGAGGAGATCACAACCTTGCAGTACAATGACTCCAACGGGTGAAGAATCCCAAAGAGAACAGCAACTAGAGATAGAGGTAGCAGCACTCTTGGGAGGATCTGATGCTGGGTCCCCACCTGTGGCCCAGGAAGACCAACCGGAGGGCTTGGAATCAGACTCAGCCTCCAGTACCTTGAAATCCCCAAGCACTCTATTACTGCACCTCACACCTGGAACTGCAGATGACATTATTTGAAGACCCACTGAAAACCCACCTAATTGGCTGTCCATTGCTAAGAGAAGCTTCCACCATGACTCTGCAACTCCCTTAGGGCGGAGTTTTGTTGCATCTAACAATCTCCTTTAAAGCTGTACTCTGTCCTCCATTGCAAATTGCAGGATGGGACTCCAGAGTCAGGATCCACGACTGAGCCCCCACCCTCTCTACTTGCCAATGCTTGTTTTTTTGGGAAAGCCAACATCTTATGTTTGCTTTTTTGCTAGTTTAGACAGGGGGCTTGACAAACTTTGTCAATGGCTGGGGAGTCTATTGGGGATTACAGATTTGTTTCGTTGGGGACCTCAGAATTGTTTCCATTTGAGTACTATCATGTCAGCTCTGAAGGCTCCTGTGGCACTTCTGGGGGGGGAGAGGAGACGGGGAGTAACCGTACCTACAACTCAGGTAAATTTCATGTCCCCTACACCAAGTTATAAGTTTATTTCCTGGAACATCAGAGGAATGCACACTATGTTGAAGAGGTACAAAGTGTTTTAGTTTTTCAACAAGTGAGGGATACATATAGCGTTCCTCCAGGAAAGTCATTACTGCACAGGAAGGACTGGTGCTCCATTATAGATGGCGCAGTCAGGCCTATTATACTAACTACTCTGCCTTCGTGAGGGAGTCCTTATTTGGGTGAGAGCAGGGGCCCCTTCCAGTATGTGTCCCCGACGGGAGGTATGTGGCGGTGAGTGGGAGACTGGAGGATAGGGACCTGACCCTAATCAATATCTATGCGCCCAACACAGACCAGGACTCCTTCCTCTCCAGATTGTCAGGACCCCTGGCGCGCTGCTTTGCCCATTCCAAGGTACTGGGGGGGCAACTTTAACTGTGTGGCCAACTTGGCCGTAGAAAATCACATCCCCCGCTGAGGGACTCTCCAGCTCTTAGAACATCCCAGACCTTTTTAGATTGCCAGACGACCTGGGGACTGGTAGATTCATGGCGCCCGGCGCACCCCTACACCCGAGACTTTCCATATTTCTCCAGCATATATAATCTACATGAGAGGCTTGACATTTTCTTATGCTCCCCGGATGTTCACGGTATGGTATCAGACATGGAATATTTGGCCCGTGTGATAATCCGCTCCTTTTGAACCTCGCATGGCATTGCCCTAGGCCTAAAATACCTATATGGCAGCTTAAACCTGAGGCCTTAAAAGATCAGGCCTTTAGGGAGGAAATAAGCCAAAATATAGAACAGTTCTTTGAACTGGAACTCAGACTTACAGCAGCCCTTACTGGATAAGAGAGAGGAGGTAGTGACTAGGGTGGAGAGGCTCCGCTACTTTGACTATAGGGGTTACATCGCACGCACACATGCAGAGAGGTACCAAGCTAGGAAACTGCTGGCCTGGCTGGCCAACCCCACGAAAAGAGGGTGCCCCATTTTGGAAGTAGAATTAGAGGGGAGTGGTGGAGAGTAAAGATAAGTGGGGATAAATGACTACTTCATCCAATATTACACTTTCCTAAATCAAAGTGTGGGTACCGATATTGCGAGGCGGTGAGAACATACTTGGGCCCCTTGAAGCTACTGCACTTCAAACACGCAGAAGTGGAGGCTCTGGAAGGGCCTATCACACAACAATACATTAAGGTAACAATTAAGTCCATAACGCAGGGCAAGACAATGGGAACTGACGGGTTTCCTGAGGAATGGTATTTGACTTATATGGACCTATTAGCACCCAGGCTTGAGACATTATACAACAAAGCTCACTTTTCTGGCTACCTGCCTGACTCTACTCGGGAGGCACTGATAGTCCCTCTGCTGAAGCCTGGAAAGCCCCCTAGTGACTACAAAGCATATCAACCTCTATCAATGTTGAAGGTTGATTACAAAATCCTCAGCAAAATTCTGGCCAGTCTACTACTCACTCACATGCCTAGGCTTATCCATCCTGACCAGGGTGATTTCATCCCGGTAGGAACACAGCTTTAAATATTAGACGTCTTCTATCAGTCCTTGAACACAGGGCCATTAACCAGAATGGAGCAGTAGTCATGGATGTTGACAAAGAGAAGGCGTTCAACAGCCTAGAGTGGGAGTATTTATACGAGGTATTGTTAATTATGTGCCTAGGGAAGGGAGTCTTGGCCTGGCAGACTGCTTTATACAAGTCCAACAGCATGAGTACGAATGAACCGGGTGGTCTCTGATAGTTAAAGGATGGAACGGGGGATGCAGCAGGGATGCCCTTGTCACCACTCCTTTTCACCTTGGCGGTGGAGCCTTTAGCGGCTTGGGCTCAACCGGGAGCACACTTCAGAGGGCCGAGAGTGAGGAAACATTGGCATAGAATATCCCTGTATGCCAATGACATGCTGCTATTCCTATGGGATGCCAATAATGAGTTAGAGAATGCTAAGGCCATGCTAGATATTTTCGGCCGGCTATTTGGGCTCAAGGTGAATTGGCAAAAATCCTGAGTGTTCCAGATTTTACCAGAGAGGGCTCCTCCGAGGGACCACTCCCCTTTCACAGTGGGCCCCTAGATGTATGTCTTACCTGGGGGTTACGATCTACCACAGTCACAATGATCTCCTTGATAGGAATCTAGGCAGTGTGCGGAGTACCTTAAAATCTAGCATACTTTTGGAGGGCTCTCCCTTTATCAGTCATTGGTAAAATAGCGCTATTGAGAATAATTGCCCTGCCCCGCCTTTTGTATATATTTGGGGCACTCCCACTTTGGATACCCCAAACAGTCTTTAGAGAAGTAGACCCGGAAATTATCTCATTTCTATGCGGGCAGACGTGTGGCCTTGACTACACCTGTGACAGAAAGAGGGCTGGTGGCACTGGACTTCGAGGGGTACTATCTGGTGGCAGACATCGGCCAGAGCGGCAACTTGACCCCTTTCTACCCGAGCTGACAGACTTACAGAGTACCTTATTGAAGGTGAGGCGAATCTTGCCAGATCAAACTGAGGAATTTCGGATAGTTGCCAAATGTTAGGTTCATTGTCTACGGAGAACACACACTAAAATGCCATACTCCCCCGACTTACCTGTGACGATGTTGAGGGCATCACCCCATGGGGGTGACTAGAGAGGGCTTGAGGACTGTGTGGCAGCTGGGCTCTCCACACTAGATGGCCTGTACAGGGAAGGGGAATTGCTCCCTTTTGAGGATTTTAGACCCAACTTCGACATCCCCCAAGGACATTTCTTGCTGTATAGGGCGATTACTGTGACAATCCAGTGACACTGGCGGATTGGGACTGTTGAGCCTTCAGCCCTCTGAACCTGCCGCTATATTGTCCTCGCATAGGGCACTATTAAGATGGTTCCCTGTTGATATAGGGCCATTGAGGGAGACTCACGCGACCCGCTTGAAAAATTAAGGACTAGTTGGGAAGAGGATTTAGCCACTCCAATCTCAGAGGAAGCCTGAGATTTTATCCTTGATAAGTGCCCTGAGTGTCTAGAAATGCTTGCTTCAGATTGATTAATTTCTACATTCTGCAACAAGTGTCTCTAATCCCTGAGCGCGTTTAGTGATATTTCCAAGTAGAAAACACTAGTTGTCCCAGATGCGGGGTGAATGGCGCAGTCCTATTGCACATGCTGTGGAGTTGCTCTCAGATCTGCCCTTATTGGGAGGGTATTAAGACACAATTGACTACTGTCTTAGACAGGGAAATCCCGTGCATGCCAGGGTACTGCCTTTAGAGTTGGTTTCTGCACACCAAGAAAAATAAAGCTACCAGTAAGTTTCAGGACTTGGCGTTCCTCATGGTGAAGCGCAAGATTACGCAAACTGGAAGTCGGTGGGGATCCCCCAACTACAGAAGTGGGGTAGTGTAGTAGAAAAATGTGCAGCAGTGGGGGGAAGAAAACAGAGGGATTGGTACAAACGAGATAGCCAGAGTATGGGAGACTATAGTAGCTGACTTTTGTACAGTTGGGATGGAAGGGGATAATGACACATGAGGCGACTTTTGCACGAACTGGGTGACCTCCCTTTTTTCTGATCCTGAAATGTGGGACTGCTGTCTCACCTCCCCTGAGAAGAGTTTCACCTTCTCTTTCCTAGAGGCATAAATGCCATCCTTTGGAAATTGTCTGACTGGGGGCCTGAACAGGGAGCTAATGATACTATTGATTACTATGGAAGCAATGCTTGGAGGGTGTGTGGGGGGGGGAGTTTGGGGGAGGGTGTTTGGCCGAAGGTCAGCACTTGGCAACATATGATAAAGAGGTCAGAATTGATGCTGACAATTCTATCATGAGTGTTTTGTCTCATGCAATAGCAGATGCATCTTTATTATTGTAGCTTGACTATTGAGTATACTTTGCTTCCTAAAAACTCAATAAAATATGTTAAAAAAACAAAATCATTGTATAGATTTGTGGGTTTGAAACCTGAATAATCATATCCCTTTTGATCACAGAAAATTGACAAATACGCCAAAGGAAACTGCATAGTCAGCTCTGATTGGCTTCTGTGTCAGATGCCCAGTAGTAAAGAGCTTGTTGGTTGTGCTGTGTTCCACAAATGTCAATCACCAAGGTAATAGGAGACTGTTGGAACTTTTTCAGGAGTCATTGAGCAGCCAGGGGTTACTAGGGTCAGATTAGATCAACTAGGGTCGTTCACAATTAGTTTCCTGGGGCTTCATCCTACTACTGGAACCAGAACTGATCACCAAGTACAACCCATTAGCACTTGACTCTCAAGGCAGCAATGTGGAGCAATCCAGGACTTACTCCGAGACATGCTGGAAAATTATAAAACACGTAGAACACCAACGGTGCTAATTATGGGGTTACCAATGGGAAATAGTCCCCAAGGTGATTTGAGGACCGTTTTAGCAAGGCAAGCCCGACTTCTACAATTGAAGTGATGGGAAAGTGGAAGGGGAGGAGCTAGGCCCATGGCCGGCACCAGCGTCGGTCCGCGGATCGCAGAATTGAGTGCCCAGCGGCCCCCTCTGGCCCCAGCAAAAATGGCAAAGCGGCCAGTGGCCCCTGTGTAGCAGCCAGCAGCACCAGTGGTTGTCTGTGAATTGTAGACTGCGGAATTCAGCACCCAGAGGCCCCCAGTGGCCCCTGCAAATGCGGCAAAGCAGCCATTGGCTCCTGTGCAGCGGCCAGAAGCCCCCTACCTCCACCAGTGGCCCAGCAACCCCAGTGGCCCCAATGGCACCTCAGCAAAATGGCCAGCGGCCTCAGTGAAGCAGTGAAGTGGCCAGTGGCCCTAAGTGGCCCCCAGCAAAGCAGCCAATGGCCCCAGTGAAGCAGTGAAGTGGCCAGTGGCCCTCAGTGGCCCCCAGTGACTCCAGCGATCTCAGTGGCTTCAGTGGCCCCATCAGCCTCAGTGAAGTGGTCATCGGCCCCCAGAGGCCCCAGTGAAGAGACTGAAGATCTGGAACAGGGCCAGGTGGCATTGGTGAAATTGTAACCAGGATGGGACGAGGGGACTCAGAGGATTTGGAACAGGGCCAAGGGAGGTAAGGTTTAGAGCTGCGGGTTCCCTGTGGTGGGGCGGAAGCAGCTGGCATTAGGCTAGAGCAGCTTGCCCTCTCAGGGGCCCGCACTCATTGGTCTTTTCCACAAGGTCTCCTTGTAGATTGGCGATTGGGGCTGTCTCTTCTCCCAAAGACTAAACATTATTATAAGGCTAAACATTAATATATCTCATTTGCCAGTTTCCTGCAGTGTTCCATCTAATTGGGTTTTTGGTTGTCAATGATCCACGGACTCCAATATGACAGCTAAACCTCTTTATATGGGTATAGTTTTTCTCACCAGAGCATGCGAAAAGACTAAGGGCCTCATTACAAGTCTGGCAGTCCCGGGACTGCCAGATACGCAATGGTGGTCGGACCGCCGCAAAAACAGCAGTCCAGCCTCCATATTATGACCGTAGCAGAGCCGCCACGGTCCGACCTCCGGCACTGTAAGGTTGCTGCCAGTCGACAGCGTGGCGGTCTTGACGGTTGTGATCTGCCAGGGCAGTGCTGCAGGCAGCGCTGCCCTCCAGATTCTGAGTCCCCTTTCATGGTCGGACCGCCATGCAAAGGCTGGCAGAAAGAGGGCATCCCTGGGGGCCCCTGCACTGCCTATGCACTTGACATTGGCAGTGCAGGGGCCCCCATGGACAGACCCATCGTGCTTTTCATTGCCCGAATTACGGGCAGTGAAAAGCGGGATGGGTGCTTTTGCACCCAAAGCACTGCAACACTCCCATCAGCTCGATTACATACCGGCATCAATGTTGTGGCCCAGCAGAAAACTCGCAATAGGGCCAGTGGGCAGAAAACCGGAGTGGCAGTTTTCTGCCTGAAAGAGTTTGACGGGCGGCGGAGGCCGCCCGCCAAACTCAAAATGAGGCCCGAGTCCAACCCTCTTAGAAATAGGGGTATATCTCAACTTCATGCAAAAAGCTCAAATGCTATTCTCCCCTTCCTACAAAAGGAGTCACCTGATGAATTAGTAGCCACAGAGGATAGACTGGTGGCAGGTTCTCATGCTAGAGACTTTGACACCATTGGGAAATACATCTCTCTAAGTCCTTCTTCCGGAAAGCCTTTAATCTCTGTGGCAGGAAAAGAAAACAATATATCTTTCATTTGTAATGCTCCAGACGTTCCTGATGTAGGAGATTTTACTCTCCCAGATGTTGATGTGAATGTAGCTCTAGGTGCCAGGAGTTTCCCCCCGTGGTGAAGTTAAGTCTCCGGTTGGCATAAAACAATCTCCCGGGTTGAGGCCTTTTAGCAGTACACCATCTGATCAAGCGTTCTCTGCACTACTGTCATTTCCAACTCCAGAGCTTTTATTTCCTGGGAATTTGTCCAGTGACCCTTCTGATCAATATACTGTAGTTTGCTAGTCTATTAAATGTCTAGAAATCATTTTATCCCCTATTTTGGCGTTATTAGAAAAATCAGTAAATAACTCTGACCGCACAAAAGATATATTATTGGTCATATTGAAAATATTGCTGGGACAAAAGGAGGGGTAGTTAGTTCTGGATGAGAAGCTTTTGTTGGTTACTAATGAAGCATGTAAAAAATTGGGGTGTCTAGGTACCAGTCCATCTATAGTTGCCCAGGACACATGCCCTACAGCAAATCTACAAAAGCAGTCTTTATTCACTGATCAGGGAACTCAGGCAGGTAAGCCTCTAGTGTCCCATAAGTACACTTATCCTAAGAAAGTTTCCCACCAAGATAGTGTTGTTTATTCTCTGAAAAATCTTTTCTCAAACCCCGCCATCTTTTGTATAGCTGACTCCGATACGCCATCAAAAGAGTTGTGCTCCGACGTGGCCCAATTCCCCATTTTTTAATCAACAGCCAGAGTATCAACTGAATCTGTGCCTTTGGTGAATAATGGACATTTTGAATTTAACATAAACAAAAATTGGCAACAAACTGATGGGATAAATGGGCAAGCAGCGAATTTAAAAAAAGAAACCAAGGAAAGTTAGGTTCTTGGAACTGGGAACTTCAGGAGCTTCCTTCACAAAGGAAGAACTTGAGAAGACCACTACGTCAGGTTTCTCTCAGGATAAGCCTCTTGTGGCAAAGAGGGCTTTGTCTTCCTTAAATTCATGGGCTGATTCTTTTTATTGTACTGTGAAGCCAAATGCTGAGCTATCTAACGATTTGTCTGGTCATCAGGGGTGTGGGGAAGTTGTATTTAAGGATGTTGATCATTTACGGGCCACCAAGAATACTGCGTGTTTGGAGTTTTCAGTACTGTTTGACTCGAATATAATTTTGAATCGCTCACATTTAATTTCTTGCTTTTCAGATATTGATGAGTTAAAATTGATTGAATGTAAAGTTATTTCCCTGTGTATTTAATGCATGTCCCAGGAGTAGTGAAGACAAGAGTTTGGTTTTACTAAAAAAATATTGCAAAATTGATTCTGGTCAATTGTGAACAGCTGCAAGTATAGATGTGGTCCCTATATGGAAAGAAGAGCTTCCACTCAATAAACATCTTGCTCCTTCAGCTCCACATCAGTATGGAGGTGGGCTGTGCCCCTTGAGAGATCCTATGAGTTCTCCTCTGGGAAAATCTTAATGTCTCCATTTTTAATGGAAAAAGAGTGGTAAAGTATGTAGGCGATGCCCCTCCCCCCCCCATGGCGCAGACAATGAACAGGAGATATGGAGCTGGTTGGCTGGAGCTCTAACTAGTACCCGTGCAATGGGTCATGCTTTGCAAATGGATCATTAACCCTAATTTTCATGTGGTCTCTTGGAATGCTGCTGGAACTGAGAATCAGCCTGGAAAACTTGAATATCTTTGTTCGTTATAGGCTGATTTAATTTGTATCCAAGAGACTTGGTGTTTAACCGATCTTTCTTATCCTGGCTATATGGTGTTGTGTCAAAAGGTGCACCCCTTTAAGAAAGGTCTCACAAAAGGGGGAAATCGCTGTGCTTTTAATCAGTAAATTAAAATGGGATATGAAAGCTTTGCAGTTCCTGCAAAACTGTATCAGATAGTGAGAGTTAATCCTATTATGGAAGATGGCAGGAGAGTTCCAATGTTAATAGTGAATGCATATATTCCCCCTGATAAGTGCCATAACAAATCTCCATTACAAATGTTTAATTTTATCTCATCAGTTGGGCCAACTGAAAGTGAATATGAGGTGTTGATAATGGGGGACCTAAACTGTAAAGTCTCTAATTTATCTATTTCCTTATTTTGTGATACAGAGCGGGAATCTGTTTTTAATATTCTGCCTATATTACTTCCCCCAAGAATTAGGACTGATACAGGGGATACAATCTATTAAAAAGGTATGAGGGAATCTAGTTATGTGATTTTAAATGGGAGATTCTATTCGGAATCTTTAGCAGCTCTTACACATAAATCACAATGGGGAGGATCTATCATCGATTATTTAGTTGCCTCTTATGTTATTGCCTAATTTGTGGAGGATATAACAATTGTAGATACTTTATTCAGTGATCTTAGGATCCTTAGCCTTTCATTGAAGCTACGGTTGTCAGCTGTAGAAGCATAGAATTTTAATGTCCTAGACACTAATTTCAACAGGAAAACTGGGGGAGTTAACTGGTCTTCTTTAAAAATATCTTCTTTAAAAGAACGTTTTGAAAGGGCTATATTGCATATCAATGATTGGACCTCGTCTACTGTTATTCAGAATGCATGGGAAAAACAGTCCAGAGTGATTAGTCAAGGTGTTCTAAGCCACCCCAAAAGAAGATAAGGCCATCTGTGTTCCTACTGAATAGGGAAATTAGTAAGCTGGTAAAGCTCCAGTATATGCTGGATTAAAAGGAAACGGTTAGAATAATATCCCTATTAAAGAGGAGAAGAGAGCGGTTGAAAATAGGTATAAGAAAGGAGAAGGTCGAACAGAGGTGGATTGCCTTGAGAGAAGCTGCTGGGTCTAAAAACGTCCATAAATATTGGGCAATTATTCCAGAATGCTGTGGGTCCCGCAAACCTTTTCTCACACCTCCTATAGCTGAGGCGGAATGGAGAGATTATATACTTTCCCTTTATGTGGAAAACCTAGACACCGAGTTGTGTGAAATGGATATTCCGCCAGACAGCAGGGCTGAGTTGGATAGTTATGGCCCTCCCACAGTGATGGAGATTGAAGGGTATATAGGGACCCTGCAGGCTTCTGGAGCAATGGGCCCCGACGGGGTCCCTATTTCAGTAATTAAATAGGAACCTTTGCTTTGGACAAAGATTCTCCATCCTGTATTTCAGTTTTGTTATCTAAAGGACGCAGTGCCGGTCTCTTGGGTTGGGACTGTCATAGTTCCCCTATGTAAGAAGGGTGATAGAACTTCTCTAGTAAACTACAGACAAATAGCTCTGTTGAATGCAGTTGGTAAGGTATTTGCTAAAAGCTTATTAGAGCACTTAGGGCCATATGTACAAACTCATTTTCCCATAGACACAGAATGGGTAAAACCCTTTGGTACATCTGGCCCTTAGAGTCTTGTGTTGAGGAAAATTCTGTCCTTCCTTTGGAACAGGCTGGCTTTAGGAAGGAGCATAATACAATAGACAATATTTCAGTAATGCAAATCTTAGACGAAAAATATGTACAGATTAGGGGTGGTGTTTTCTATGCCGCATTTATAGACTTTTCAACAGCCTTCGATAGGATTGATTGCAAGATCTTGTGCAGGAAATTATTTAACTCAGGCGTCCGTGTAAATTTGTTACAACTGATTATAGCCTTGCATTCCTCCACTTGGTGTAAGGTACTATTAGGCGGGTACCAGGGTTTGTCTGCTGAGTTTCATACTCAAAAATGGATTGAAGCAGGGGTGTCTTCTGGCACTGCTGCTTTTTTCACTGTACATTTATGACTTGCCTATCGCCTTAGGAAAGTGAGGGCTTTGCGCCCAAAATTGGAGGGCGTCAGATAACTTGTCTATTGGATGCTGACAGTATAGTGGTGATTGATCTCACTCCGAAAGGACTAAATATCACCTGGCAGCTCTCAACTGCTATACTGCCCAGCATTCTTCAAAAATTATTGTTTTGAAATCAAAAGTAATTTGTTTTCTAGGTAAAAAATGATGTAAGAAAATTAACTTTTCTTGGTCTGTGGGCCATCACAAGCTTGAGCGGGTAAAGGCCTATTGTTATCTGGGGAAAATTATGTCTAGTTCACTCAGCGACCAAGCACAAGGTGTAAGTGCTTTTTATAAGGCAGTTAGTCGGTGACATTTTACTAATTTATTGTCTGTTCACCAAGCAAAGATTTGGGCTACCTTATGGTATGCAATAGAATGTATAAAGATAGCAAACTGGGAGTTTTTAGATAAATCGGAAGGGCAAATTTTAAGACGTTTGGTCTCCTGTAACACCTTGGCATCTACTGAAGCCTTAAGGCTTGAATTTGGCATTAAGAGTGCTTTGTGCAGGGTTTAGCAGCAGTGCATTTTGCCTATTCCATAGCGATACTATCTTCCTTAAGGCATCTTGGGTATAAAGAAGTTTTTGGTGTGCTAAGAGAGAAATCTCGTTTTTTTAGAAATTATAATGATGCCCTACAAATGTTGGAGCTTGACTTTGATCTAATCATGGCTCTATTAGAGCTTCAATTTAAAAAGAGTTTAAAAGAAGCTACAGTTAGATATGGAGTCTTGTCATCAAAAGAGGAGATTTGATGTTCTGATTAATTCGGTGGTTCTGAAAAAAACCTCAGCCTTACCTATTTTAGAATCTTCTGTAAGGGGTGAGGAGTTTTTGTATACTGCTAAGACTGTACACGCTGCCACTAAAAGATTTAACCTTAAAATGGGCTTGCACTTCTAACGTGTGTGATTTGTGTTATGCGGATGTTCAGGATCTTAAGCTTGTCATATTCGTTTGCCCCTCTTTATTTTTATTGAGGAAAAAATGTCTGAAATCCCTTTTTTAAAATTTTATAATATGCTCAGCAGGTGCAGCTTTGGAAGCATTGTTTGAACCTCTGAATGAAATACTCTGTTTTAGGATTGTTTAATTTTTTTAATGAATTTTTAAATTTATATTGATTGTCTCCATTTATAGCCGGTTCTACTTAAAGAATGTGTTTACTTAAATGTATTCATGAAGTTCATTTATTGATGCACTGTATAGGAAATGCACTGTAACATAAGTTAAGTGGGCTGCGATATGGATGTACTTCATTTTGTAAATAATATGGACTAGGATATAGATTTTATCTAACTGATTATGTATTGTGTTTGTTATGAATTGTACCGTTTATGTGGCCCTCCTTGGAGTTTCAAATCATGAATAAATAAAAGTTGAATTTTAGTACTATCTTTTCAGACAATTGCATTGGTCTTTGGCTCAATATGGGAAATCACAGTACGGCCTACTGGAGTGACTCTTGTGTGGTTTGCCCTTTTCCTTATTGACAGCCTCAGTTAAGCAGATAAATACACTGTTCTAATCTGTTGCTGGGGTTAATACTACAGTATCTTTCTGTCCAGTATGGAAAGGTTTTCAAGGTCTTCCCACTTATTACTGTCCATGATGAATGCTGGCACCTGCAACCTTGGTTAAGTCACAGCAGCACCAATCAGTCAGCAGCATACAGGGGGCCGTAGAGCTTCCTCTCATAGAGATCTTGCCTCTTGGGTCCTCCTCAGTCCCAATCTCAAACCATGGACATGCTGCTCTGCATCATAGTGGTGAAATTCCTCCTGCTGAGTCATTTCTCACAGCACTTGGAGTTTTTCTTGGAAGTCCCACAGTATCCACCAGGCAAGTTCATCTTAGTGCTTTGGCAATTCTCATAGGTTTGCATGGGTGGCACCACAATACAGCCCCAAATACCACATCTCGATTGCTTATCTCTCAAAGTAGCGCTTTAGGGCATTTTTGGGTCTTATGGCCCACCCACACAAGTGGGGTACCATTCTTATCGGGAGACAAGTGGAAACTCATGCTGGTAGGAAATGTGTGGCTTCCTGCATATTCCAAAACTTCCCCACACAGATATGTGAGTAAAATGTGTTTTTTAGTCAAAGCGTGTGGTTTACAACCAATTATGGGTTACAAAACACCCAGTGAGTGCCACACAAGTCACCCCACTCTAAATTCCCCTAGGTGTCTAGATTTTTAAAATGTGCAAGTTTGCTAGCTTTTCTCTGGGTAACGGCTGATCTGCGGTCCATAGTCCACAGCTACCCACTTTGTATCTATATTATGTTTAGGGGCATTTCCTATTGTTGGCACTGGGCCTACCCATGAATGTGTGGTAGTATTTTATCGAGAGACTTAAAGGAATGCTGGGTGAAAGGACGTTTGTCTCTCCCAGCAGATCCCAGAACTTTCCATCACAGAAATGTAAGGAAAATGTGCTTTTTTTAGTTAAAGATTGAGGTTTGTAAGGGATTCTGGGAAGAAAAACCCAGTAAAAGTCACACGCCACACCAGGTGTCTAGTTTTCAAAACTGTGCAACCTTGCTAGGTTTCCCTAGGTGATGGCTGAGCTTGAGCCCAAAATCCACAGCTACTCATTTTGCAAAAAAGAGGGCAGTTTTGGGTGGAAAAATGTGATGTGTCCACGTTGAGTTTTGGGTTGTTTCCTGTTGCAGGCTCTAGGCCTTCCCACACAAGTGAGGGTCCATTTTTATCAGAAGACATGTGGGAGCATAGAATAGTAGAACATATGGTATTATGAAATAGACTTTGCTTCATTTGTGCCTTCCAAATGTGAGCCAGTGTGTAGGAAAGCAGACATTTTTAAAAATACCCTCTGAACTCTATGCTAGCCTGGGTACCCACAAATCCAGAGATGTACAAATAATCAGTCCTCTTTAACTACACATCTTGTGCCCAATTCAGAAACACATAGGCCCTCATTACAACCCTGGCGGTAAATGCCGCCTACCGCCGTGCTGACGGCCGCCAACATACCGTGAACACAGCGGTATTCCGCTACGGGTATCATGACCCACACTGAGAAAACCACCACTATACAGACACCCACACAAGTCTGCCACACCAAAGGTCAGTGATAAACTGACAATAGCAAAACCCACACTGTTACGCAACCAGGACTACGCCCACAGTATCACGACCCACGAATCACTGCGGTGGTCTTTTACCTGTGGTATACCATTGGCGGTACACACCGCCGCGCTCAAAATACACACACATTTACAAAACACCACCACATTGGACAATTCAAACTACACACACCTGACACACATACACACACCACACCCACACACTCACTATAAAACACACATCCACATTACCCACAACCCTTTTAATGAAAAAAAAGATTGCCAACAGAGAGAGACACAAGCCAGGAACACCCACTCAATCTGAGCCACAGAACACCATCATCCATATACCATCCACGCACCTCACAGCATACACCCCAACACATCACCCCACACATCCTCACATAAATCACTCACACCACATCCATGGCACCCCAAAGACACCCCAGGTTTTCAGAGGAGGAGCTAAAGGTCATGTGGAGGAAATCATCCGGGTAGAGCCACAGCTATTCGGATCACAGGTGCAGCAGACGTCCATTGCAAGGAAGATGGAGCTATGGTGGAGGATCATGGACAGGGTCAACGCCGTGGGACAGCATCCAAGAACAAGGGATGCCATCAGGAAGAGGTGGAATGACCTACGGGGGAAGGTGCATTCCATGGTTGCAAGACACCAGGTAGCCGTACAGAGGACTGGCGGTGGACCCCCACATCCTCCCCCACAACTAACAACATGGGAGGAGCAAGTATTAGCAATAACGCATCCTGAGGGCCTCAGAGGAGTAGCAGGAGGACTGGACTCTGGTAAGTCAAATCATTACTACTTTATCCTCCCACCCTACCTACATGCCATCACAAACTCCTACCCCTACCCTCACCTCATCACTCTACCACCTCACACATACCCCACCATCACAACCCACCCATCCCAATACCAAGCCCTGCATGTAACACCAATGCATGGACCCCCAACACAGACCTGCATGGACACCCATCACCACAGCATGCCCAGTAGAGAGACTCACCCAGTCCACAAAATCACCACTCACACAAGGCCAAGCTGACAGGTAAATCATAAAAAGACAGGGAAACGCACCCATGCACAAGATGGCACACGCAGATACACTAACACTGCATTTGCATCCCCACAGGACCCATACTCAACGTCACCGGAGAGGAGGTGCCAGCTACATTCAGCCCCCCCGAAGGGGCCCACAGTGACGACAGCAGCTCTGCACGCCTGGATCAGGATGACCAACCTGGCCCATCCGGCACCTCTGGACAGTCGGTTCCCCTGCCAAAGTCCCAACCCACCACAGAGCGTCCCCCCTCAGGAAACATCAGCACAGCACCCACCTAGCGGGCCCATGCCACTGTCCCCAGGACACGTCAATCAGCAGTGTGTCCACCACTCCAGGGACCGCAGGCAATCCCACAAACACACGACGATCAGGGACCTGGGGTCAGTGGCAGTGGGCTCACGGTTCAGGGGACAGAGGCAGAGGACAACAGGGAAGCTGGGAGGACTGTTGTGCGACAGGGGGAGGGCAGGCCCAGGGAACCCACTCTCCAGGAGGCACTCTCCAACCTCCTGGTAGCATACCACCATTCCCAGGAGACAATGGGCCAGATACTGGCCAAGTTTCAGGAGACCCAGCAGCTGCAGGAGGGACAGTACCTGGGGATCAGGGAGGACTTCAAAAACATCTACACCATCCTGGTCAGCATTGCAGGGGTGCTGGCTGACATGGGCAACACCATGAGATAGGCAGTGGCACACCAACGGGCCCCTGACATTAGCCAAACAGATGAACAGCCTTCTACCTCTGCCGTCGCTAGTGGACAGGAGGCCCGCCACAGGAACAACAGGCCACCAGCAGCCCACCCCCTGCAGAAGGAGAACCACCCCGCAAACGGTCCCTGCGATCCAGGCAGAAGCCAGAGAACATTGCCAAGACCCCCACCAGGAAATAAGACTCTCCTGATTGTCACCCTTCTGTCCCACTCTGTCACCCTGTCCACCTTGAACTGCCATTACTCCCGTTCCTATGTACCATTGGACAATGCACCTGTGATACCAAGAGACTGGACTCTACCTTGGACTTTCCTCGACCATCAGCCCAGCCCACTGCACACCCTCTACTTGTGAGCACATAAATAAATACCCTTGAAACAAATACTAATCTGGAGTCTGTCAAATGATTCAAATGTTTATTAGTTCAACATTATCAAAGCATTGCAAGTCAAATGTACAGTGTAATATGCTTTGGAATGACCTTTGGTGGGCAGCAGTACACATAGCAGGAGCCAGAGTGGGGCACATAGATCTAGAGAAATAGAGATGCCAAAGGGTACAGTCAGTGGCTATAGCCATAGGGAAACAGGGTGCCATGTACAATGACCAACAGAAAACTGAAAAGTAAAGTGAAGTTACAGTGTCTTACCTGTGTGTCACTGGAGGTACTGCTGAATTATATTGCTTCTGTTGTCAACATCTTCTTCCTCTGCCTCCTCTTCCTCACTGTCCACAGGCTCCACCACTGCCACAAGACCACCCTCAGGCACATCCTCCTGCAGAAAAGGCACCTGGCGTCTCAAGGCCATGTTGTGCAACATGCAACGATGATCTAGCACACCTTCTTGGGTGAGTAGTACAGGGATCCACCTGTCTGATGGAGGCACCAGAACCTGGCCTTTAGGAGGCCGAAGGTCCTTTTAATAATCCTCCTTGTACGCCCGTGTGCCTCATTGTAACGTTCCTCTGCCCTTGTCCTGGCATTCCTCACTGGGGTCAGTAGCCATGAGAGGTTGAGGTAACCAGAGTCACCTGCAAATATCGAGGGACAACTGTTAGACACACACTAACCCTTGGGGACAAACCCATACCCAGGCCCCTACTCATACTATGTGGGGACCTTGGGCTCACCTATTAGCCACACCCAATGCGTCTGGATTTGGCCCATCACATATGGGATGCTGCTATTCCTCAAGATAAAGTCATCATGCACAGAGCCAGGATATTTGGCATTCACATGGGAGATGTACTAGTCCGCCAAACACACCATCTGCACATTTATGGAGTGATAGCTTTTTCTATTCCTGTAAACTTTTTCATTTCTCCGGGGGAGGGGGGGGGACAAATGCCACATGTGTACCATCAATGGCACCAATGATGTTGGGGATATGTCCCAGGGCATAAAAGTCAGCTTTCACTGTGGCCAAATCCTCCACCTGGGGGAATTCGATGTAGCTGCGCATGTTTTTCAGCAGGGCTGACAACACTCTGGTCAACACGTTGGAAAACATTGGCTGAGACATCCCTGATGCCATGGCCACTGTTGTCTGGAAGGAACCACTTGCCAGGAAATGGAGCAATGACAGGACCTGCACGAGAGGGGGGATACCTGTGGGCTGGCGGATAGCTGACATCAGGTCTGGCTCCAATTGGGCACACAGTTCTTGGATTGTGGCACGTTCAAGTCTGTAGGGTAGTATAATGTGTCTGTCCTCCATTGTCGAAAGGTCCACCAGGGGTCTGTACACCGGAGGATGTCACCATCTCATGTTCAGCTTCAGCGTTTGAAGCCTATGGAAGACAACAGTGAGCAGAGGGTCATATTCACACACTATTGCACTAATGATGATTATTTTTCTTTACAGAACCAGTATGTGAATCCGACAATCTGTTGCTGTGCCAATGTCTGCTATGACGCAGTTAGGTGCCATGCCCTGTGCCCCCCTGAAATGGCCGCTGCCTGACCTGTGAGGAGGGACAAGTGGAAATTAGGTAATTCCGCTGGAGTTGTGTGCCGTTACGGTAGGCAGTCGAAGACCGCCACGCAACTTCGCATTGGTTATCATTGGGCCCTATGGATTCCAGGAGTCAATGGCGATGTACGCCAGAGGTGACGGTATGAACCACTGCGGATGTGACCGCCATTTTCTATCTGTTCACTCACTTGCTACCTGACCTTCAACAGGAGAGGATCTATACTGCAAGTGCTGTGGTGACCTGTGTCTGGAAGCAACAATGGCTCATGTGACTGGGGCGAGGGCCCTTGCCTTCACTGCGGAGGAGGTGGAGAAACTGGGGGATGGGGTTCTACCCATGTACACAATACTCTATGGTCCTTCAGACAAACAGGTGAGTACACTGTGAGCATGATGCGTGGGCCATGAATGTATGGAGTGCTGTATGTGTAAGCCACATGTAGGGGAGGGCAGAAGCATCCTGGCCAGAGTGCTGCATCTAAGGTGGTCAGTGTATGTGCATCGGGGATAGGAGGGATGTGGTGGGCCATGAGTATGACGGTCCGGATGGTTGACTAATTCACTTTTCTGTTGTCTTTTCCATGCAGGTCAGCGCCCACCAGAAAAAGGGTATTTGGCGTGCCATCTCCAAGGGGGTGCAGACCCTGGGGGTCTTTGACAGGCGGAGCACCCACTGCCGCAAAAGATGGGAGGATCTGCACTGCTAGGCAAAGAAGATGGCGGAGGCCCAGCTGGGGCTGGCCTCCCAACGAGGAAGGGGTGCCCGTCGTACCCTGACCCCCCTGATGTTCCGCATCCTGGCGGTGGCCTATCTGTAGTTGGATGGGCACTTGAAGGCATCACAGCAGCCACAAGGAGGTGAGTACAGATTCAGAAATCTGACTTTGCGTGCGTTTAGAGTTACCTGGGTGGGGGATGTGGGCTATGGGGCCCCCCAGGCCAGGGTGAAGAAGGCAGGGTAGGTCCCTTGTTGGGCAAGCTCTGAAGCACCCCTATGCCAATAGTGTTAGTGGGCATCTACTACTGGGCAGTGTCCTGTGGGTTTCAGGTGTGCAGCTAATGGCGGTAGGCATTGTACCCCATGGGCTGGTGATTATCTTGGTAAATGGTTGGGCATGGCCTAGTGCATAGGGCTGCTCCCTGTGTGTTGTGTACGCCAACGGTAGTGTTGTTGCTGGCATTGACCAAGTGTATCCTCTGTCTCTCCCCCCACTTTTTGTTTTGTCACCCTCTCCTTGTGTGCATTAGCATCATCTGGCAGAGGAGCAGAGGCACCGGCGACGGAGGGAGCTGCATCCCACATGGGCCTGGAGGCCGAATCCACTGACTGTGAGGGCACCAGTGGGACGGAGGGCGAGGGGAGCACCACGATGGGGACAGGAGGGGAGACCACAGACAGTGACTACTTCTCCGATGGAAGCTCCCTGGTGGTGGTGGACACCTCTGTGTCCACCCCAACAACAGGTACAGCCCCCACCCCCCCACCAGCACCGCCCTCCCAGCAGCCCCTCAGCGTGTTTCCTTTCCCGCTCACCCAGGAGGGTGGGCATCTCTTTCGCCCCAGGCACCTCAGGCCCTGCCCCAGTCAGCCTTGCTGCCCTCAGTGAGGAGGCTATTGACCTCCTGAGATCCCTCACTGTTGGGCAGTCAACCATACTGAATGCCATCCAGGGTGTGGAGAGGCATTTCAACAAACAAATGTATAACTGGAGGGCATTCACTCTGGCGTGGCGGCCCAACAGAGAGCATTTCAGGCTCTGGCCTCAACACTGATGGCAGCCATTGTTCCTGTCTCTAGCCTCCCCCCTCCAACTTCCTCTACCCAGACCCAATGCCCTAAACCCCAGCCTATCCAAAGCACACCTTCAGACCAGCATTCACCCAAATCAACACCCAAAAGTGGCTCAGACAAACACAAGCACCACACTTCATCTCACAGGCACTCACACAATCACCATCCCCATGCAGACACACCAACATCCACTGTGTCCCCCTCCTCCTCCTCGTCCACCCCCCTTCCAGTAGCGTCTCCACTCACACCAGCACCTCAGCCACCAAGTCGATGTCCGCTGTGGTACCTGCAACTCACAGAGGCTCACAGGGGGCAGCTGTGTGCTAGCAACCCCTGCAAAGTAAAGAACCATTCCGCCACCTGCCAAGGTGAAGAAGGGGACAGCATGCAGCAAGGACAAGGAGCACAAACAACCCAGCAAGGCCTCCTCAAAAACTCCAGCAGCCAGACCCAAGGTCACACCACCATCTGCCAAGGTGAGGAAGGGACAGAAAACACCAGGCAAGGCACTTCAGCCGTCGGAGGCTGCAGGTGAAGGCCTGGTGACTACCAGCACAACCACCAGCACCGCCACCTGCACCGCGGGCAGCACCGACAGCAGCCCCGCCGCAGGCACCGCCTCCTGCACCGCCGCTAGCACCACTACTGTCAGCAGCAGCAGCCCCAGTGGGCAACCGTCCGAGGCTGCAGGAGAAGGGCTGGAGCCTCCCCCCACCACTGGCAGCACCGGCACCAGCACCTGCACCACGGCCAGCACCACCACATGCATCGCCGCAGGCCCCACCGCAACCACCGCCACCTGCACCACTGACAGTAGGACCACTACCAGCAGCATCAGCCCCAGGGGACAGCCGTCCGAGGCTGCAGGAGGAGGGCTGGAGCCTCCCACCACCACTGGCAGCACCCCCATCAGGCACAACCTCAAGTTTGCAGCCTTAGCCGCCACAGAATGGAGTCTAGCCCTGCCTCCATGGACTATCATGCAACCCGTTCCCTGCAAATCTCGTGCTTCAGACACCCAGGTGAGGGAATGTGAACTGCCACACCCCAAGTGTTGCTTCACTGGTCACAAGGCCCCCTCGCGAACGAATGGAGAAAGGCATGCACTCACCCTATCCTTGGCAGGATGAAGCACAATGGACACAAAGACCCCTCCAGAACCAGTGGAGAAAGGCATGCACTCACCCTATCCTTGGCAGGATGAAGCAGACTGGGCACAAAGCCCCCTCCAGAACCAGTGGAGCAAGGCATCCACTCACCCTATCCTTGGCAGGATGAGGCAGACTGGGCACAAAGCCCCCTCCAGAACCAGTGGAGAAAGGCATCCACTCACCCTATCCTTGGCAGGATGAAGCACACCGGGCACAAAGCCCCCTCCAGAACCAGTGGAGAAAGGCATCCACTCACCCTATCCTTGGCAGTATGAAGCACACTGGGCACAAAGCCCCCTCCAGAACCAGTGGAAGAAAACATCCACTTGAGAGACTGTGGTTTGCACTCCCCATGACCAAGCAGTGGGCAAACCACCCACTTGAGAGACTGTGGCTTTGCACTCCCCAGGACCAAGCAGTGGGCAAACCACCCACTTGAGGGACTTGAGAGACTGTGGCTTTGCACTCCCCAGGACCAAACAGTGGGCAAACCACCCACTTGAGAGACTGTGGCTTTGCACTCCCCAGGACCCAGCAGTGGGCAAACCACCCATTTGAGAGACTTGAGAGACTGTGGCTTTGCACTCCCAGGACCAAGCAGTGGCAAACCACCCACTTGAGAGACTGTGGCTTTGCACTCCCCAGGACCAAGCAGTGGGCAAACCACCCACTTGAGAGACTGTGGCTTTGCACTCCCCCTCAAGGAGCAGTGGCGTTATTCCATCTTCCGGCTGAGGTGTCCCCCCCTTCCCTATCCCCAAGGTGCCTGTGTGTTTTCGACCTGATGCCCCTGCAGTGTTCTCTCCGTATTGAGGCAGGAGTCAAGTATGGGCTTGACCCATGATTTTTGGCCCAGTGGTCCACAGACATTTGGAAGGGACAATGTACGGCCTTGTGTACATATCGTATATTTTTTGTAAATACTGTTTTTCTATTCATTACGTATATCTGCCTATTTCTAATATATCACTGATTTAACCCAATTCCTTTTGTCCTTGCGTTCTTCCAGGGGGTTACGGGGTGTAAATGTAATGTTGTTGCATGTGTTTGTGTGTATGGTGTTGTGGGTGAGGGTGGGGGTGTTGCGTGTTGCATGTGTGTGTCACTCTCTTTTTCCTCCCCCTTCCCCTGTGTACTAGGTGCAGTACTCACCGTGGTCGTCGTCGCCGCCACCTTTCGTATTCCTGGTAGATGAGGAGGTAGACTAGCATGGGCAGGACCTGTAACTCGGGCTCCATGGTGTCCTGGTTGTTCATTGAGTGTCGAGAGGTGAGTGGTTTCCCTTCTGTGTTCTGTTTCCGCCGTGCTTTTGATGGTATTGGTACCGCCCCGGAAAAGCTGGCGGATAGGCAGGTTGTGATGGGGTAGGCGGTACATTGTAATCCGCCTGTCTGTTGGCGGTTACCGCTGCGGTGTTTGTTGCTACCGCCGTGGCAGTCGGAGTGTTAAAGTGGCTGCCTGTGTTGGCGGTTTCCGCTCTGGTCGTGATCCCATTTTTTTTACCGCCCTGTTGGCGGTATTACTGCCTCTTTAACACCGACCACCACAGTTGTAATGAGGGCCATAGTGTTAGAAATTGGGTCTCTAGTTGGCAGAGGTATGCACCCTGTCCAAGTAGGGACCACAATCCTAATCAGGTTAAGTAACAACACAACCTAAATTATCCTGTGCTCACCCTCCAGTAGCTTGGCACAGAGCAGGCAGGCTTAAATTAGAATGCAATGTATAAAGTATTTGTGCAATAATTTATACAGTAACACAGTGGAAACACCATAAAAAGTACTCCATACCAGTTTTCGAAAATAGATTATATTTATCTAAATAAAATAAGACCAAAAGGACAAAAATCCAATATGCACAAGTCAAGATAGAACTTCTTAAAGGTTTAGAGGTAGTCCCAATCATTAAGAATCAGTGGTTGTATCCTTTTAACACACACCACCTAGGATGCATGAGTTTTTCTGTTGTGGCGAAGGTGATGCATTGTTTCTTTCCACACGGCAAGCTGATGCTTCGATTTTCGGGCATGCAGTCTTGTTTCCTCACTGTGATGCCAAGATATTTTGACACCCAGGGACAATGGGGGTCATTCAGACTTCAGCCTGGAGGGAACCGCCATATGACCGCTCCGCGGTCGAAAGACCGCGGAGGCCATTCTGGCTTTCCCGCTGGGCTGGCGGGCGACCGCCAGCAGGCCGCCCGCCAGCCCAGCGGGAAACCCCTTCCCATGAGGAAGCCGGCTCCGAATGGAGCCGGCGGAGTGGGAAGGTGCGACGGGTGCAGTTGCACCCGTCGCGAATTCCAGTGTCTGCTAAGCAGACACTGGAATTCAAAGTGGGGCCCTCTTACGGGGGCCCCTGCAGTGCCCATGCCATTGGCATGGGCACTGCAGGGGCCCCCAGGGGCCCCACGACACCCCTCACTGCCATCCTGTTCCTGGCGGTCGGAACCGCCAGGAACAGGATGGCGGTGAGGGGGTCGGAATCCCCCATGGCGGCGCAGCAAGCTGCGCCGCCATGGGGGATTCCCAGGGCAGCGGAAAACCGGCGGGAGACTGCCGGTTTTCCTGGTCTGACCGCGGCCAAACCTCCGCGGTCAGAATGCCCTGCGGGGCACCGCCAGCCCGCTGAGGTCGGAATGAGCCCCAATGTGTGGAAAATCCAAAATGCATTGAGGCAACAGGCATTGATTCTGCAGGCGTTTCATCAAATTTTGCAGGCTTGCCATTGGTTTTTCCGGCGCTGTGGATTTTCTTCTTCAGTTGAAGTCTTTGATGGTCCTGAGACTTCAGAACAGGGGGCAAGCTCAGTCCAAGTCCTTGGAGAGCACTTGTGGGGGGAAAACAGAGCACTTCCAGCAGTCAGGGGCCAGCGGGCTGCAGGCAGGAGAGCAGTCCTTCCAGAAAAGCAGTCAAGATGAGTCCTTTGGACAGCATGGCAGTCCATCTGACAGAGTTCAGTTGTAGGTCCAGAACTGTCTGACTTTAGGGGGTCATAGACCCAGTATATATACCCAAATGTGCCTTTGAAGTGGAGGAAAACTTCAAAGAGTGGTTTTGAAGTGCACCAGTTCCCCTTTCAACTTGGTCCTGTCTGCCAGGGCATCTGCGGAGGGTTATCAGTCCTTTGTGTGAGGTCAGTCCACTAGCCTTTAAAGTGTAAGTGAGAGTCCCTCCACCCTTCCTCCCAACAAAGACCCATCAGTATGCAGATGAATGCAGATGCAGCTGAGTGCTGTTGTTTATGGTTGTCTGAGTGGAAGGCACATGGGAGGCTGACAACCAGCACTGACCAGACGTGGGTTGGGGACAGGCTGGAAGGCATAGAGAGAAGTAATGCAGAGAAATGCCTACTTTCTAAAAGTGCCATTTCTGAATTAGTAATGTTAAATTTAACTTCACCAGTATGCAGCGTTTCTCACTACTATTCCAGCCACACCCAACATGGCAAGGCCTTATAGATCATAAATCACCTGTTAAATAAAAGCATTTATGGGAATCTCTAATGCTGGCCTATGAGAGGAGCAGGCTTCACAGTAGTGAAAAAAGACTTTGGGAGTTTGTCACTACCAGGACATATAAAGCTTACAAGTGCATGTCCAGCCTTTTACTTAAATAGCACCCTTAAATGTGGGCTACCCAGTGCCTACCTAAGGGGTGACATATGTAATAAAAGGGGAGTTTAATGCTTGGCGAGTAGTTTGAAATGTCAAGTCGAAGTGGCAGTGAAACTGCACACACAGACCTGACAATGGCAGGCCAGAGACATGGTTAAGGGTAACATGGGTGGCACAATCATTGCTGCAGGCCTACGAGTAGCATTTAATTTACAGGCCCTAGGCACATGTAGTGTACCTCACTAGGGTCTTATAGGTAAATTAAATTGAGTAGGAGCCAATGTTACCATATTTAGGAGAGATAGCACAAGCACTGGATAACAGTAGTAAAGTGTGCAGAGTACTAAAACCAGCAAAAATGAGATCAGAAAAATGGAAGGAGGCAGGCACAAAGTTGGGGGGGTGACCACCCTAAGGCTGTCAGGTCTAACACAAAGGTTTCTTTGATACTCATTTTCACTCTACATATTTCACCATATGAAATGGTCTATACTCTGCACATAATGAAAAACCATTTTACGGTGCAGCTCAGTTGTTGACTATGGGTACCTTGGGTTCTTAGAGAACCTACAAGCCTAATATTACCTCAACCAGAAGGGTATAGTGGACATAGTGGTATATTGCTTTTGTAAATCTGTCATAGTGACAAACAGTTACAGATGAAACTGTCACAAATTAGCATTATTTCCTTCTCATTTTCAATATTTCAACAGTTAGTTTCTTTGGGAAAAGCTAGAGGGATCTACACATATTATCTTTCGCTGAATTTGGAATTTTGTCTACTTTTCAGAAATATATAGCTTACCTGAGTCACCGATGGGTTTCACATTGGTTTCTACTACAAACTGGAAGTAGGTTGATAGTATGATGACAGCACAAATAGGAAAAATGGGTTACCGCTTTGACAAAAGCCCAAACTGGAAAAACAAAAAAAAAATTATTCAGCTCTTCGTGTTCCTGAAAGCTGGGAATATGGTCACTTTATCACAGCAAACCATTTGTCAGTGGTGGCGGCCGCAAATGACAAAGGGGGGATGGGCATGGGCGACGACGGGGATGGGGAAAACTAAACAAAACAAAAAAACACTTAACAACACCAGCAGGCTACCCTGCAATCCTGGTGCTGCTTTCATGCTAATCCTAGCATGAAAGCAACACCAGGATTGATCTGAGCAGCTTGGAATGCAGCTCAGCCACAACCCTAGGATCTGTGCAGTTTCTCCAGCCCTGCTGTGTACACAGCCAGGATAGAGAAACCTAAGTGCACATGTGTGTTTGGCCGGCCTATGACTGCTGGCCAAACACACATCTGCACTTAGGTGCACTCTCTCCTCCCCCCTTCCACATCCCGTGGCTCAGCCCAGCCCTCTCTGCACTGCTGGCTGAGCCAGGAGATTAAAATTAAACTATAGTAAGCTATTGTTTTTCATCTGCTGGCTCTTAGCCAGGAGGGCAACGCCCCTCTGCCATTGTGGAGGAGCCACCCCTGCCATTTGATGATGCCATTTGTAGGAGAAAAGAAAACTGACACTTTTATCCAGTGCACTTTTATCATGTTTTTCCTTAAAAACTAAAGATTTTGCTATATTTTGTCTATTCTTTCAGTCCCTTCTAGGAGAATCCACAAATCCTGGGTACTTTTAGAATCCCAGGATGTTGTAAAAAAAGGATTCAAATCTGGCGTGGATATCTTATATTGCAAAAACGTTATGGAGCCCTACTTGCAAGCTACCCCAAGCCAAACAATGGCTCAGCACTTGGGGGAGGCCCAGCAGTTAAGGGGTTAAAGTGTCTTCTTTTGGATTGTTTGCAAACTGGTTTATGACATGCTCTATGTGTTAGAAATGGGGCCTTTGGTTTTTTTTATTATTTTTTTTATTATTATTTTATTCATTTAAACATAAACATACATAAATACAGCAGATCTCTCGACGAGAGGATAAGGATATATGAGAACCATTACAAATCGTATAACTACTGTGGAATCTCAAATCGCAGGCGGGTCTCTGCCAGTATCTCTCTCTATATGCTGATATCAAGGGATCCGTTCCAAAAAAGAGCCTCCACACCGGAGGAGCGCAAAAGTCCGCCGCCCCAGAGTAGGACAAGGACAGACACACCCAATGGTATTAATCTGACATCGTCGAGCAGGAAGAACTGCAAAAAATAACAGTTGCAAAAACCTCTAAAAACAGGCAGGTGGAGCACACATTCACATCGCGCAGGATTATCATACAACAAGGTAACTCGCATGATCCGAGGGGGAATGAAACGCGCAAATGGGAGACATCAGTCACACAGCACCCTCAGTCTGCGTCGCCAGATATTCATTTAGAGGTCCCAGATATCTTTGGGGCGGGATCCCTCTGGCATAAGTTCCCAGAATACTAACAGCTGATCATGACAAAAAGCAGCATCTCGTAACCAATCAGACCTACGGGGGGGCTCTCCCCCGGCCCCAGCACATCGCGACTCTACGCTTAGCCAGCAGCATGAGAAGGCCCACCAAGCGTCTATGCGGGCCCTGAACCTCGTCCATATATCCCAACAGCGCTATCTTAGGGGAGAGGGGGACCTCCACCTCTATCATTTCAACAATCGACCGTCTTATCTCCTCCCAAAACGTATACACTTTCACGCACTCCCATGCCAGGTGAAAGAAGCCCGCGTCCCGAGCCCCGCAACGAGCGCAGCATGTATCCGCTAGCAGCCCCATGGAATGTAGTTTCTTGGGCGTATAATATAGTCGGTGCAGAAACTTAAAATGCAGCAGGCGCAGTCTATAATTCGGGGACAGTGTCCTCATATGAGCACAACAACTACGCCACATTGCCTCCGGGATAGGCTCCCCCACATCTCTCTCCCATGCAGTCCTAGAGGACACCACAAGGCCACTCCCCTGCTCCTGCACAGCATTATACAGCTTAGTTATCAGCTTGGAGGGGGATCTCGCGCTACAAAGTGCCTCCAGAGCACGAAACTCCAAGGGAGCATCCGGCACTTCAAAAAATCGATCTTGCAGCAAAGCGCGGACCCGGAGAGCACAAAAACGTTGCAACGGGGTGCCATCGCATTCCGAGAGTGCATCGGGAATATCCAACAGCCGACTGTCCACTACCCAGTCTCCCAGCACCGTCAAGCCAGAGTCTCGTAGAAACGCGCGCACCCCTCCATCACGAAACATCTGGGCATCAGCCACTGCCATAACAGGCAGCGAAGGAGCAAAGGGTGCAGATATCCCAGCCCGCTGCATTAACGCTCTCCATGCTCCCGCAGTGCAGGAGACTGTGTCAACTCCTCCAGAACGGGGGGGAACCCGACCGCCGAGCGCGCATACCAAGCCGTCAGGCCAGACAGAATCACTCTCCGGTGCAAGGTGTGGCATATAACGGGTCGGATTCAGCCAATAGTACGCAAAATGCGCCTGTGCACAGTGATAATATAACTCCAGGTCTGGGGCTGCCAATCCGCCCCGCTCAAATGGCAGCGTCACTTTCTCCCAAGCGATATGGGACTGTCGCCCCGCCCACGCCAGCCGAACAAGCGCAGATCTCAGGCGCCGGAAATAGGCCTTAGTAAGTGGAAGGAGAAGATTCACGAATAAATACCAAAATTTAGGGAGTACCACCATCTTGGCAATAGCAATGCGACTAGTCAGCGAAAGTGGCAAAGCTTTCCAGACCTCCACCTTTTCCTCTAGCCATGTCAGCGCTGTCCCATAATTAGCAAGCCGAAGCGATTCCGCGTCGCAGCACAGGTGTATGCCCAGATAACGCACCGGTCCATCTGCCCAAACCAACGGGTATCGCAAGTCAAATCTCTCCACGCTAGGAGTTAGTGGCAGGATCATTGATTTCGACCAATTAATAGTGACCCCAGAAAAATTCCCGAAGCAAACAATTTGATCTAATAAGATGTCTAATTTCTGCCCGGGGTTTCGCACGTATATCGTGATATCATCTGCATATAAAGATATCAAGACAGGGCGTTGCCGGAACTGTAAGACGCTATTGCTATATTTCTGTCGCAGTCCCGCCGCCAGAGGCTCCATCGCAGCCGCAAAAAGAAGCGGAGACAGCGGGCAGCCCTGTCGCGTACCCCGCGAGATCAGGAATGGGGCCGATACACCTCCGTTAAGGCGCAACCTGGCAGTGGGCAGGGTATACAGCACCTGATCCAGTTCACAAAACGCGCGCTGAGACCCACACGGTTCAGAAGCGCAAACATATATTCCCAAGCCAGGGAATCAAAGGCCTTAGCTGCATCAAGAAACACTGCAGCTACATCATCGTCTGTCTCTAATGATCCCAGCATCGCAAAGAAAGTACGCAGATTATGGCTCGTGGATCTCCCAGGGATAAAGCCTGATTGATCCGGAAGCACCACTCTAGAGAGTAGTGGCTGTAGTCGAGTCGCTATCATTTTTGCAAGAATCTTGTTATCAATGTTTATCATGGAAAGTGGGCGATACGAATCGCATTGTGTCGGGTCCTTCCCAGGCTTCAAAACAGTTATTATTAAAGCCTCCCGGAGGGAGGTCAGGAGTGACCCAGTCGCCAGACTCCTCATACACCTCCAACAAATAGGGAGCAAGGATGTCCACATATTCTTTATAAAAAGCAGGGGTTAAACCATCAGTGCCCGGAGATTTATCTCCGGGTAGGCTTCGAATCGCCGCCGCCACTTCCTCTACTGTGAACGGCATATCCAGATACATCCTGTGTGCCTCCTCAAACCATACTAGCGCAATGTTCTCAAAATACTCCTTCATATCTGCCTCCCTAAGACCCACCGGTGGCGCGTACAGCTGCGAGAAATATTCTGTAAATACCTGCATCACGCCTCCCGATCCGGTCACCCTGCCGCCCTCAGTATCTATCGCCTCAGTAACGTAATTACTGGCCCAGGGGCCACGCAATAATCCCGCTAGTGTCCTCCCGGCTCTCTCACCCTCACCATATCTGCGAGCCTGTGCGTGTCTCCCAAGGAAACATACCTCTCTTAGAGAGGCCTCCTCATATAGGGACACCTCACGCCTGATTTCGGCAAGTACCTCGCTTGACCATGTCACCTCTAAGCGCCGATCCAGATCGCCAAGCCTCCTTTCGATATCAGCCATCTCCCGCCTTAAAGCTTTCACTATCCCATGCTGCTTTGCGAGACACACCCCTCGGATAACCACTTTAAATGCCTCCCATACAGTGCCGGGAGAGTCCACCGAACCTCGATTCTCCTCAAAAAATAACCGAGCAGCCTCCCGTACTTCCTCTCGGAAGATGTCGTCCCGGAGAGCACCGCTGGGCAGCCGCCACATCACTATCGGTTGTAAGTCACTAGGTATCGCCAGGTCTAATAACACCGGTGAGTGGTCTGACAGCGTACGGGGGAAGATGGTCTATTGCTCTAGTCCAAGCCTCCACATCTCTAGTGCCCAGCCATCGATCAATACGAGACCAACTGCTATGGAAGTAATTCAAGCAGGTGCCCTCGCGCACTCCTATATGTCTCTGCCTCCACAGATCCACCAGCGCACCGCTATCCATTACTGCTGTCAGAGATCTCGCTGAAGAAACATGTTGCATCCTAGCCGCACTCTCTCGGTCCAGCCAAGCATCTAGGACTACATTAAAGTCACCGCCCCAGATCACAGCTCCAGCTCCCAGCGACTCCACTAGGCGCCATATCTCCAGGAAAAACTCCGGGTCATCTACATTCGGCCCGTACACAGCCACTAGCCGGCAAGCCCTGTCCAACAACACTCCACTCAGTATTATGTATCTGCCATTGGGGTCAGAAATAATTTTGCGCGCACGCCACTGCAACCCCTTACGGATAATGATTGCAACCCCACGAGTGTAGCTAGAGTATGTAGAATAGTGAGCCTCCCTGACCCAGCCAGCTTTCAGCCTGCCAACGATTGATGCCATTAAATGCGTTTCTTGTATCATACAGATGTCAATACCATGACGCTTAACATAAGCCATCACCAGCCGGGCCTTTCGGTTATCATTAAGTCCCCGCACATTCCATGTCAAGCATCTCACAGCAGAGGTAACATCATCCCCCATCCAGAACCGCAGTCATACAACACTGCGCATGAACACAGCTCTCCACCTGCCAAGAACTTAACAAATAGGGAACCTGATACATTTCCCAATTAGCCCCATCCTCCCACCACCTACCCAGGCCCCCCAATCGGACCCTCGTAGTGACCCACCCAACCAACCCCAAAGCCCACACTGCAAACATAGAACAGGTAGCAACCGGACTCATCCGTGGGGGCAGAAGCCTGCCAATCGACTCTCCACCCAGGTGTTCTAGGGGAGAGGGGCCACGGGCCAAGCAACAGCTACACATCAGGGGCCAGATCGCGGGGCGGACCCACACACCCCCACAGCTTCAGACGTAATGGTGTCTCGCACATGACACTTAATCATTGTCACTGAGAGAGGCGTCCTCAGAGCCCCCCACCCCCGACTGCTTGGGTAATCGTCTAGCGAACTTAGTCGCCTGCTTTGGATCCGAGAAGTACAGCACTTTGCCTTCATGTCGCACCCTTAGTTTAGCTGGGTATAACAGGGCAAACCCAACTCCAGCCTGGCTGAGCAGGCGCTTTGTCGGTAGGAAAGCCAGCCTCTGGGCCTGTACACCTGGGGTATAATCGGGAAAAAAGTTAATTTCGGAGTTCTTCTATACCAGAGGTCTTTTCTCCCTAGCTAACCGGAGCACAGTATCTCGGTCCCTATAATTCAATAGTCGTGCAATAATTGGGCGTGGAGGAGTGCCAGGAGGGGGGCGAGGGCCCAAGGAGCGATGTGCCCTCTCAATCACCAACAGCCGAGAGAGCTCGCCAGCAAACAGCTCTCGACGAAGTCCTCCATGCGGCCCATGTCGGTTGCCTCCGGCAGCCCCACGATACGGATGTTGTTGCGTCGGGACCGGGCCTCCAGGTCCTCATTTTTGTTTCGTATCACCTCCTGGAGACGCTCCATCTGCGCAATCTGTTCTCTATCACCACTGCTTGCATCCTCTACCTCAGATGTGCGAGTCTCCAGAGTCTCAAACCTGGCATCGTGGTCATCCACCCGGGCTCTGATGTGGTCAAGCCGCTCCGATACATGGTCCAGCTTAGCGTCTATACCTGCCAAGCTGGTCTTAAGTTCCATGAACATGGATCTCACAGACATCTCTGGAGACTCCCCTTCGGCGTCTGCGTCTCCAGGCTGGGAGGCGGGAGGGGCACCGCGTTTTTCTCCTCCAGAGAAGGAGAGTTTAGCCTGACGCTTATCTGCCTTGCCCGTCTTGCAATACTTCACGGATAATGCAACTAGCGCCAGTCCAAGTGGACCTAACCAAGACTGCGGGTCTCTGTCTCCGAAACTTCACCCGGCTGGCAACTTCGTTCTCCTCACCAGGCAGCCCTCAGGCGCACTTTACAGTTTACAGGGGGAGGGTGGCCAGCCGGGCACCAGATTCCAAAACCAGGATGTTTAAGCCCCACGAGCCAGGGGAGAACTCAGGAGCACGCTGCCGTACCAGCCAGGGCCTCCGGCCCCAGCCTCACCCCTCGCATCGCCCCTCACCTGGATTCGTGCTGCCAAGGCAGTGCAGGGCTCCCGATGCAGTCCGCAGGGCACCAGCAATGTTCGTATGGAGGCAACCGGGAGCCAAACCGAGGTCCCCCCAGGTCGTCTCTCCACCAGGGCCCCGAATTCAGGCCCTCGCCTCCTCCAGTCTCAGCGCGCTCCGAGAGCACTTATTATCGACCGGGCCCAGCGCGCACCTGCCGGGGGCCCGGGAATCGGAAAGCTCGGAAGAACTCCCTAGTTGAGGGTCGGAAGAGGCCCAGGGGGCCGGCGTCCCCAGCCGCCGCGCACACCAGAAGCAAACAGCGAAAGAAAGGGGGGGGGGGCCGCGGCCCGAAGCAGCCGCCGATCAGGCTCCCCGGACTCCCCCGCACTCCTGTCTCCTCTCCCCTCGGCCGGGAGCAGCCGCAGCGTCTCTCCTCTCCGCACGCACTGCAGGAGTCAGTGCGCGCAGGCAACCGCTCGCGCCAGGCCCCTCAACACAAATCCAGCTCCCGGGCGCCCACAGCAGCCAAACCCGGCTCGCGTAGCGTCGTTGGGGTCCCCAGGGGGGAGTCTCAAGGGTCCGCTCCCTTCACCGCCGCCTGCAGGATAAGTTATATCGCATAAATTGCCCAGTCCCGGCAGAGCCTCACAGTGTGGCGGCCATCTTGCCCGGTGGTCAAGCCACGCCCCCGAAATGGGGCCTTTGGTTAGCAGTCAGGTTACCCTCTGTCCAAGCAAAGACCCTCACTCTAGTCAGGGTAAAGGTGACTCATCCTCAGTTAACCCCCACTCACCCCTTTGGTAGCTTGGCATGAGCAGGCAGGCTTAACTTCAGAAGCAAAGTGTAAAGTATTTTGTACCAAGACATAGAGTAACTCAGTGAAAACACTACAAAATTACACAACACAGGTTTAGAAAAATAGATAATACTTATCTAAACAAAACAAGACCAAAATGACAAAAATCCAACATACACAAGTCAAGATATGAATTTTAAAAAGAATAAGAGTCTTAGGGCCAGATGTAGGTAGGTTCCGATTTGCGACTTGCAAATTGTGAGTCAGAGCGACTCGCAATTTGCGAGTCGCAAATCGGAATGTAGGATGGTGTCCCTGACACCATCTGTGTCTCGCAAGGGGGTCGCAAAGGCCCACCTCATGTATATTCATGAGGTGGGTCGCAATTTGCGACCCCTTTGAGACTCGCGGCACTCACAGGGATGATGGCCTGCTGGAGACAGCAGACCACCATGGCTGTGACTGGTTTTAAATAAAGCAGTTTTTTTTTTGTAATGCAGCCAGTTTTCCTTAAAGGAAAACGAGATGCATTACAAAACTAAAAAATTAAACGTTTTTGTTTCATTGTTTTTAGAGCAGGCAGTGGTCCAATAGACCACTGCCTGCTCTGGAAAAATGTTTTAAATGCCTTTCACAAAGGGGAAGGGGTCCCATGGGGAACCCTTCCCTTTTGCGAATGGGTTAGCACCCATTTGAAATGGGTACTAACTGCAAATGTTTTGCGACCGTGTTCGCAGTCACAAAACAATACAACATTGTGCTGCGATTCGCAATTAGGAAGGGAACACCCCTTCCTAATTGCAACTCGCAATCCCGTTTTGCGATTCGGTAACCAGGTTACCGAATCTCAAAACGGAGTATGGGCTTCGCAATGTGCTTTTTGCACATCGCAAACAACAAAATTTTCTGTTTGCGACGTGCAAAAAGTTTAGTACATCTGGCCCTTAATCCTTAGAAAACAGTGAGAATGCTGTTATTTCCCAAATGTCAAAATAAAGCCACACAGTCGAGTGTGCATCGAAAAAGGCCAGTTATGTGTTGATTTCTAACCCGCAAGCGAGAACGTGTGTCGTTCCTCCTCCGGTCAGGTTGGTGTGCGTTGTTTCCTCTCTCCCACAAGAAGGCGATACGTCGATCCGGACAGGCACCTCGGAGCCGGGCAGGCTTTGCGTTGAGTTTCTGTGCCTAGTGATGTTGCGTTGCAATCCGGTCGCACGGTGTCAAGAAACCGCGCTGCATAGGGGCTTGCGTCGTTAACAGCAGTTGCTGCGGGTTTTGCACATTGTTTATCCAGCTGGGTTCCATTGTTCACCCAGCCCCGATGCACGTGGAGTGTCGATTTTAGCTGCGAGGCCGGCAGCACGCCGTTTAACAGACATGAGGTGGGTGGGGCGTCGAAAGTTTCCCCGCACTTTCTCCAAAGCCTCCTTTACCATACTCAAAGGTCAGCTCACAGGGTGGCCACACAACAGCCCAAAAGGACTAAAGCCAAGCCCTTTTTGAGGCACCTCCCTGCAAGGGAACAGAAGGCGTGGCAAGAGGACGTCCCACTTATGCCTCAAGGGCCCATAATCATGCCCTTCAAGGTGCGGTTGAATCTCTCAACCAGACCATTGCTTTGGGGGTGGCAGGGTGTGGTGAACTTGTACGTTTCTCCACACACCCTCAACAGAGACTTCATATAAGTTGATATGAAGTTGGTACCCCTATTGGACACCACCTCCTTGGGGAACCCCATGCGAGTAAAAACCCACATCAATGCACGGCCCACCACAGGGCAGTGATTGATCTCAAAGGAATGGCTTCCGGGAACCGGGTGGCATGGTCCACCAACACCAGGATAAACCTGTTGCCCATGGCTGTCGTGGGATCCAGAGGCCCGACAATGTCAATACCAACCCTTTCAAAGGAGGTACTAATCACAGGGAAAGGTTGTAGAGGAGCTTTGCATTTCCCCCCACTCTTGCCACTTCCCTGACAAGTTGGGCAAGACCTACAATGAGCATCAGAGTGCCTGCGCACTTGGGGCCAATAGAAGTGGGTGACACACCACTCAAAGGTCTTGCCCTGCCCCAAAAGTCCAGCTAAAGGCACATCATGAGCCAAACCCAATAGGAAGGCACTGAAGCACTTGGGTGCCACCGGCACACAGGCTAACCCAGGCTCAGGAACCTTAGGCTCGCTGTATAGGAGGCCATCCTCCCAGTAAATCAAATGTGATCCAGGCTCCTTGCCAGACACCTGGTCTGCAGCCTGCTGCCGCAAACCCTCCCGAGTAGGGCATACTTTCTGTGCCTCAAAGTGACAGCTCAGGGACCTCGCCCAGTTCAGCCACCTGTTCCCCTATAGGCTCTGGACCGTGGGAACTTCTGGGGCAGCTTTCCCGTGCCCCTTGACCTTCCTTCTTCCGGCAAACACCTGGGCCACTCTTTCAGGCTCCAGGGTTCCCTGATCACCCTGAGGGGCATCCATAGAGCGGGTAGACACACACACCCACCCAGGCAGACCCATTGCCAAGCAAACAATCTACAGGCATGGTGGGACTCACAGCTACCTTCAAGGAACCTGAATCCCCCCCCCCCCTCATTCAAAGGGAACCTGCGCCACTCTGCACAGGTGCTCTGAGTTGTCCACTGCAACTACTTGGTGAAGCACACAGGATCTATCTGCTCTTCAGACACCAGGTGACTCCTCACTGTAGTCACACTGGCTCCTGTGTCTCTCAGAACCTCTACCCTGTGTCCATTGATGGTCACCCACCATCTGTACTTCTTAGTGTTATCAGGCACGAGGGTCCTCTGGACCATCTCACTGTCCCCTAGTGAGACAAGGGTCATCTCAGCTGGCTCCCACCCACCTGGAACTAACTACTCCCAAGCGCTACACTGTCCAAACCCTGTGACTGAGCACCAGTGAGTGACGGTGTCCACTTGGGACATTTGGGGTTCCCCATCATGTGACCCTCCTGATCACATGCAAAGCACTTGTGGGACCCCTTCTCTGCAGGTTTTCTTGTAGAGACCCATTGTTTCTTTTTAACCGGGGGCTGGGATTCTTTATCCTGGGAACTAGGTTTGGGCCCTTTAGAGAATTCCCCCTGTTTGCCCTTACCCCACCACTTCTGATGGGGACCCTGCCCACCATTGGCATGGTCTCCCCCATACCTCTTTTGGACCCTGGTGCTCTCCCAACGGTCCGCTTCCTACGCAAGCTTTCTGGGGTCAGTTAGCTTGCTGCCAATTAGGTGCTGGCGCAGCTCTGGAAAACATAAACTGTACAAGTGCTCCCAAG
Organism: Pleurodeles waltl; assembly: GCF_031143425.1. Classification (NCBI taxonomy): domain Eukaryota; kingdom Metazoa; phylum Chordata; class Amphibia; order Caudata; family Salamandridae; genus Pleurodeles; species Pleurodeles waltl. The sequence goes on along the minus strand of NC_090446.1, from coordinate 1,394,781,336 downwards.
CAATCAAACTGTAAAGCCCCTGATACGTTGTTACCTTACTGCCCTTCACCCAACCATCCAGTGACCTGCAAAAAAAATCAGCACATTCCAACCATATTTGGGATTCCTTCTTCTTATAGGACCTAAACTTGTTCTTATAACGGTCAGGGGTGAGACCATACCTGGTGATCAGGGTGGCCTTCATGATAGGGTAAGTGAGCCCCTGGGTATCCCCCTAAGGATGCCAGAGTATCCCTTCCCTCTACCTCAAAGTGCTTCCACAGACCCACTCCCCAATGAGCTTTAGGGACAAGATTCAGATGGAGAGCACACTCCTACTCCTTAAACCACAACAGTATGTCATCCTCCCTCTTGTAATCCTTCACATGATCCTTAGGAATATACACCCTCCTCTCAGGCTGCACTGTGTTATTGCTGCCACCATCCCTACTAGACTGGCTCCTCTGATCCAGATCCTTCAAGCTGAGCTCATGAGCCAACAATAACTTTTTCTCTTCTATGGCCATCCTCATTTTCTCCAACTCCAACTGGTGTGCCATCTCTGCCTGTCTGTCCTGCGACTCTTAAGGAGTCAGGCCCTTGGAGGACACACTGCTACCTGCCCTGGAGACTCTCTCCCTGGACCTAACAGGCCCACCCACTACACCATTGTGAATGGATTGCTCCTCCTCCTCATCATCCTCCTTAGTGTGCCCCTCAGCTTCCTTGGCTGTTACCCAGGCCCTCGGTGCCTTCTGCAGCTCCTCCTTCCTGTTGGAGCCCTGAATGGGACAAGCAAGGTTTTTGCAGAGCTGCTTCAACTGGGCAGCTGTACGGCTCTCCAGTTTCCCTAAATCAAAAACAGCTCCAGCTGATGCATCTCCACATTGAGACATGATGAAGAGTTAAAAGTGCAACGTTCCAAAGGCAGAAAAACAAGTTCCCAAATGGCTGGATTACCACAAAATGGAAGTAGGGAAAAATCCAAGAAAGAGAAAAAAGCAAAAATCACGCAGACAAGTAGTATGTAGTCATGTAATGGTCTGCAATAAAACAGTAGTGTACACTTAATCACTGTATGTCAAGTACAAATACAAGTCCAATCTTAACCTCTGATCACCGGGGTCTTTGGTTTGCAGTCAGGTTACCCCCCTGTCCAAGCAAGGAACCTCACTCTAGTCAGGGTAAAGGAGACTCACCCTCAGTTAACAACTGCTCCCCCCCTTGGTAGCTTGGCACGAGCAGGCAGGCTTAACTTCAGAAGCAATGTGGAAAGTATATGTACCAACACACAGAGTAACTCAGTGAAAACACTACAAAATTACACAACACAGGTTTTGAAAAATAGATAATATTTATTTGAAAAAAACAAGACCAAAACGACAAAAATCCAACATACACAAGTCAAGATATGAATTTTAAAAAGGATAAGAGTCTTGGGGCCAGATGTAGGAAACGTTTAGCGAGTCGCAAACGGCAAAAATTGCTGTTTGCGACTCGCTAAACGCGTTTCCCAATGCAGAAATGCATTTTGCGAGTCGTTACCGACTCGCAAAATGCATTTCAGACTCGCAAATAGGAAGGGGCGTTCCCTTCCTATTTGCGACTCGCTGTGGGATGCAATACCATTTGCGACCGCGTACGCGGTCGCAAATGGCATCGCAGTTACCATCCACTTCAAGTGGATGGTAACCCACTCGCAAATTGGAAGGGGTCCCCATGGGACCCCTTCCACTTTGTGACTGGACCCAAAAATATTTTTTCAGGGCAGGGAGTGGTCCAAGGGACCACTCCCTGCCCTGAAAAAATACCGAAACAAAAGGTTTCGTTTTTTTTTTTAAGTGCAGCTCGTTTTCCTTTCAGGAAAACGGGCTACACTTAAAAAAAAAAAAAAACTGCTTTATTTAAAAGCAGTCACGAACATGGAGGTCTGCTGACGTCAGCAGGCCTCCATGTTTGCGAGTGCCTATACTCGCTATGGGGCCGCAATTTGCGACCCACCTCATGAATATTGATGAGGTGGGTCATTGCGACACCATAGCGAGTCGCAGTCGGTGTCTGAGACACCGTACTGCATTGCAAATTGCGACTTGCAGTTTGCGAGTCGGATGGACTCGCAAATTGCAAGTCGCAATTTGCAAAAATGCTACATCTGGCCCTTAATCCTTAGAAAACAGTGAGAAAGCTGTTATTTCACAAAAGTATCTGGGTAGCATCAAAATAAACCAGCATGGGAGAGTGTGCGTCAAAAAAGGCCAGCAATGCGTTGATTTCTCACCTGCAAGCGAGAATGTGCATCATTCCTCCTCCAGTCGGGTTGGCATGCATCTTTTCCTCTCTACCGCAAGAGAGCGATGCGTCAATTCGAACGGGCACCTCGAGTCCGGGCAGGCTTTGCTTTGATTTGCCGCAACCAGAGATGTTGCATTGAAATCCGGTCGCACAGTGTCAAGAAACCGCGCTGCGTGGGGGCTTGTGTTGTTAAGAGCAGCCGTTGTGGGTGTTGGGCGTAGTTTCTCCAGCTGCGTTGCGTCGATCTACCAGCCGCAATGCAGGTGGAGCGTCAATTTTAGCCGCGAGGCCGGGGGCACGTCGTTTATCAGCCGTGAGGCAGTGGTGCGTCAAAAGTTTACCGGTGGTGTGTCAAAAGTTTCCCAGCACTGCGGTCTTTGCGTGGATTTCTGTTCTTTTACACTAGCTTCACTTTTCCAGGGCCTAGAGTCAGATTAGGGCACCACTTGGCAGGGCAGGACTCTCCGCAGAAAGTCCAGGTGCTGGAAGAGAGAAGTCTTCGATGTCCCTGAGACTTCAACAACAGGAGGCATGCTCAGTTCAAGCCCGTGGAGATTCTTCACCAGTGGGAAGTCACACAAAAGTCAGTCTTTGTCCTCTCTCAGGCAGAAGCACCTACTGCAGGCCAACCTAGCAAAGCACAGTCACAGGCAAAAGGGCAGTACTCCTCCAGCTTCCAGCTCTTCTCCTTGGCAAAGGTTCATCTTGGTTCCAGAAGTAATCTGATTTTCAGGGGTTTTGGGTGCTCTTCTTATACCCCTTTGAAGTAGGCCTACTTCAAGAGAAGTCTCTGTTGTTTTCAAGATCCTTCCTTGCCCAGGCCCGCGCCCAGATACACACCAGGGGGTTGGAGACTGCATTGTGTGAGGGCAGGCACGGTCCTTTCAGGTGTAAGTGACCACTCCTCCCCTCCCCTCAGGTTATATGGCCCATCAGGATTTGCAGGCTACACCCCAGCTCCCTTTGTGTCACTGTGTAGAGGACAGGTGCAAACAGCCCAACTGTCAAACTGCCCCAGACAGGGAATCCACAAACAAGAAGAGTCACAGAATGGTTTAAGCAAGATAATGCCTACTTTCTAAAAGTCGCATTTTCAAACATACAACCTAAAAACCAACTTCACTAAAATATGTATTTTTAAATTGTGAGTTCAGAGATCCCAAACTCCACATGTCCATCTGCTCCCAAAGGGAATCTGTGCTTTAATAATATTTAAAGGCAGCCCCCATGTTAACTGATGAGAGAGATAGGCCTTGCAACACTGAAAACCGAATTTGGCAGTATTTCACTGTCAGGACATTTAAGACACATAAGTTCATGTCCCACCTTTAACATACACTGCATCCTGCCCATGGGGCTACCTAAGGCGTACTTTAGGGGTGCCTTACATGTATAAAAAGGGAAGGTTTATGCCTCGCAAGTGGGTACACTTGCCAAGTCGAATTGGCAGTTTAAAACTGCACACACAGACACTGAAGTGGCAGGTCTGAGCCATGTTTACAGCGTGGGTGGCACAACCAGTTCTGCAGGCCCACTAGTAGCATTTGATTTACAGGCCCTGGGCACCACTAGTGCACTCTACTAGGGACTTACTAGTAAATCAAATATGCCAATCATGGATAAATCAACGTACACATACAACTTATACATGGAACACTTACACTTTAGCACTGGTCAGCAGTGGTAAAGTGTCCAGAGCAAACAGAACCAGCAAAAACACAGTCCAGCTCAGAGAAACAACCCAGGAATTAGAGGCAAAATGTTAAGGGAGACCATGCCAATGATGCCAAGTCTAACACTATGCTGGTGTGCCACTAAAATGCAGTTGCTTATAATAAAGTGTGCCTAAAACTAAATCGATTGTTTTATGCTGTGTTAGGAAGAAAGAATGCCAATTCCAATTAAGCAAGCCGATATATATGATGAATGGCACTTTTATTTATATATTTATATGCATGTGCTTTTACTATGAATTTTTTTATACATGTTTTTACTATGAATTTGTTTTGAGCTGAGTAAGATATTCACACACCTGTAGTACCTCAAATTGTTTCTAGATGTCACTTTAGAGTCAGATGCTCAAGCCTGCAAAGTCTTTCACTAAGACGCAGTACTTAAGCGGTTAATAGGCATTCCTTTCATGTCAGATTGAACTGCGTGAAGTTGTCACCAACCTGCAGTACCTCAAGTTGTTATTAGAAGACCCTCTCAAGTCAGATGCACCAGCTTCGCCCAAAGCTGGTTTATGAAGAGTCAATATTGAACCTTTCAATAAATGTTTTGATTAACATGGAACACTTGTGATAAGATCTTAGTCTACATACATACTATCAGCAAATGGTTAATTCAAGTGTCTCAACCTTATTTTTAGCTACCTGGCTCTGAGTGGCAGTATACTGGTGTGCCAATCTCTGCTGTTGCTTACTTTAGCTATTGACTCTATACTGTGGTACAAGGAATACAAATTTCATAGATATTTGATGAAAGGGATGTGTGTGTGTTTTCCAGATCATGTTTTTCCGATAATCATCAAATCAAACAAGTCTTGTTGAGAGCGACTAGTGAGGGTATCCATGCACTGATAGCGCCAGCTGGGTCAGCTGGGACCCTGTAGCCATGGTTTAAGATATTGAGAACCTCATATTGTAAAGCTAGGCAATCCAGGTAAGACATCTCAATTTTTGAGGGTGCCTTAAGTCTTGGGATGATCATAATTTTCCTTAGAGGACTTCAAAACACTTTATGGTGAATCCATCAGTCATAGCTTGGGAATTCATTCTCCTTTAGGTCTCCACCAGCCTTGTGTATCTTTGGTATGAGGGTGGGGCTCCAAGGGAAGGGTGGATCTTGACTATTTGTACATTTTATTCAAATGTTTTCTGTTCATTCTCTCTTTTTCATAAACCTTTGCTTTCAGCCAGTATCCACCTGCACACTGCAGTGCCAATACTGTCAGAACCATAGTGGATTTTAGACTTGTACTGCTGTTATCTGTGAAAATGCACAATAAAAACATTTTAAAATAGGAAGGTGGAGCTTGAGTTACTCCAAAGTTCCCGTACTTACATAGCACTTGCGATGGAAGTCAGAGCAGGGGCTCAAGAGTCTCTAGACCATCTTGCAGCGTGCCAGAGGATTAATCATGGATCTGCATTCAGTGACAACATGGACATGTGTGTGATATGGTATGGTGGTGCCCAAGGGGGTATAGAGGGCTTATGATTGGTACAGAGAAGTATACTCTACTGATGGAGTATGTACTCCAGAATGTTTGGCTAGGTCCGTAGCCATTCTGGTCTACTAGATCTGCAACTCAGTATGGATCCATTGGTCCTCCCTTGGTATGGCATCACAGTCTCTCGGTTGGGACAGGCAGACAGTTCTGGAGGCAAAGGCTAAAGTTCTTTGCACGATCAGGGATCCTTTCTGCCCCAAAGGAAACCATGGCCTCTCGGGACAAACCTATCTTCTGACTTGGTCTCTGCTGTACAGAAATGAGCAGCTTACAACGCCAATAACAAAGAAGCAATTTTCAGTTCAAAGCTTGTTTTCGGGTGTGTTAGTCTTCAAATTATTGGTTCTGGAAGCCAAGTAAACATCATGTCCAAGGAAGCAGGACAGAGTAAAATTATTTTTGTAGAACATATACGATGCAGTGCTTATGAACACAATCCCACAAGTACACAATTGTTATAACAAAAGACATGTCTCTTACATTCTGATAATGCCATCTATGGTTTAAAATCATTCTTTTGTGGTTCATATTTTAAGATTCCTTCTTTTTACACACTGAGAAGCTTCTGAAGCCAACTTTCCATCAACAAACAGCTCTGCAGGACGTAGTTGTACATCACACACCAGTCATGTACATCACACACCAGTCAGGTACCGTTTAGGAGGCGTTTAGGATGCGAAACAGTACATCTTAAATGGAGATATAACTGTAATTCTTCAGCCATCTTGGAGTAACTTCAGAACTGAGAAGACTGCAATGTAAGCAAGAATATAAAAGAGTGATGCGTAGGGTATATGATGGTGAGATTGGTCTTCCTGATATATGGAAATATTACTGGGCCATGCAACCAGATGTAATTAATGGCTAGGCATTCGCTGCCTGGGATGAGCTGGCGATCAGACTGGAGGGACTGGCTTGGAGACAGGAGGACTACTCCGGGGCACTGTAGAAGGCTAGAATTTCACAGTGAATACTAAAACACACAAAAACGGTGGTACTCATCTGAAGGGAAGTTACTGCCTTTTCGGAGTGGAAGAGAAAACCAACTGAAATTATGCCCCTTTGGGCGAGCAACATCCTAGCAGACATAGGAAAGCTCCAAGGGTTCTTAAAGTGGAATATTATTCGGATATCCAATCTAGGGGCAGTTTGGCAAGGGGGTGTCATGCTCACATTCACCGATATGCAGTTAGTATAAACTGGATGTTAGAAATGGGGTATTTGGTTGGCAGTCAGGTTACTCCCTGTCCAAGCAAGGACCCTCACTCTAGTCATGGGAAGTCACACAAAATCCAAACTATCCTGTGCCCTCCCTCTGGTAGCTTGGCACTGAGCAGTCAGGCTTAACTTAGAAGGCAATGTATAAAGCATTTTTGCAACAAAAAGCATACAATACCACAATATAACACCACAAAAATACACCATACAGTGTTTAGAAAAATATATAACATTTATCTGAATAAATGCAGATCAAAACGATTAAAGATTAAATAAGCAAATGTAGGGATATCAATGAAAGTGATATCAAGTATCTTTAGAGTGAAAAGATTACTGTAAAAGCAATAAAAAAGTGTCTTAAGTTCTCCTAGAAACAACAAGTGTCTCTTGCAGGGCAATGTACCTGGTTTGCGTTGAAAAATCCTCGCAAGGGACCGCACAGGGGGAGAGGCGTGGAAAACGGAGAGTGTGCGTTGGTTTCGCCCCTTCGCACATGGACTTGCGTCGTTATTTTCCACGCGGGGAAGACGTTGCGTCGATTTCCAGTGCGCGAACTTGAATCCGCTTCGGGTTGCGTGGTTTTCAGAGGCCCCGGGGACGATGCGGGGAATCCTGAGCTTGAGGACTGTGTGGAATTTTCTTCCGCACGGCAGGCGCTGCGTCGATTCCTCTTGGGAAGTCGGACAGCGTTGTTCTGAGTCAGTTTGCGTCGATCCAGTAGGGCTGTGCGTTGAAGTTCTGTTTGCGTCGCTGGCGCTGCGTCGATCTTCTGTTGCGAAGTCGGGCTGTGTCGTTCCGGACTCAGCGTGCGGTGAAATTTTCACCGCAAGCAGGCTGTGCATCGTTCTTGGCAGACGGTGCGTCAAATTTTCACCGCACTGGGATTTCAGCTGCAGGAGAGAAGTCTTTTTGGTCCTGAGACTTCAGGGAACAGGGGGCAAGCTCTATCCAAGGCCTGGGAGTGCATTTCTGCAGCAAAGCAAGAGAGCAGCAAGACAGCAGGGCAACAGCAAGGCAGCAGCCCTCTTCAGAAAGTAGTCAGGTGAGTCCTTTAAGCAGCCAGGCAGTTCTTCTTGTCACGGTGCAGGTTCTGGTTCAGGTATCTTTTCCAGGAAGTGTCTGAGGTGGTAAGGCAGAGGCCCTGTTTTTATACCCAAATGTGCCTTTGAAGTGGGGGAGACTTCAAAGAGTGGCTTAGAAGTGCACCAGGTCCCCTTTCAGTTCAATCCTGTCTGCCAGGGTCCCAGTAGGGGGTGTGGCAGTCCTTTGTGTGAGAGCAGGCCTTCCACCCTCCCAGCCCAGGAAGACCCATTCAAAATGCGGATGAATGCAAGTGAGGCTGAGTATCCTGTGTCTGGGATGTGTCTGGGTGAATGCAAAAGGAGCTGTCAACTAAACCCAGCCAGACGTGGATTGTAAGGCACAGAAAGATTTAAGTGAAGAGAAATGCTCACGTTCTAAAAGTGGCTTTTCTAAAATAGTAATATTAAATCCAACGTCACCAGTCAGCAGGATTTTGTATTACCATTCTGGCCATACTAAATATGACCTTCCTACTCCTTTCAGATCAGCAGCTACCACTCAAACAATGTATGAGGGCAGCCCCAATGTTAGCCTAGGAAGGGAGAAGGCCTCACAGTAGTGTAAAAACGAATTAATGAGTTTTACACTACCAGGACATGGACACTACACAGGTACATGTCCTGCCTTTTACCTACACAGCACCCTGCTCTAGGGGTTACCTAGGGCACACCTTAGGGGTGACTTTTATGTAGAAAAAGGGGAGTTTTAGGCTTGGCAAGTACTTTTAAATGCTAAGTCGAATTGGCAGTGAACTGCACACAAAGGCCTTGCAATGGCAGGCCTGAGACAAGGTTAAGGGGCTACTGAAGTGGGTGGCACAATCAGTGCTGCAGGCCCACTAGTAGCTTTTAATATACAGGCCCTGGGCACATATCGTACACTCTTCTAGGGACTTATAAGTAAATTAAATAGCCCAAATGGGTGTGATCCAATGTTACTGTGTTTAAAGGGAGAGAGCATATGCATTTTAGCACTGGGTAGCAGTGGTAAAGTGTGCAGAGTCTAAAAACCAGCAAAAACAGTATCTCAAAAGTGGCGTGACGTAGGCAAAAATGTAGGCGTGACCACCCTAAGGCTTTCAGGTCTAACACTGGAGCACTCAGATGTATAAATACATTCAGCTCAGACATGCACTAGTGGCGCATACCCCAAACACACTATACTCAAAGAGTCTTCACCGCTGGAAGATCATATATTGTCAGAACCACTGCATAAGGGGCGATCTCACTGATATATAAAAGGCAGGTCAATAACTCTCCTGATACCCCGCAACAGCTTAGGACTAAGTGGGATTTCAGAGTGGGGGACTTCAAAGATGGAGAGTGGGAGGAGGCCACAGGAGCACTGAAGATTGACATTAAGGGCCTCATTATGACCCTGGCGGCCAGCGGTAAGCTGGCGGTAACACCGCCAACAGGCTGGCGGTGTTCCGTCAGCTATTATGACCGTGGCGCAATAGCCACGGCCATACCGCCAACCCCTCCACTATACCGCCACGCTTCCACCTCGCGGTCATAATCCCCAGGGCAGCGGTGCAAGCACCGCTGCCCTGGGGATTATGAGTCCCCGACCGCCAGCCTGGCCACGGCGGTAAACACAGCCATGGAAAGGCTGGTGGTAAGGGGGACTTGGGGTGCCCCTGGGGACCCCTGTACTGCCCATGCACTTGGCATGGGCAGTGCAGGGGCCCCCAGGCATAGCCCGTCGCGCATTTCACTGACCGAATTTCAGGCAGTGAAATGCACAGCGGGTGCTACTGCACCCGCTGCACATCAGCATTGCCGCTGGCTCTATTACGAGCCGGCAGCAATGTTGATGTGACTTTTCCGCTGAGCCAGCGGACGGTAACACTGTTACCGTCCGCTGGGCCAGCAGAAAAGTCGTAATAGGGAGCCAGAAATACCGCCAGCACTGGCGGTATTCTGGCTCCCGCAGCCTCAGCGGTCTTTTGTAAAGAACGCTGAGGTTGTAATGAGTGCTTAAGTCTGGATTTAGACTAGTGCAACTGTTTGTTTTACAATCTATCCTACTACTACCGTACTGCCCTCCATTTGATGGGCAAGTGCCCTGCGGATAAGTGTGCTTGAGGGTGAGGGGAAGTGGGTACCTTTCCTCCATGTGCTGTGGACCTGCCCAAGACTACAGCCATATTGTTCGGCACTCAGGGAGCTCATGAGAGATATAATGGGTCACACAGTATCTGATATGGGTAAATGCTGCATGTTGAATATTTGGGGACATGATTCTCCACCTAGGCATAGTGAGGTGTGGTTGCCCCCGAGAGTGGCAATCAGATCATAGCCAGGGAATGAAGAGCGGTTCTGAACCCAGAGGTGGCAGAGTAGGAAAACGACATGGACTGGAAGAAATGATCTATTGTAGCAGAGGATGCCGCAAACAAATGTGGTCTCCATGACAGAAGTTCGGAGGACTGATGTGAAGGGCCCCTGATTCGGGTCTCATTATTGAGATGAAAAACATAACGGGGCAATACACAATGTTCATTGTCGGATGTCTCCGACTGCTTATCTTGGTTGTATCGCACCGCTAATGCCCACTGTGTGATGCTTAGAAACCCGAAGTTTATGTCTGTTTATGTTTCTTTTCTGTTTTCCAAAAAATCAATAAAAATATTTTATATATATATATATATATATATATATATATATATATATATATAAATAATAATAATTATAAAACAGTGAAACAAAACATTTTCACAAAGAGAATGAATCATATTTTCTACATTGTTTTTATTATGCATAAATATGTAAAGCTATGTTGTAGACAAAGTCACACTGCATCCAGTCCATTAGTTGTGGATGTTAACAACTTCTGGACACATTACTCAACTGTGTAAGGTAAAGCTGCCAGTAGATGATAGGGGATTATTTACTATACGCAAAGTGTGGTCAGAAGTGTTGTATTCCAAAAGCAACACTTCTAAAAATCCATAATTATGGAGAAAATGCTGCAGAACTGCATAATTCCAAAGAGAATTCAGGTTGCTATTTAAGTCGACTGTATTACTGTAAGGTGATAAAAGGAAAGGTGCCTCTTAATCACCATACAAACACTTGTACTCTGATGAACAGAGATGCATGTCTCTGACCATAGAAGCACAGACATTCTGAGAACAAGGGGCACCTCTTACTAACCACAGAACTATACATCCTGAGAAGGAGAGGTACTGCTCATTATGTTCAATTTGCTCTAAACTCTACGGCAAAATGTTTTTGAAGAAAGCGTATTTTTACTCCGTATTCATTCGCATAAGTATTTAAATGATTTCCCTCCACCTTCCAAATAGCACTGACCTCACTGTACTTTCTTGTATACAAAAACCCATCAAGGTCTCACAAAACTAATATGATCTTGGGTTCACCCTGCATCCCTCTGTAATAAATGGATAAGGGGTTGTGCATGATTCCTGCACGAGTCCAGCAACATTTTAGGATACCTCAGTGAGTTACAGGCGTAGCGCTGTGCTGGACTGTCACTAGTTCAACTCACAAGAAACCAGGGCCAACTCAGTCGTTCATGCTGCTGAGGCGGGTTGTATTGTTAACTTGTAGCTGCACGTATAACCCGTACTATTACAAAATTGCAAACCTACTGTAACAGGTGATGTAAGAATACAAATTACTATCAGATGGGCTCTGTCTACACTTGGTCGCTGCCATCTTCAGTAAGCGCTAACAGGACTCTAGAACTGATGGACAGTCATGTTCCTGGCTGGCATTACAATTAGTTTTATCAGCAGGCTTGCACCCACCATCACTTGCGAGTTTCTGACACCCTGCTGAACAGGTGAAAAAGGGGGGCAGGGTGATTAGGCTACATCAAAGCTGCATAACTCTTTTCCATGAGCATCCTACAATGACGTCATAGATCTATAGATGTATTTAGTTATGGATCTGTCTGCCATGTGTTATATATAGTCCCATTCAAAACTGCTCAACTATTTACTTGCTTTTAAATTAATTTCTGCCTTGTGATGGTGATGAAGAAGCATGTGACCTGGTGCATGAGACCTGCTTTATCTTATTTGGGTTTCACTAATGTCCCCAGTGCAAATACACGAGGGGGCGCAGGCCTTGATAAATAGTTTTGTGTTAAAGCGCTTAGAGATATGCACCTACCCACAAACACTATCTCCTGGGAAACCTTAACCCTAGAGAGATCAGAGCATCAAGAAGAGGAGAATGGTACGTGGTATGAGCAGTTGTTGAACTTCATTTGTAAAAGTATGGGAACTGTGATGCTGTCACAGTGGGGGCTGGGTGAGTGACCATGGGGCCTAGTCAAAGGTCTGGCTAAAAAATTAAAAAAAATCTGTAACTTTTTTTCGGTCTTTCAACTGCAGGTAACTAAATATAAAATAACATATAGCCTAAATGAAAATTAAATAAAGATATTTTAATCAGTGGGAAATGCACTATAGTACATTATGATGCTTCTTTTAGTTAATGCACTGCACCAGAGAGCCACAGAATTTACTCCTGGTTGGTGCAGTGGAGAATAGTGACTTGGGTATGTTTAGTACTACAAGGTCCCAATCTGTGACAGAAAGCACTATGAACATGTATGTCATTTTTTTGAACTTGCATTACACACAGTATATTATAGGCTGCTGCACATTGTGCAGAAAGGATTAAGATAAAACAAAAGTGCTTCCAAAATATATATTGCAGTAATACCCAGACTGTAGAGCATATTTTTTTATAACTGGCATTTCAAAGCACACAATTCACAACGTTGCTGATAGCACCCTTACAAAACTCATCAAGCATAAAAGTGTCAACATGAAGCTGCAAGTGATTCCATCTAATAAAGCCAATACCAGTTTCCAAGCACCGTTTACATTTTGCAGATTGACCAGTTGTGCGCATTTGCATTTCTTTCAGGGAAGCAGGCCCCCTGGCAAAAAGGCTTGTTGAGAGGTTTGCCCCTTTCTCGGTTTCACAGCACAGGAGCCTCCCTTCCATTACGGCTGAAGCATTTCAACCGCCGGGATTAACCGTCGTAGGACGGTTGTCTTTTCACACAAAAAAGGGAATCGTTTTTGAAAAATGAAAATAAAGAACTATAGGCACGTCGTGCCCCTCAGATCCCCCATTTAGATCTCTGGGTGCGCGCCCATATCCCTGGGTTTGCGTGTGCGGTTCATCCACGAATGCGTGACCCCCCACTCTCTTTCCTTGTTTTCTGGTCGAGTAAATAGCGGTTGGGAACGTGGTGGTTTTGTTTCACGGTGCGAGCACCCCTCTTTCCCAGTCACCCTCTACTTCAACGCTCAGTTTCTCTCAGTTCCAGAACCGGAACCGTCAGCTCGCGGCCTGCATTTAAACCCGCGCCTCCCCCCGCAGAGCGGCTGTTGGAGGGAAGGCGTGTGACCGCGCGGGGCGAGGAGGGGAGGGTCCCGGGCTCTGTACCGCAACCCCCGCCTACAGGTAATGACAACGCTTTGGTGGGTGCGGAGCAGCATCACCTGGGGCAGCGGACTGAGGGCTCCGTCCACGGTGACCTTCACCCTCGTTCGCGCGCCCTGTGAAGAGCCTGCCTCCTGTGTGCAGTGGTTCACCGTCTCTATGGCCTTTCTCCACAGGATGCAGTGTCTGCAGTGGGACGATCAGAAGCCCAGAAGCGCCATCTCTGGCTGGTGGGAATCAGGTGAGCGATGGCACCTGTAGCGGAGCTAAGTATATGCCTAAAACTGCACAGAGGCCTTCTCGTGGTATCCGCTTGTGGGAGCAGTTAGGAGAGGGTCGGTGTGAGCAGCTGCGCAGCATGAGAACCAGGGCCCTAGGGCAAGCAAGGAAAATGGGAGCCTGGCTGCTGTTCGGGTAGTTAAATACAGAAATAATTAGGATTGAATGGGCCCCTTAGTCTTTTAAGTATCACTGCACGCCCTGCACCATTGAAAGCAAGTCTCAAATGAAGCAAAAGAGAAGGCAAGGGCCCAAGGGCGGAATTAGAGAGGCAGCAAGCCTGTTAACGCTGAGTTTATTAATGAATATTCATGTATTCTGCATGTTGGATTTGTGAAGAAAATGTATTAACTTAAACATAATGCACACATTTGAAGGTGCACCCACCAGGGTGGCCGTCAATGTTCACGAAGTGCACTTATTAATGGCTTAATAATGTGAAATGTTGAGATTTTGTTTGATTTATGTAGTAATATGTCATATTAAAGGTTATGCATTATGTATTAGCTTTGTTAATTGTAGGCCTTAACTTAACGAGGTCTTGAGCCTAGTTGCATGGCCTATGTCAAACTGCATTTCTTAGGTGACTAATAAAATTGATGCTTAGAGAATTAAATTGTGATTTTCCACTGTACTGTCCATGTGCTCAAAGCTGAAGTTAGTTCTCATGAGAAACTGCTTGCCAGAAGATGCTGTACTTGCTAGTGAAACAGTGTTTAATGTAATGTGTGTAAGACTGACCTTCCCAGGAGAAGACAATGGTTGCACTGACTGGAGCATAAGCTGCAACAAAATTGATACCTGACGAGAGCGGGAGATGAGGATCCAATCATCGACATGTGAACCATGTGCTAGTAGAATTATAGATTTGAGGGTTTAGTTTTATTGGACTAAGTGTGAACATGTGATTCGTTCACCAATTAGGAGTGGGGAGTAGTTTTAGGAATTCTAACTTAGCCAGACTACACAGAGAGAAGAGAGGCCATTAGCGCTATTCTTTCAAACTGCCCAGAGAGCCACTTTGGTTATTTTTTTCTTGACCGTCCTGAAAAGAGACGTGTTTAACTTTATTGCTTAAAGAGATTTTGATTAGTCTGATCTTTGATGCTGAATCCTGATGTTTTGCTGACCGAACTGATGTTCTGTTGACAGACTCTCACAGCTTGCTGAGCCATATTGATGACAGGTATACTGACAATGTTACAGATTTTTATGTCTGTTCGCTTTTGTTTCTAGGTACCAACCGCTATTTTGATAGAGCCATAGTTAGAGGTTTTTCTAAATTCGTGTGACTAAATTTGTTTTGCATGAAGCCCAACATGCTATTCTGATCTGGTGTTAGGGCTCTCACTGATGAAGTTCGCTACATGTAATAACAGTCGATGTCTTTCTTTGCTGAAACTAAATGTATGTTATATCGTTTACGCAGTTATTATTGCTATTAATTTGTACTGTAACCTTAGAATGTGTAGTAGCTCAAGCTTTGATTAGAATACGATTCTTTCGCCGCTTTGGTCAGCCAGTATTGTTTCTGTATGTTTAGCATTTGATTTTGAGACTAAGTTACGTGACATTAGCATTGTTAAAATAGGGAAATAAACATTCTAACTTTACATAAAGGTGTGGTTATTCATGGCCGAGAGGTCATAGTGAGTAGAAATTACTGACCCCTATTGATTATTGATGTCATTGATTGCTATTTGCTATTGATTTGTAATAGTACAGGGTTATATGGTGGGAAAAACTCAAAGTGCAGTTAAAAGGTCCATCGGCCTATACCTGTCTCCCTTGTAAGTTTACTTAATAAGGTCTGATGCGCTAACAGAGATGGTAGCAGAGGATGGTTTGTCTCCTTAAGAGCCCATCCTAGATGTCCGGTAAAGGTTTGTCTCCTTAAGAGGCCATCATACAGTCCAGAGAGACATAGATGTCCCCAGAGATGGTAGTAGGGTAAGGGTTAATATCCTGCAATGAGCAAAATAATTTGCAGATTTGGTGAAAATTGGTGAAATTTTGGGTTTTTCTAGATTCAATGGTACAAAGTGAAAATAAAATGTGCCCCTAAGTGCTTAAAATGACTTTCCCAGAATCTTAGAGCATGCCAATGGTTGTTTGAGGATGTTCTCAGCATCCTAGTGATGGTGTGAATGAAGTAGGTTTTGCGCTTACACAGCTTATGCAAATTGCAGGTTAATTGTGATGTTTGTGAAGGTTTAGGAAGTTTGCGTACTCCAAATGAAGTTGTAGGAGTTTGCGTACTCCGAAGTGAGAAGGGAAGTCGTCGAACTTGACATGTGTGTGACGCCTTCTGCTAAAAAAATTGTCCACATGGTTGTTGGTATATGGACCCTGTGTGGTCTAAGTCTCCGCAGTATATTGATAAAGTGTATGAGACACTTGGTTTTTGTTGTAATTTGTCTGGTTTGATAGGTCGATCGGGCGTGGTCGACCGACGAGTGAGAGT
Source organism: Pleurodeles waltl (assembly GCF_031143425.1). Lineage (NCBI taxonomy): Eukaryota > Metazoa > Chordata > Amphibia > Caudata > Salamandridae > Pleurodeles > Pleurodeles waltl. The sequence goes on along the minus strand of NC_090446.1, from coordinate 1,394,765,354 downwards.
GTGAGTCAAAGTTAGTGAAATAATTTTCGACCGTGATCTGAAGAGTCCTATATGCACCAGGACAGACCCACTGATCAGTTGAGAGTGAAATTTGCTGGTTAAATTTTGCTTGCGAATAAGGGAAACTGAGAAAGAAGGAGTAGCTGCTAGAACGAAACGCCGTCAGTGAAAAATCCGTTAAGTTTTTGAAGCAAGTGTGTTACCTTACCTGTAGTAAACAGACAAATTGGGTTTTGATTTTGTTTAGTGCTCGCAATCATTTTGCATTAGTTTTGTGTGAATCTGAGTTTTGGAGGACAAGCTGCAAGACTTTGTCAGCCGCAGTACGTGTGATTGTGACTTCATTGGAGCCGCGCTGTGATAGGTTGGTTAGTGAGAAGGGTCGCACACAGATTGGCAGCTGTCCGTGAAGCGCAATTGGTTGAGAAGGTGGGTGAAGAGAATTCTGTGATTAAAAGTCACTTCCTGATTTGATTTGAATAACATAAACGTTGCAAAAATTAAATTTTTCAAAGCCTTAAAGAGTGCTTTAAGGGGAGATACGTACATTACAACAAGTATAGGGGATATTGCACCGCCAGAAGGTACCCAAGTTTACATTGTGATCGAAGAGCAGGGTTTTGCGCCATGTCTTTGGTTGAAGCAGTGGTACAAAGTAACAGAAGGATGGGAGCTTAGCGTTACCTGCCCATGGAACATTTAATTTGAGGAGCGTAGAGAATCTGAGGAGGGTGCTGTATGATGTGAAACCACCTCTGAGACCAGCACAGTTCGAGGTATTGGCAATCTGGGAGTTAGTAGCCAGACAGCAACAGAAATTTGAGAGGAGAATAAAAAAGGCACAAAAGACAAAAGCAGAGGCTAGATGAGACAGTTCTCAGAAATTGTGGAGAGCCAAGACTTTACAGGGAATTAAAACGTTTCCAGTGATTACACAAGACAGCGAGGGAGAAGGAAGGAAAGCTACCAGAAAAACAAACAGGAGCCCTTCCGAGAGTAGGGAGCGGAGATCAAAAGAGTCTAGAGGATCGTTGACATTTGAGGAGGAGTCAGACGATGATGAGTTTATTTTGCAGTAATTAAGAAAATCACCCCCCACCGTATGTAGCACAAGAGAATGGTCCGAGCACTAATGTAAATCCTTCGGCCCCGACGCAGGCTAACTCAACAGTGAGTCGGATGCAGATTAATTCTAGCATGACACAGAGCCCAATGCAGAGCAGTCTTAATTCACCTATTACTCCAGTAGCACAGAATCAGGTGCCACAGTCAAATGTCCTGAGAATTTACCCTGATGTACCCACAGTGGAAACTACCACAATCCTAATAGTGCCTACAGGACAGGTTTTCCGGAAACCAATGTTGGTTCAGACCGAGCCAACTCCACTTTTACTGCCTCAAGAGCAGTCACAAGTAATACTTGTTAGAGGATGGCTCTGACCATCAGGTCTGCCCTGATTTTTCGCTTTTTGACCACCTGGTTTTTGACTTTTTACTGTGAGGGAGCCTCCTGTGAGGGGACTCATGCACGGTAAACACATGGTAAAATGGACTGCGCATGTTTACCGCCGTGCTAAGGAAAGGCTGCTGTGACGCAGCAAGGGCAGGAGGCCCCGGGCGGGTTACATGTGATCATGTGTGCACATGGATGTGCACCCATGTGAGGGCTGTGGGGGGAGGATTCCTGGTGTGCGCAGCCCTAGAACTGCGCTTAGGTAAGCCTGGTGCAGTAGGAACTATGCAGAGTGGGTGGTGACCTGGGGTAGGTCTCACAAGAGGGGTGAACACATGTGAGGGAGAGTCGGTGTGCTTACTGTCTTTTCACTGTAGGGACACTCAGTTAAATGCCAATGTCAGTGTGCTTAATGTATTTGAATTGTGGGGATACTCCATTAAATGCCAATGGGAAAGGATGGCCTAGGGTGCAACTCCAGTTCTCTGGGGTCCACCGAGACCAGAGTCACACCAAAGTACACTGTAACCTGTAAGAAAAGAATGATGCAGTAGGTTACAAGAACATAGTTGTACAACTTATGGGTCATCCATGGATGTCATCTTTCTCTGACTCAGCTCAGGATTAGGGCCAATTACTGCTCTGTCCAGTTGCTTGAGCAGGGCCTTGCATCAATCAGCCAGCTGTCATTCCGTGCCAGGAGCAGGCTGGAGAGGCCCTGGGAGGAATGTCAGTGAAGAGGGGCTGAAACTTTCAGAGCACATGTGGCAACTAACTCCTGGATGATGCCATTTTGAGCTATCCCAGAAGACTGTGCAAGAAGGAGGGGACGGGGGCAAGGAAGTGATGTGGCACATCTGGATAGGCCAGAGGTGCAGACCTGCTGGACACTGCCGCCCCCACTTTAATGGTCCTGCACAGGGGAGACCTCTCTCTCTTGGCTGTACTTCACTGCTAGACACTAGGACTGCAGACGGGCGTCATGGACAACTGGAAGGAAGAATCCCCTGCCTCTCCCTGGGTCAGGGTGCTCTCCCCCTGAAGGACTCCAAGCCAGCAAGGCAAATGCCAGGGCCAGGCAAGCTGGCCTCCTTACCCCCCCTGAGGACTAGTTGGGGGAAGGACTGGGCTAGCGCAATTCAGAGCACGCTGCCCAGAAGGAAAAGTTGGCACCCAGAGGAAAGGCTGGCGCAGGGAGTCAGTGGGACTGGCTCCCTATGATCTGGGACCCTTTGAGGCCAGGAGGCCTAAGGAGAATGCTCCTGGTGGGAAGGGCTTGTCACCAGGAGCGAAACGACACCGGAATGATGAAAATCGGCCCTTGGGGGCCCGAGATATCCAGGGAAGAAGGATTTTGACCTTTGAAGAAGCAAGCAATGAAGCACATGGGGGGCTCCGCCGCTGCTCCAGACTGTGCCCCCAGGGTGGGCCAGGGCACGGGGGCTTCCCCAGGAGGAAGAGGAGCAGGGGGAATGCGTTGCACTCCCCCTCTGGAAGAAGGGGCCCCGGACCCCATCCCGGGGTCCCGTAAAGCCCGGCCTGTTTGACTTGATGGGGGGGTGCCGTCGTGCACCCCCCTGCCGTGGTGGGTAGGGCCCCCGGACCTCATCCCGGGCCCCCCTGCGGCCGAAGTAAAGTCGGGGAGCCCTGGTGTGCTCACAGTGAAGATTGTGAAGAGGGGCCCCAGGATGGGGTCCGGGGCCCCTCCACATCTCCATCCCGGGGCCCCATGAAGAAGGAGGAGTGGTGGGGCTCCATTGCGCACCCCCGCAAGATGGCCGTCTGCTTTGGAAGGGCCAGCGGCGAAGAAGAAACCCGGGAGCGCCGTCGTGCTCCCCGTGAAGATTGACCGGGGGGCCCCAGACCCCATCCTGGGGCCCCAGCAGAAGGCAAGTCGGGGGGCACTGTTGCACCCACTGTGAAAATCACCAGCGGAGCCCCAGACCCCATCCCGGGGCCCCAAGAGGAAGACTGGGTCGGTGAGTGCTGTTGCGATCCCCGTGGAGACGTGGAGGGGCCCCGTACCCCATCCCAGGGCCCCAAAGCTGTAGGGAGGAAGGGGGGAGTGCCATTGCACTCCCCCAGGCGGCCCCTCCGGCCGCAAGCCTGCACGCGTCTGCCCACCCATGAAAATCACCTGCGGGGCCCCGGACCCCATCCCGAGGCCCCAAGAGGAAGATGATGTCGGGGAGCGCCGTCGCACTCCCCGTGGAGACGTGGAGGGGCCCCAGACCCCATCCCGGGGCCCCAAAGCTGTAGGGAGGAAGGGGGGAGTGCCGTTGCACTCCCCCAGGCGGCCTGTCCGGCCGCAGGCCTGCACGCGTCTGCTCGCTGGAGCGGGCAGACACCACAGAGAAGGCCGGCTCCCGCGGCAGCACACAGAGGTGCTGGCTGTGCGGGGAGCCGGCAGGGGCGGCCAGGGGTGGGCGCCCTGCACCGCCCTCCTACGAGGGAGCAGTTACCTCGTGTGAGGGTGTCCGGGTGGGACCGGGCACCCCCCCTGGACGGAGCACCAGTTTTGGCAGCACCGTGGCTCTCCCCGGCTCAGCAGGAGAGCCGCTCATTTCGTATGCGGCCGCCCCAGCATGCTTTGCGGGGCATCAGCACAGGTCTAGGCCCCTAAACCAGCTTGTGGTGGTCCCAGGGAGATGGGGCCACCACCAAACCCGTGCCCATGGTAAGGGAGAGCTGCAGGAGCAGCACAGCCTCCCCCAAACCCCGTTTGTGTCCCCACCCTAGGTAGGGTGGGACAAAAGAATGATAACCCCCTAAGGGTTCTAGCGTTTGTTATAGCACAAGCTTATGTGGTATTTTGTTCTTGCCTGTAGGACTGTGGTTACCTGGCAGGGGAGACACCACGATCACCCCGTGCCTGCAGTACCTTTAGTGTCCACTAGAGGTCACTGTTCTGCCAAAGAACTACCTGGTGCTATATGCACACAAGGGCACTTTTAAGTGCTATTACTGGAGCTGCATCCTGCTGAAGATACCTGCCTGCTGAAACCTGCCTGCCTGCTGTGGACCTTCACCTGCCTGCTGTGGACTTCGCCTGCCTGCTGGAACCGCCTGCTGTGGACTCTCACCTGCCTGCTGGAGCTGCTTGCCTGCTGGAGACCCTTCCTTGCTGCTGGAGCTGCCTGGATACTGAGGCCTGCCTGCCTGCTGAGGGGAACCCCTGCCTGCCAAGCTTCCCTGCCTGCCTGAAGTGAACCACTGCCAGCCACCAGGAGCAGGCCTGAGGAGTACCTACCTGCTGCAGCTCCCTGAAGGACCCTTCCCAAGGCACGCCGCAACAGCAAGGACAGGATGAGCAGACCGCTGAACCCCTGGTTCCACAACACGGTGAAGATGCAGAGGAAGGTGGAATCGGATGGCTCCACACCAGAGCTGAGCAGAAAGACTTTCACAGAGTTGCTGGTGACCAAGATGGGGTTCACAGCAGCTGAGATTTGGTGCATAATGTCAGATGCACCCAAAGGCACTTACCTGCTGACGTTCATGTCTGAATCAATCTGCAGGAGATACCGGCAGATGTGCTGGTCAAGACGGGACGAGAAACCCTTCGCCGACTTCCACCTGGAGTGCCAACTCGTGTTGGAGGTGAAGAGGATGACCGTGCACGTCTACAACCCGCTTGTCAACATCCAGGACCTGACCACCTTCCTACGCCGACACTGCACAGTGACGAGAGAACCCTCCCGCAACCTGGACAGTGATGGAATATGGGATGGTAAATGGACAGTCATGGTGAAGCTGAAAGAGGACCCGGCCGCCCCGGATGGAATCCATCACCCTCCTTCAAGCTTCTCCCTAGGGCGCGACTCGGGCTACCTCTTCTACCCCGGGCAGCCCAGACTGTGCAACAAGTGTAGTAAACCGGGCCACACCGCTAAAGATTGCACAGTGCAAGTGTGCAAGAACTGCAAAAGAGAAGGACACACAGCCAGGGCATGCAAAGAGGAAGCCCCCTGCAACCTCTGCGGTGCCGTGGGCCACCGTTTCAAAGACTGCCCGCAAAGAGCCAAGTCCTATGCCCAGGCGGCCAAACCTCCTGGGAGAGAGGCACAGGAGGAGGCTGCCGTGGCCAGCCTTCCAGTCCCAGCACCCAGAAAGACCAAGGAAACTGGGAGGAGGAAAGGCCCCAGGCAGGAGCAAGTCAAACCTGACCAAGGCTCCACGCCAGTCCTGGAGCCACAGAGCACAGAAGAAGGAATGCCTGCCATCCCTGAGAGTATGCCAACAGACAACGCTCCCCAACTCGCCTCTGAGAACCAGGAAGAAGAACCCTGGACAAAACAGGAGCGCAGGAAAAGGAGGCACAGTCCCCCACAAGTAACAAAGAAGACCAGGAAGAAACACCTGAGCAACCACAACCCCAACTCCGATCCAGAGGAGTCAGAAGAAGAAGAACAACCAGGGAATGAGGGTCCAGATGACCAACTGGAGCAAGTCACCAGAGTGCTGCAGGAGATGAGGGCGCTAGCTAGCCTCATGGAAGCGTCCCCACCACCATCGCCAGCAATAGCTGAGAAGGAAGAGGCCTCCATGGAGGAGGAAGAGCCAGAGACCAGCCACGTGGGCAAGCCAGCCTCAGAGAAGCACCAAGCAACGGTGGCCAAGACAACAGCCCCCGCGCCGGAGACCCGCCAGGAGCCTGACCAGCCCTGTAAGTAGACTTGTCACTGTGTGATAACAGCTAATTACTCTGACTTGATAGTTAGTATTTGAGCCTAAGTTAAACTCTTAAACACTAATTAAGATGGCTATTTCATTGTTTTCCATAAATGTGAGAATTATCAGAGACAAGCGCAGATGTGCTAGCACGTTGAACTTTCTTGCCAGCCAGGAATGTGATGTGTACATGATTCAGGAATGCTCCATCCCTTTTTCAGCTTCATACACCCACCTAGAACAGCAGTGGGCATTTGGGCCTTCTTTTTGGTCTGGGGGGAACAGCAGTAGGTCTGTAGGAGTCGCTACCTTAGTCAGAGGGAGGTGCTTCACAGTGGACTCAGTCACCGAGCTGGAAGGCGGCAGGGCTCTTGTCGTTGACGGCTCATGGGCAGGAGAACCGGTTAGACTGATCAATGTGTATGCGCCTTCTGATGTAGGTGAGAGACGGGAGCTGTTCCAGCGCCTCAGACCACAGCTGGTCACCTCCAGAACAATCATGATGGGGGGGGGATTTCAACTGTATACTAGAGAGTGGTGGTCGATGTGGGACCAGAGCTAAGGAAGGATGGATGGATGATGGTGCGAAACTCCTAGCGGAGATGGTGGGTGAGGCCTCCCTGACGGACGTCATTGGATCCATGGGGGCGGACGCCAGGAATTTCACCTGGAGCCGCCCTGATGGATCTGTGCGATCCAGGATAGACTTTGTTTTCACCTCTAGATCAGTGAGGATCAGGCAGCACTCCATGGTGACAGTGCATTTCTCTGACCACAGGGCTATCAGGTTTCAGGGGGAACTAACAGGGAAGTTCCTGACAGGTCCGGGCACCTGGAAACTGAATAGCTCTCTGCTGGGGAGAGAGGATGTACAGGAGGAGCTGAGGAGGACTTACAGTGAGTGGCAAGACATGAAAGACACCTTCCAGTCCATAGGGGAATGGTGGGAATGGGTGAAAGGCAGGATTCAGGATTTCTTTAAGAACGTGGGCAGGAAAGCAGCAAGGGGGAGGAAGAGGGAGTTCAGTAGACTGCAGCAACAGCTGCAAGAACTGCACGACCTCCAACTGGGACGTCATGAACCCTCTGGAGGCAGTCAAGAAAGAGCTGAGCGAGCACTTTCATGAGGAATCCAGGAGGATCATCTTCCGTTCTAAGGTGGAGAACCTGGAAAAGGGGGAGAAATGCAACTCCTTCTTCTTTAAGAAAGTCCACTCTGCGCACACCCCACTGGTTCAACTGCGCAACAGGGAGGGAATTTTGTGTGACACCAAGGAAGACATTAGGAAGGCTGTGACAGATTTCTATGGGGACCTCTACTCAGAGAAGAGGTCAGATGGGGATCAGGCAGAAAGGTTTTTGGCAGGTATCCCGAGAAAGGTTTCCACACCAGCAAGGGAAGTCCTCAACGCACCCCTCACTCTGGAGGAGCTGCACATTGCAGTTAAATCCTTCAAGTCAGGAAAGACACCAGGCAGTGATGGTCTACCAATTGAATTCTACACTTCACTGTGGGACCTAGTGGGACCAGACCTTCTGGAGCTGTATGAGGAGATGGAGCAGGAGGGAGTCATGCCCCACACATTAAGGGAAGGAACGATCGCGCTCCTGTATAAACATAAGGGGGAGAGATGTGACCTCAAGAACTGGCGTCCCATCTCTCTCCTGAATGTGGACTACAAGATCCTGGCAAAGACAATGGTGAATAGACTCAAGAGCGCTATGGGAGAGTTAGTTCACCCAGACCAGACCTGTGGGGTTCCAGGACGCAGAGTGGCGGACAGCCTAGCACTGATCAGGGACACGATCCAATACATCACAGACCGGAATATCCACGCTGCGCTGGTCTGTCTCGATCAGGAAAAGGCCTTCGACCGCGTCTCCCATGAGTTCATGGAGAGGGCACTGCAGGGTTTTGGGCTGGGGGAGCGCTTCTGCAATTATGTTAGAATAATGTATACAGACATTTTCAGTTCAGTCATGGTAAATGGTTGGAAAACAGACCCCTTTCCTATCAGGTCTGGGGTAAGACAAGGCTGCCCGCTCTCGCCCTCTTTGTTTGTTTTGGTTATAGAGCTACTCGCGGAGTACATCAGGAAGAACCCGAACATCAGAGGGATCCCGACACCAGGAGACGCAAAGAAAGAAGTCAAGTGTTCGCTGTACATGGACGACGTCACCCTCTTCTGCACGGATGGGAAATCGGTCCAGTCCCTGCTGGAGGCATGCAAGGACTTTGGCAAAGCATCAGGAGCAAAGATCAACGTGGACAAATCACAGGCAAAGCTTTTTGGCCGCTGGGACCTATGTAACGAGCCTCTCCCTTTCCCCGTTGAGGCAGGACTGGTAAAGATCCTCGGTATCTGGTTTGGGGGACCAGGAGCGGCGGCGAAAAGCTGGAACGAACGCCTGGCCAAAGTCAAGCAGAAACTGGGCTTTTGGAGCTTGAGACACCGGAGCATTGAAGGAAAGGCTCTGGTGCTCAGGAACGACGCACTGCCCGTGCTGCAGTATGTGACACAGGCCTGGCCACTCCTGGCCAACGTAGCACGGGCTGTGAACAGCATGGTTTTCCACTTTGTTTGGCACTCAAAGATGGACAGGGTGAAAAGGACAGTCATGCACAAGGAGCATCGCAAGGGAGGGAAAGCAGTCCCTGACATCCCGACAATCCTCAGAGCCTTCTTTGTGTGTGGCTGCGTCCGAATAACCCTGACGAACGAGAACAAGGATCACTCAGCTTACAAGGTCTTCCGCTTCTTCCTGCTCCCAGTATGGAGAAGACTGGGATGGGATAAGTGGGAGAATGCAACAATGTTCAACTGGGACCTCCCCTGGTACTACAAGGAGATTGAGAAGTTTGTGGTGGAATTTGGGCTGAACTGTGTCACACCAAGCCTATGGAAGCCCAGGACACTCCACAGACTAATCACCACAGAACCAGTGAGCGGCCTGCCACCTGCTACAGCAACAAGGGTGTGGGAAAATGTATCCTCCCCATCCCTGACCAACAGACACAAAGACATTGCATGGATGGCCGTGAAAGGGGGTCTGCCAGTCCGGTCATTCATGCACAGCAGGGGCCTGTGCCCACACAGAGAATGCCCAAGGGGATGCCCCGCAGAGGAAACTACATACCATCTGTTCTGGGCCTGCCCTTTTGCCCAGAGACTGCGGGGAGCCTTAAAACAAGAAATGAAAGCCCACATCCCATACCCAAACATCACTCACCACTCTGTGCTGTATGGGCTGTTTCCAAAGACACACTCAGTGGAGGCTATCCAAGGATGCTGGAGAATCCTCTGCTGCGTAAAGGACATCCTCTTGTATGCCAGAATCCGACTGGTGACCAACGGGGAGGTGGTGAGCAGGGAAGCGTGCCGCAGAATGGTACACAACCTGCTGAGAGATTACACAGACCAGGACAACAAGGAGCGTGAGAAGGAGGAAGAACTGTAAACCCTAACCCCTCTTTCCCACTGAACTCCCCACACTGCCCCAAGAAACAAAAACCCATTTACTACTACTTTCATATGTAAACTGACTGTATTGTTAAAATATTATTTGAAACAAAGTTGAAGTGGACTGCCTTCCTAAAGGAAGAGGTACCACTCTTTAAAAACCTATGTATCGCGTACTCAAGCACTTAATAAAGGTTTTTGAAACTTAAAAAAAAAAAAAAAAAAAAGGTCTGTGGTTACTAGAGGTGTAGGCTGGTATTACCCAATGTATTCAACTGTTATTTGATTATCAACTAAGAGTAATTTGAAAGTAATCTAGAAGTAATCCTAATGGTTAAATTGCTTAAATATGGTCCTACGTGTTCCCTGTTGATGCTAATTTGAATAATGAGACTGACAGCCTACTCTTGGCACAATAGATGTACTTAATTGCAGATGTAGGTGTGTTCATTCCACATTACTGTCAAATGTTCAAATGTTGCAGGGGGACACCGGGGTTTGTTTTGCCATGTGGGTTGTTGGATTATATCCTCTCTTGGAGGAGACATGAGAGATTACACAATGTCCTCCCAGAGTGATTCCATCACTTTGTGTATATTTGTAGATTGTTGCATAGTATTTAGTAGTGTGTGTGTGAGTAATAAATGTACTTTTACTTTATCAAAAGAAAAGCACAGACTGGACAATCATTTATTGAGAGTCACACTTGTGTGCTTGTGAATGGGGATTACTAGCCCACACCACCTCCCTTGAGTAAGCCTTGGACTGCTCTGCAACGCTACGGTATGAGAGTCAAGCTCTACAATGGGGTGCTTGGTTCCCAGTGGCGGTCGCATGTGGACCCATTACTTGTGCAGGCCACACAACTAATGACCCACCTTCCAACAATGCCAAAGTACACTCCGATAACAGGGACCTAGACAGAGACGACTGTATTGATGAGCCAGAATATGGGAACTATGCACCCACAGAACTTGAGTGTTAGACCAAGCCCAGATGCTGTATCGGTATTGTGACCATCGGTCCAGTTGTACTTTTGTTTACACAAGAGAAAAGCAGTGCAAAGGGACAGGGAGTCCTGAGTCAGAATCCAATGAGGGGAGCACTTAATGAGAATGTCCGAGTAGTCTGTCTTGTGGGACAGACCTTTGACGGATCAAGATCATTCCTAGACCTTAGTCCATTCGGAGTTCCTCCTGATACTGTGATAGGGTTGAACGCTAGTCAGTTCCTGAAATTACTGACACCGCAGTCCCCGAATTCAGTGGTGCAACAAGTGCCACATGCCCAGGCCAACAATATTTTCACTGCAAGGTTTGACTACCCAACAGTTGACTGAATTGTTAGACAAGCTGAATACCCCACAGAGTGTTCCTAGGGGAGAGGAGTACTTGAACTATACAAGACTAGGAATGGAATGAAAATTACGAGGGAAGTGAGCAATGTGTATCGGAGGTTAGCAGACCTAGCAGGGAAGTACGGCATAGAAATAGAGAAAACAAAGCATTTGAAAAGGAGTTACAGGTTAGATTTTGACACAAAAGATTTTGAACACATGAGATCTGCAGGAATAAAGTTACACCTTAGGGAGTTACTCCAAAGTGTCCAGACATAGGGAGCTTTAGACGAATGGGAAGGCAGATGGGCAAAGAAAAGAGATAAAAGGAAAAGGGATTCTGCAGAGCTGACTGCAAATGTGCAGCAGGGCAAGGACCCAGTACAATTTTTACTAATGAGAGAGATTCCAGGAGAGAATTTTGTTCATGTCCCTTGGAGCAGAAGTGACATTCAGTTTTTTACAAATGACTATCCCAGATTGAGAGAGAAGCCAGTAGAATGGTATCAGCAGGGAGACAGGTTTGTGAAACTTGCAAAGTGCCTGTGGGAAGACTTGAACACTCTATTAGAGATAGTAATTCCAGCTGATCTGTATATGGAGTGTAAGAGTGCAGTATAGATTGGCCGACAAAAGGACCAGAGAGAGATCAGGCTACAGGTGAGCCATCTCCTGAAGTAATGAAATATTAATACAAAGTGACTGAATTCTTCAAGATGAGAATTTCGTCCAAAAACATTGACTGGCAGAGAATAGACAGGACAGCTCAGGAAGCAAAAGAGCCGATACATGAAATTATGAGAGATCGTTGCAGGCGTTCAAGCATTAAAGTGGTATGGAGTCAATTGAGCCAAAAAAAATGATTAATTTTGTGTTTAGATTTGTGGAAGGATTGAGGCCTGAAATTAGGCAGATGATTAAGAGTCATTTGATTTGCTGGCAAGCAACACCAATTGATGAGGTGTTGCAGTATGCAAAGTACTGTAGTGATGAGATTGGGTTGCAGCAGAGAAATTTGAAGGAAAAAGTGGTGGTGATGCAGATTAAAGCGGCACAAACAGAGATACAGGGAACTTTCCGCAGCAGGGAAATGTGTTGTTTCAAAATCAGATGAGAGGTAGAGGTCGCAGAGGAATTGGTAATGGAAACCGTAGTCCTGATTTGAATACTGTAGTGGTCCAGAATGATGTGCAGGGAATGAAGAGAGCATTGTCTTGTCACTCTTGCAGAGCAGTCGGACATTGGAAGCAGGAGTGTCTGATGACGATTCAGCAAGGTGTCGTTCAGCAAACAAATGACATCAGCTCGTTTCAAAACATGCGAGGACCGAGAATGAGAGGTCATGATCCAAATTTTCATAGTAATGTGAATCAAATGAAGATTTTCCAACCCATGGAGCAGGTGCAAATGACACAGTTGCAGCCAATGCAACAGCAGGTTCCAATGGTACCTAGACCGCAAATTCAAATACCTCAAGCATCAATGGAACAGCAGTAGGTGATGGTTCCTCAACAGGTCACAGGTCAGAAGTTTAACCAGAGTAATAACACATTTCACCAATTTCCGTTACACAGTGAAAATTGAATAAACGAAGATTGGGTGAGCAAGAGTTCGGATGAAGAGGAATGTGTGCATGCAGCTTCTTTAGAAGTAGATCAGAAAGTCCCATATGTGAAGAGAAAGGTAATGGGTCACAAGGTTTCATTCTTGAAACATGCTACACGCTCTACAGTGAGAACTACAGAAGTTCCAAACTTGCCCCTTTCAGATTGTAGGAGTAGCAAATCAGTATTTGACCAACCCAATTACAGAACCAGTTCAGGTTAAAATTGGCAACTTTCAAGGATTGCACAAATTCGTAGTCTATGATTCAAGTCTGGTATCTCTGCTGGGAAGAGACTTGCTGTGTAAAACTAGGTGCTCGATTACTTGCTCAAATGACAGGATCGAGATACAGACGAATAGTGATGATGAGGATGACCCAGCTCCAGAGACAGAGTGTGAGATGATAAATGAGGAGTACCCCCTGATTAATTTATTCCAGTGTTCACAGTGAAGGAGCTTCCTCCTGATTTACAGGGAATGGTTAAAGAAGAAGTGTGGGATCTGACAGGGAAAGAAATAGGTCTGATAAATGAAGTTGAGCCAGTTAAATTTCCTGTAAAGCGGAACGCAGTTTTTCCTCAGATTCCCCAGTGCCACATGCCACAGGATATTCTTATGAAGGTTGTTCACATAATTGCAGAATTTGTAAAACAAGGGGTCTTGAAGGGAGTGTTGAGCAGCCCATGTAATTCACGATAATGGGATGGAAAAAGCCTTGTGGGAAGGTTTGAATTGTCCAGGATTTGAGAAAAATAAATGACATTGTGATCAAATGTTGCCCTGTGGTGCCAAATCCAGCTGTGATCCTGTTTCAGATTCCATGTGATGCTGAATAGTTCACTGTCATAGACTTGTCACAAGCTTTTTTTTCTGTGCCTCTTCATGAGGATAGTCAATTTCTCTTTTGTTTCAGATTTTTGGACCAAGTTTATTGTTGGTGTCAAATTCCTCAAGGGTTTTCAGAGTCACCTTCCATATTCAATCAGATCTTGAAAAGGAATTTGGAGTCGTTGGAATTGCCTTTCCAATCGACATTGGTACAGTAAATTGATGACTTGTTGATTGCATCCAAAACTAGGGATGAGTGCAAATATGACACAATTGCCTTGCTGAACCATTTGGGAAAGAATGATCATAAAGTGTCTCCACTTAAATTACAGTACTGTCAGAAAGAAGTGAAATACTTGGGTCACCAGATTGAGAAAGGAAAAACGAAAATATCCAGAGAAAGGGTCACAGCCATATTGCAAATGAGTCCCCCGACCACACAAAGAGATGTCAGGATGTTCCTAGTGTTAGACCAGGCTTGCATGAAAGCATTTTTCTGAATTGAGCGAGAGTCTGTGTAAAGCTCTGGCTTTGAGTATGCCTGACTACACAAAGTCCTTTACGTTGTTTTGTCATGAGCGTGATGCATGTTCTTTGTCTGTCTTGACGCAGGTCCATGGAGGTGTAAACCGCCCAGTAGCATATTTTTCAGCTACTTTGGACCCAGTTGCAGCAGCTTTACCAGGCAGTCTGTGTGCAGTTGCACCAGATGGACAGATCCTCGCACAGTGTGAAGGCATTGTGATGGGACATCCCATAACAATAATGGTCTCTTACTCAATTGAAGTTTTACTTACACGAACCAAGACCCAATACCCGACAGGTGCAAGATTGACGCGTTATGAGACGAGTATTCTAGGGTCACCTAGGGTCAAGAATATGTGATTCTAAAGATGTACCTTGTTTATCCTGGCAACCTTGCTTCCAAATGAAAATGTTGAAATTGAAAAGTTGGAAGACATTGAGCATGATTGTCTTGAAGTGACTGACTTGTGCACAAAACCGAGACCTGATCTTGGAGACCCCGATTGGAAAAAAAAACCCACTAAATTATCTTTGTTGATGGTTCCGGTCTAAGAGACAATACAGGAGTACTGAGTGCAGGATATGCTATGTGCACAATTACTGGTATCCTGGAAGCATCTTGGCTTCGAGGAGTATATTCTGCCCAAGTAATGGAGCTGGTAGCCCTTACTAGAGCATGCCATGTTTCTGCTCAGCTTAAAGTCACCATCTATACGGATAGCCAGTATGTATTTGGAATAGTCCATGACTTTGGCTAGCAGTGGTCACAGAGAGGTTTCATGACCTCTTCTGGTTCACCAGTGAGAAAGGGTGAGAGAATTAAAGAATTGTTGCAAGCTATCCAAATGCCAGAAAAGATTGCCGTGGTGAAATGCAGTGCACATCTGAAATCGCAAGATTTTGTGTCAATGGGAAATGGATATGTGGAACAAGTCGCAAGGTTTTGCACCTTAAACTGTATATCGTTCAAAGATAAGTTGGAATTGTTGCCTGAAGAGGATGAAACATGTCCAAGTGATGCATTGCATGTAATAGATACATTGGAAGAATTTAAAACACTACAGAAAAATGTTGGCAGGAAGGAAAAACGATCATGGAGCAAAAAGAAATGTGTACAGCAGGATGAACTGTGGGTTTCAGAAGAGAGTCAATTGGTTTTGCCAAACAGTCTGTTGTCTCAAATGGCTAGTTATTACCATGGTCAAGCACTTGTTGGGAGGGATGCCATGATTCGCCTTTTTAAACATAATTGGTTCAATTCAAAGTTTAGACAAGTTGCTTAAGCAGTTTGCCATCGTTGCGTCATTTTTCAAGAAATGAATGCAGAAAAAGGGACAGTTGTCAATTTGAGCCACATTGGAAGAGCAGGAGGTCCATTCAGCAGAATGGAAATGGATTTTAT